>NW_027531893.1:4587594-4695094 GCF_008692635.1 Crocuta crocuta
TGCTTAGGACCTTCTCTGGCCTTGCATCAGCACAGACGTGCACATGGCTGTCCCTTTTGCCTCATCTCAGCTCCCCCAGGCAGTGTTCACTCTCAAACTAAAATTCTGAATCTGGTGAGCCAAACTCCTCTTTTCTTAGGTCATTCATGGATTATGCATCAGGCCTTCTCTACCTTCCCACCTGTTATTCTGCTTACCTGGGCAGAAGGGCTGTGGAACTGGATGTCCTGCTCACTTGCGGTGGTGTTCTAACTTAATTAGCTAGGAATTGGGCTAACGGAACAAAGGTAAGCCCTTAGGTGATATCATGCCTTTGCAAGCCATACAGTGCTCTTCCTAGTGAAAGGGGAAGGCAAGAATGTGAGAACAGTGCACCCTTTCCAAATCCCATGCTATTTGACATTTGGTCTGCATATAATCAATCATATGACACTTCTGCAGGATGAGGTTTGTCAGCTCTACTGCCTGTGCTTACCAGCACCACACCTTTCACTAGAAATCTTATATCTAAAATGCTCATGGCCAGTATAGTGGAGGAAGGCTGAGGTTTTTGACCAGGGCAGGGGACCACCTCCCCAGGTTGTCTTTGGAAATGTATGGTGAAATTTGGGGTTTTTACATGGACTCGGGGGTGATCTGGAATTAAGGATAGGGGAGAAGAGCATAGGGATGCTAAAAGCATTATGAAGACCCACAAAGACCAAGCAAGAAAGACCCACACAGTAATTATCCCCCTCCAAAATGTCCATAGCCTGTAGAAAAAAGAGTGATGGATTCTACTATATCTCTGATTAGAGCACTAGCCGTGTGACCTTGGGTAAATCACTTAAACCTCATTCTTTTTATTTTTGCAATAGCTGTACCCACAGTTTACAAATCTGATCCTTCCTATTTTTTAGTAAATGTGCTGCTGAAGCGAGCACAAATCAGATCCTTCCTTAGTCAATTGCATGGGGTCTGCAAAAATTTTCATCCATATTGTAGATTACTGACAGTGGTTTTTCCTTTGAAAGAAGTCTGGATTCTTCAAGTTTGAGAACCTCAAGCTAGATGGTAATCTTATTTTTAACAATAATATGAAAACAGTTACAGAGTGATTGCTTGTTTTATAAATCCTCAAAGTAGCCTCTTAAGTTAGATATTTTTATTAGCCGCATCTTGCAGATGTGGTTTATACAATTTAGGGGAGTTTGTAGGCAGTAAGCTGGGATATGAATACATGCCGTCAATCCATAATCCAAACTCTTTGCCACCAAATCCATGCCCCCAAATTTGATTTTCCTCACTGTCTTCATTTATTTTTACAGTATCCAAATACAAGCATGACTTTAGCTGTACTTTCATACACTAGCTGTATTATTCATATAATATTTTAAAATTGACTTAATTTTGGGGCGCCTGGGTGGCTTAGTCGGTTAAGCGTCCAACTTTCACTTAGGTCATGATCTCGCGGTTGGTGGGTTCGAGCCCTGCGTCGGGCTCTGTGCTGACTGCCAGCTCAGAGCCTGGAGCCTGTTTCAGAGTCTGTATCTCCCTCTGTGTCTGACCCTCCCCTGCTCACGCTGTCTGTCTCTCTCCTAGAAATAAATAAAAATATAAAAAAATAAAATAAAATAAAATTGACTTAATTTTAACTGAAATTTACTTAATTTGGAAGCCGTTATTTTCCTTGAAATACAAGGAAAACAAAACAGTGTTAAGAAATTCTGTGTAGATTCATAATGTGGATCCAAGTGTGAGGCTTGTCCTGTCTTTGTCAGAAGAGGAGAAAAGAAAGTATTAAGAATTAGATATATAGGTAACATGCTGAGACTTCTTACCTGATCAATTCCAAAATATTGGGGAAAAATTAAATTTAAAAATAAAATTGAATCTAAAAAAAACAATTAAAATTCTTACCCTAGGTAGGATTTTTTTTTTTTTTTTTCATCTATGAATGATCAACTATGAATGATCTAAAATCATTTCCTTAAGTACCACTGATGGGAATCACTATACTTTTCCATCTCCTTTCATGTACTTCTCAGCTCTCAGATTCCAGCCTTCTAACTTTTTGTTTTCTTTTGTTTTAATCATGCCCTTATTCCAGTCTGGTTCAGCCCAATCAAAACAACCCAGCCATCTCCTTGGCTGGCCTCAATCCCCATACTATAGACTGCCATTTTGGTTCCACAGTTGTCTGACCAGCTCCTTCCCACCCTGGCTTTGGAAGGTTAGAAATCTTTTGTTTTTTCTCCTTTTCAATTACAAAAGCCTGTTTGAACAGCCTCTGTGACAGCCCATGTTCAAACAAGCTTTTGTAATTGAAAACAGAGCTTGCAATGTGGCTGCAGGGACGCTAGCCTCAAAAGGAGGAGATGCAGAGCATGCTGTGAGCTGGTCCCTGAGGCCACTTTCAAAGTGTTTAAAGCTTCCTTCCAATTAAAAAAAAATGGAAAGAAAGAAAATCCTGTTTAAACACACAGTCCAGAGTGACGGGCTTGGGTGACTGAAAATGGAGATTTGGACCCAGGGACAGTGTGTCTTCTTGGGAAGGAGTTGGTGGAGGGTACTGCTTCCTGCTGGGCATTTTCACCCATCCTTGGAGTCTCTCTTGCCATTATTTTAGGGGTCTCTGAGGTTGAATGCACAGATCTCTCCAGCTTTATTCGTTTACACCCACATTCAAGTTCAATCAATTTCTGTCTCTGTCTCTGTCTCTCTCTTTTTTCAACCGCTGCAAATGCAGTGGCCAAGAGCAATGCTCCGGAAAAGAGAATTCCACCTGTGTGACCTTGGGTACTTATTTAACCTCTCTGGAACTCAGTTTCCTTGCCAGTAAAACAGCATCCCATGAGCATTTGTCTTAGGATACTGTTTTGAAAAGTAAATGAGGTAATCTGTTTAAATTACCTTTTCCCACATTGTAAGGCAAAGTCTCGCTGTGTGATAATGTTTAGTTTTTCTTACTGTTAATAATAACAGTGTTAATGGTAAAATGATAATTAAGTGAAATATTTTATAGTGGTTAAGATTATAGATTTTGGTTTCAGATTGGTCTGCTTTAACCTGATTAACCTCTGTTTAATGATGATATATCCCTGTTCTGCCAAACACACACACATAACTCTGTGCCCCACACCGGGATGGGGTATGAACAGGACGAAGAACAGGCCAAAGGGATAAAACTGGAAGATAGGTAGGTAAAAGAGCAAAGAAAAGGAAAAATTAACTTTTAATGAGCACGGGAGAAGGTGATAAGATGTCAAGAACAGGGTGCCATTTGAGCTGAGTACCACGAGGATGAGCAGAGGACAAAGATAGATGTGCCGGATATGCCAGGCAACAGGAGAGTCATGGATGAAGATGGCTGCCCAGGCATGGCTTGCACTTCACTATGGCTGGAGAATGGGCAGGAGAAGGGTCACATGTATCGGACTGCAGAATGAATGGATGGGGTGGAGGCTGGCCACAGGAGCATCCGTGTTAGTCTTTTATTTGCCAAGGACAGAAACCCACCAGCAGATAGCTTCAGCCTGTTAAAAAACAGAACTCAAATGAATAAACATGAAGATCTAATTGTCTTTATTAATTGATTCCTGAATCCGTCAGCATCCCTTCTTGGAAGTAGAGAGGACCTCCAAAGGGCTACAGAAGGGGAAAGGTTTTTAAAGGCAGAACAAGAAAGTCATAAACAGAAAAAAAGGATTAATTCAGGGAAGGTCACCTTCCCCTGTGGACAAAAGGGTCTTAGTAAGTGGATTACCTCAGCTTCCTTTGGGGGATAGAGAGTGCCCATGTAGCAGGTTATCTTATTGGTGCTGACCAGAAAATTCTTGACTGACTGATTATGACTTACATTTCTGACAGAGGTTGAAAGTATGATTAGGTTAGATATCAAGCCCAGGTTTGGTGACTTGGCATAAGTAATGCTGTTTTGGGCCTGTGGTTTTCTTTTTAACAAAAAGAAAGAAGAATGAATGGATAGTTGGATGGATAGATGGATGGATGGATGGATCGATGGATGGATAAATAAATGAATTAAATAAAAAAATAAGTTATTTTGTCCAAGGATAGTCTGTCTTCAGGCTCAGTATGATCAAGAGGCTCAAGTCGTATAATTAGGATTCATCTCCATTTGCTCTCGAGGCTGCTCTTCTGAACTGATTTCATTATTAGGCTACCCCTCAGTATTGTTTCAGCTCTAGGCACATATCCTTATCACTTATAGCTGCAATGGAAGAAGAAGAAACATTCCTTTCTGGCAGCTTCTGCTAGTCTACATTGGGTCAGCTTGGGTCATTTAACTATCCAGATACCAAGCACTGACACGGAGAAGAGAGAGCGTTTTTTTGTTGTTGTTGTTGTTTTGTTTTTTGTTTTTGTTTTTAATGTTTATTTAGGTTTGAGAGAGAGAGCGCACACAGGGAAGGGGCAGAGAGAGAGGAAGACCCAGAATCTGAAACAGGCTCCAGGCTCTGAGCTGTCAGCACAGAGCCCGACATGGGGCTCGAACCCACAAACTGTGAGATCATGACCTGAGCCAAAGTCAGACCCTTAACCAACTGAGCCACCCAGGCGCCCCAAGAGAGGGCATTTTGAATTGACCAAATAAGCATCACCTGCTCCTCCTTACAGCTGGACATGGAACACTTGTCTGAACCACACAGGCTTAAATAAGGGGAGAACAGTTTCACAGGAGAGGAAATCATGGGGCTGTTAACAGAGAAGGAAAATACTTTCCAGAAAAACCAATTGGTGGCCACTGTAGCCTTGCTTGCCCAGCTCCATTTTGACTTGCTATGTAGGCCACTGGGAGGGAGAGCATGATAAATTTTTGAGCTGTCGAGTCTGAAAAAAGAGATTAAAGACCCAAGATCAATCTGAGGCCATTAAAATGGTCAAAATGGGAGCTTTCAAGATCAAAGGGATCGGGCAGAGGGAGATCGAAGTTTTGTGAGGCCTGAAGATTACACAACTTGGTGCCTATTTGTGGTGGGCAGAATTCTAAAATGGCCCACAGAGACTTCTCACCCCTGTCATGTACACTGTCATGTACACCTGGGACTGGGAATATGATGGATTTTACTGCTGTGATTAGATTGTTGACCTTAAGATAGGAAGATGATATGGCTGATCTAATCACAAGTCCATTGAAAGCAGAGAAAATTTTCCAGTTGGTTGAAAAAGAGGAGCTCAGATTTAACAAGAAGAATTTGATATACTATCACTGGCTTGAGGATGGAGGAGTCCATGAAGTAGAAGAAGTACAAGAGGTTTGTAGGACTGAGAGCTGCCTCCAGCAGACAGCCTGCAAGGAAACAGAGCTTCAGTCTTGCAGCCTAAGGAACTGCATTCTACGAGCAGCAAGAATGAGATTGGAAGCAAATTTTTCTTCAGTCCCTCCAGGTAGGAACTCAGCTTGGTCAATAGTTTGCTTTCAGCCTTAGAAGGCCATAAGCAGAGACCCCAGCCGAACCATGCCAGACTTCTGGCCTGCAGAACTGTGAGCTATAAATGGGTATTGTTTTAAGCCCCCAACTTTGTGATAATTTCTTAGACAGCAGTAGAAAACAAGCACACTCTTTGAAAGAGACAGAATTAATGATTTTTAAATTAGGTACAAGGACCCGTTAGTTTCATGGGAAATCCATCTCTGGGGTCTGCTGTTGCTTTGGGGCCATGTTTACCTGCAGTTCATGTCTTTCCCAGTTCTTTATGAACATGAGATGGGGAAGAATTCATATGTGCATTTCCTGTTGACCACCAGAGCTCAGTTCTTCACATTTTGGTGCCATATTCACCATACCCTACAGTCCCGATCTCCATAATGCTGAGATGCTGCCAAGCCATTTGGTCCATTTCCCTTCTTGGCAAAGAAAAAAAAATAAAGCTTTCAAAATTATTAGGTAATGATATCACTTTAAAAAGCGACACAATATTTTAACAGCATGATGCCACTTAGCTGTGGTTTAATAAAATGTAGGAAGTGTGGAGCCTGAGAAGCTGTGGCAGCGTTAGGTGGGGGCAGACAAACAGCTCAGAACTCACATCAGGAAAATTACTTTTTCTTCAAATGGAAACTTTTCAATTGCTTTCAAATAGCTGGAGCTGATGGAAATAATTTCTTTAGCACGTTTGCACATGCTGCCTGCGTCTTCTCCACACGGTGCCGGGAGCTTCCTTAATAAAGATTGTCGCGAGGTTCTGATGTTGCCACGCGCTTGTTATTTAGAAAAGGCACCAAACCAAGTCAAGGGGAGTCAATTGATTACTAAATGCAATTCCTCTTTGGTGTCCCCGAGGCACATGGAGGCCAGTGGGGGAGCATGGGTGCGCGTGCGTGTACACATGTATGAGCAACTGGGCCAGGGCTGCTCTGAAATGCAGAGGGATCTCCAGGATAACAGGGTCTGTTGGGATCAGGGCCCTCAATTTTACTGGTGGGCAAACTGAGGCCCAGGGAGGGAAATGACTACTTAGGTACAGTCACACAGAAAACCAGAGATTGCCTCATCACTAACAGGGCCATGCTATTGTTTTAGGTCTAGCAGACATTTTCGTGTTTTTATAACATGCACAGGGAGTTAGGTTTTGATCATGCTCCTCTGGGCCTTCCTGCCCTGAATGCCATGTGGAGGCTTCTAGTAGAGGATGAATGGCTTCAGGTATTTGCAATAAGGAGGACTGGGAGCCCTGGTAGCTGTAAAGTAGTTGTTTTTATTTTTTTTTTATTTTTTTATTTTTTTTTAAATTTTTTAATGTTTTATTTATTTCTAGGAGAGAGAGAGACAGCGTGAGCAGGGGAGGGTCAGAGAGACAGGGAGTCACAGACCGAAGCAGGCTCCAGGCTCTGAGCTGGCAGTCAGCACAGAGCCCGACGCGGGGCTCGAACCCATGAACTGCGAGATCATGACCTAAGCAAAAGTCGGACGCTTAACCGACTAAGCCACCCAGGCGCCCCAAGTAGTTGTTTTTATAATGACATGGCGTGAACGGAACATAGGAAGTCACACCGAGGAACATGTTCCCATTCCATTTTTCCCTCAGTCTCCCTTACCTGGTCAGGAAGAAAGGCCCAAATTGGTGCAAATGTGGCTTTCACACCTCTCCTGAGCTCACTAACTTCCTTTTATTACAATGAGGCATACAGCCTTGCAAAGACAGCCGAGCCTGACTCATTGTATTTATTGTATCTGTGGTATTTATTTTTATCATTACCTATTTATCGCAAGTGATATTGATTTTGCACTTATGTAAGGCTTCCTTTTAAAATCCATTTCTTTACTTTTTTTTAAAAGGGAGTCAATTTAATGAAATACGTAAAGTATGGCAAGAATCACAAGACTTCAGAGTGAGGTCAAGAAATATTGACTTAGTGCATGATTCTCTTCCAGATCAGGCCAGTGAGGCCTGTAGTATGTACCTGACCCACCAAATGTGTTAAAATACATTAATAATAGAAAAGTTGAACTTGAGTAAGGCAAACAGATCAGACGACAATTGCCATTAAAAAGATAACTTTGTAACTCACAGTTATCGGGAAGAGGGTGCAGCACAGACTCAAGACCTTTTGAAAGGAAGAATGGCAAAGCATTTGTGAATGTGTTTTAAACCACACACTGATAGAGCCATAGAGAATTGAAATGGTTAAGCAGACTCCTTCATAAAGGCACAGCCATACTCCAAGCACATGGACACAGAGGACATAGTTCCAGGTTCTCCATGTAGTGGATTGCGTCACAGTCTGGCAGACTTGGGTGGAATCCTGACTTGTGAGCCTACACACTGTGTGACCATGAGCATGTTACTTACTCTCTCAGAGCTTCAGTTTCCTTATTTGTGAAATGCAGCGGATAGTCTTTCCTTAAAGGGATTATTGAATCATAGTAACAAGAACACTGTGAGTGCTAAGTAAATTTAAATTCCTTTGTTTTCCCTCTTCTGCCTCGCATGTCTACCCCAGTTTCCACACTGATTAGAGTTGTCTGTGATCATGGGGCATGATCCCAGAAAGCATTATGAAGTATTGGACTTGTGAAGGTGTTCAAATAACCATTGAGAAACTATCTTCAGGGGTGCCTGGATGGCTCAGTCTGTTGGGCATCCAACTTTGGCTCAGGTTATGATCTTGCAGTTTGTGGGTTCAAGCCCCACATTGGGCCCTGTGCTGACAGCTCGGAACCTAGAGCCTGCTTGAGATTATGTGTCTCCCACTCCTGCTTTTGTGTACTCTCTTTCTCTCTCTCTCTCTCACTTTTTCTCTCAAAAATAAATGAAGACTAAAAAATTAAAAAATTTAAAAAAGAAACCATCTTTACTTGTGAGACCTTAGGCAGGTCATTCCCCCTCCTGAACTGCAGTTAAATTCAGTGTTGGGCTTCATTTACCTTAATATTGAGGACCCAGTTTCCCAAGCATGTCCGAGGAACTTGGTGTACACCTTCTCATCTGAGCCTCATAACAGCTCCCAAGGCAGGTGGGAGGAAATGTAGGCTCAGAGATCAGAGGAACCCTCCCAGGGTCAACCTCTGGGAAACAATGGAGAGATGCCAGCCTGAGCCCAGACCAGTGGGGAGATGAAGAGGCTGTGAGGTTTGTGGAATTTTAATGACAGCTTGCTTTGAGAAATTATAATTCTTTAAAAATTCCAACCAGGGTTCTCAGAAGAACACCAAAAGGCCCCTTCAGGAAGCAATTAAGATACCTGCCCCATAGTGGGAGCACTGTGCTAAGTCAGTGTTTCAGTAGAGCAGTTTCTAGGCCAGGAATCAGAGGGAAAATGAAATCATTCAAATGGACGGAAGGAGAGATGAGCTCTTTGCTGGGGCCATAGTCAGGAGGGCTGGCAAGCATAGGACATTGGCAGGAGGCTAAGCT
Organism: Crocuta crocuta; assembly: GCF_008692635.1. Classification (NCBI taxonomy): domain Eukaryota; kingdom Metazoa; phylum Chordata; class Mammalia; order Carnivora; family Hyaenidae; genus Crocuta; species Crocuta crocuta. Next base: position 4,596,454 of record NW_027531893.1, read on the forward strand.
GTATAATATTTTGGCTTTGAATCAGGGCAGGAGGACCGCCATCCTGTGCCTACCTTTTCACAAGGGGCAGTTGAAGGGGCTGGGGGTCTGGATTTGTAGTCAGGCTGCCTGTGTTTGAATCTCGGTTCTGCCACTTATCTAAGCGACCTTCCAAGTCAGTTTCCTCCTCTTTACAGTAGGAAAAATAATGCACTTATCGCTCCGTGGGTTGTTCTGGGAATTAAGTGCATGCAAAGCCCCCTGGACATGGCCTGGCATGTGGTCATCCTCTATAAAATAGCATAAACAAACAGAAGGTATGTGAATAAGACTTTCCTCGTAGTGTGGAGAAAGTCAGAATGATAGTGTAGTTTAAGAAAGTCAAAGGGCCTTGGGTTAAGAAATAAATATTTACTAAGGGTCTCACGAGAGCAGAAATTATGTTTATTTTCCACACAATTGTTTCCAGTAAAAAGTCCAACACATAATATGTGCTCAGTTAGAAATTGCAGAAGTAGGATCTCCTGGTTATTTTAATTGAACTGGGCAGGAATTTTTCCACCTTTCCCCATGCCCCCTCTCCCACACCCCAGGTGGAAACTAAAGCCTAGAGAGACTAAAAACCAAACACCTCCCAGGAGTTCATAGCTTCTCATTGGGTCTCCAGTATGCCCCACTTCATGCAAAACAAAAGTGAGTGGGACATTTTTGTGTGGAAACCCCAGAGAATCCTCTTTTCATGCCTGGGATGGGATGCTCCAGAAAAATAAGGAAATGTCCAGGTACGGATTTTCTACTCAACACTGGAAAACAAGAAACACCATTATTCTGGTATTTTTCTAAATTAAATTGGACACTGAAGCTTCAGCTTCCTGAGTGGAGGAAAATCAGAAATTGGTCAGTGGTAGGGTTTCCTCCTCTTGTCCACTAGCTTATTTAAGAAACCTAGGCCAGCTGAGGGCCCAAGAACCTGGAAGGCTTGGGGAGAGAACAGAGGGCTGATGCCTTGTCCACTGTGACTGCCATCTTCACTGTTGTTCCTTTGGATACATAGGTTCCCTTCTAGTGCTGATCCTTTACTACCTGGGGTGGGGGGCGGGACTTGGCTGCTCCAGAGGGGCTGCCAAACTCCCCGCAGGGGGCATGGCCTGACCACAAGCTCAACATGAGGCTCCCTGACCACTGCTCTTCAGCCTGTGTTCCTAGCCCCTCATCCGAGATTTTACTGCCCCAGGAGGCCTGGACCTCAATGCGCAGACATGCATCCTCAGGAGGCCGGATCAGTACCTCCAAATGACCAAAATGGTGTTTTTAGGTGTAGCCTATAGATCATCTCCATTAGCATCATCTAGGGTGATTATTTAAAACTGCCATTTCCCCAACCCTACTGTAGACGTAGTCATATACATTTCTGTGCCTGTGGCCCAGGAATCTACAGTGCACTCCTCAGTTGATTCTTTTGCTCACTGAAGTTTGAGAATCAAGGTTTGTACATACCTGTCAACACCGAGGCTTTCAGACCCTCCTTGGATCTGCATACCCAGAACTCAGAAACTGGTACTTGACTGAGAGGAAGGAGAATGGAAAATATTTCCGTGTCATGAGAAAGTGAAACAAAGATTTTCTCAATCTGGCCATAGGATTAGCTGAAAGTCAGGACATCCAGTGCCAGCAGAAGAGGGAAGAAGAGCCCAAGACAAAGGACTGGGAGACCTTGAGTCTGGCTCATCTGTCACTAACCCTCTGGGTCACCTTGGCTAAGGTTCTTCTCTGCATCTTGGTTTATTTATCTGTGAAATGGAACTAATGAGGCATCCCCAGAAATCTGGGAAAGATTCCAAGGAGGATGACCTAGTGAAGCTGAATTTGTCAGCAACACTGTACCAGACAAATTGCAAATTGTGCCTGAACAGGGCCCAAAAGATCACTAGATTTCATATTCATCCACTCATCTGTCCATTTGCTCCCCCTCCCTCCTTCCCTCCCTCCCTTCCTTCCTTCCTTCCTTCCTTCCTTCCTTCCTTCCTTCCTTCCTTCCTTCCTTCCTTCCTTCCTTCCTTCCTCCTCTCTCTCCCTCTCACCTCCCTCCATTCCTTGCCTCCATCCCCTACCTCCTTTCATATGTCTGTCTGTCCCTCTCTCCTTTCCTCCTTCTAGCCATCTAGCCAGGCACCCAGCCATCTACCCACCCAGCCATCCACCAATATGTATTGAGTGTTCACTCCATGCCAGACACATGTACATAATAGTGAACAAGATTTAGTGCTTCCCTTGATGTACAGGACAGCTATTGATCAAGTGATCCTAGCACTGAGTGAACAATTAGGAGTGGGAGTCTGAAGGAAAGAATTAGATGCAGTAGGAGTGTATAACAAGGCAGCCCACACAGGCTGTACTCTTTGCTCTGTGTAAGTTTAATTTTAATCACCCATAATCAGGAATAAATGAAGGGTCATTGGTACAGTATCTGTCAGGGGTTCTGAACGAGCTTGGAGGCTGCTCGGGGGAGAGAAGAGGCAGTAACCATGTAAACATAGCACACAGTTATGTCAACACCTGCTTAGGTTGCGCTCTTGTCATTTGATGGGTTTCGGAGCACATGGCTTCAGGAGGGCCAGCTCCAGCCCAGGCAGTGGTAGGTGGGAAGAGACATCTGAAGAAAGAGTATCTTCTCAGGAAGAGCATGTTGATGGCCTGTAGCTGCATTCTCAATGGAGAAAGCAGGGCTTTGGATTCAGGAAGATTAGATTCAAATCCCCATTCAACCCCTTGGCATCTATGTGAGCCAAGCTCCATTCTGACACCTGTAAAGTCAGAAGGAAGCAAGGAGGAGATCCATCTTTCTTTCTCTAATGTTGTGACTTCCAGAAAGCCCTTGAGAGAATAACATCCTTCCTCCCTGAGATCCTTTTGGATTGGAAGTCCAGCTTAATGTGGGTTTAAGTGCTGTGGAACAGGCCGCTTGTGCTCCCTGGTAGCGCATCCATCCTGGCTGAGACATTTCTGGAGGGGTATTGCCTAAGTTGTTACAGAATCACCTGTGGGCTGACCATATGCGAGGAAGCAAGTGAGTCAGTTAAAAAGGCCCCTTCGAGGCTCCTGGCTTTGCTGTTGGCCGACAGAGATGAGGACCATCTCATCTCATTAGGTATGGTGGCTGGATGTCATATCGTGGATTGTCATCACTGGGGATGAGGGGCAAGTTAGGATGTCAGTAACTGGACTTGGGACAGATGTGCTCGGAGGAATGAGATCCTGCTGCCTTTGGAGCTTCTGCCATGATTATCAGGGTCTGTGCTTTGCCCAGAGCTGATGATGGTACTTGAACTTTCAGCGTGGGCCAGGCTTTGGGTTGAGACCTTTATCTGAATGACATATCCTAATCTTCAATACCCTCTAAAATGGGTATGATGATGCCTTCTTTATAGAGAGGAGAAATGGGTTCAGAGAGACCAGGAAGTCCCTGGGGCCACAAAGTCAGGAGCAGAGCCAGGATTAGGTCAGTTAATCCTCCACTACTCACCACCCATGACTTCAGCTTCCCTGGGTCTTGATGGGTTTAGGGGCTACCCAGTGAGGCTCCAGAATTCCCATCCTGGCTCCAACCTGTCTGGGGATCTTCATTCACCAGTTTGTGAATTCATCCCCAGTCTCTCAATAAATGTTCCTGAGCCCCTCAGAGGGTGTGTCTGAAACAGGCCACACTGTGCCATGGCTGAGAGAGGGATGGAGTAGACTGTTCACACTGGAGTCCCCACTGGGGCTGGACAGGAAAGGACCTGTTTTGTTTGCTTGTAGAGTGAGGGGGAATCTTCTATTTAATGAACTTTTTAAGCTACTCTTTGGTCTCTTTTTTCTCAACCTTAGAGATGGCACAGCCCTCACATTCTGGCAAGACGCAGTGTACACAGAAGACCCACGCTGGAGGGCCAAGCTCTGCCACATCAGAGCCAGTGCCTCTGGCAAACACCCAGGAGTCTCTAAATCTGTTTCTTATCTCTAAAAGGGAGATAATAATAGTACCTTCTTCACAGGATTGTTCGAGGCTTAAATAGAACAATGGATGTGAGCATGTATTCATTGATTTACTCCTTCATTCATATTTTGTATTCACTCTCGGACATTTATTGAATGCCGACTGAGTGCCAAATGCACTAGTGGGCCTAGGGACTGAGCCATGAAAGCTCAGCCAAGGTCTCTGCTCTCATGGAACTTGCATTCCAGTGTGGGAGGCAGGCTGTGAATGTGGTTTTAAGAAAAGGGTGTACTAAGAGACAGTTAAATAGTGTGCAGAGATAGTACCTGATGCAGCTGGTTGGAGAGCCTGTCTGAGAAGGCAGCCCGTGAGCTGAAGAAGATGTCAGGGCCGTGCATTCCAGGCGGGAGAAACAGCAAGTGCAAAGGGCCAGGAGCAGGAATTTGTGTGAGTGTTCTTGAAGCAGAAGGGAGGCCAACAGGGCCAGAGCAGTGTGTAAGGAGGAGGTGGTATAAACGGCTGTCACATATCCCTCAGACAGATCTTCACCCTGACAAAGATGTGCCATAATCACTGTTTCGGATATTTTTATTGTTATTCTCACCATCTTTCTTCTTTGTGGCAAATTTTCTACCATCCTGGGATAATGGGAATTGGAATTTCTGCACTCATTTTACTCTATCAGTTTCTAAGGGGATTCCTCCACCTGGCAGTGCAGGGACACACCTGCTTATTGCATTCTTCATGAAGGAAATGGAAACCTAAGTTGCTTTTTAAATTTGCTAAAAGTACCTGTTGTAATTACCATGCCACCCATAACAGGAGTTTATGTAATTATTAGTTTGAATGGCTTTGCTCATTATGGTATGAATTTTTAATTTGCAAATGCATCACCAGATTCTTGATTGGATTCCCTTTTGACCGTGGAGCTGAGGACATATGTTCATACATTTTCATGGCGAGACTCTTCAGTGAGAACCACTGCTGATGAGAAAGGACAGGTATAGAAGGGTGATGGGTAGGGGGTGGCAGGTGGGTTTCCAAGGAAGGGTGGCACAGGAGGCAGGGAGCAGTAGCATCACTCTCCATAATGTGCTGTCAGGAAGGAGCTTTTGTCACACAGGACAGGAAGGAGTCAGCTCTCATGATACATTGAGCATAGACACTGAGATGGCTAAGTTTTAGCTCTGAGGAAGGCTTTGGTGCCACTGGTGTGTCCCATGGCCAGCCCTACACTGGACTCTGATTTCTGTGATTTCAGAGAGAAGGGGCCCAGGGCTTTTGTAGGAGACGTGTGCTTCTAGGCTCCTGACCACCTTCTTCCTCAGGGCATTGGCCCAGGAGCAAACACTTGTTTCCTAGGTAATTCTCCCCCAAACCTCAGAACTTGACCTTATTTGGAAATAGAGTCTTTGCAGATGTAAATAGTTAGGCAAAAATGAGGTCATACTGGATTAAGGTGGGCCCCTATCCAATGACTGGTGTCATTGTAAGAAGAGGGACATTTGGAAACAGACACACAAGGAAGAAAGCCACATTACCACAGAGCAGAGACTGGAGTGAAATGTCTACAGACCAAGGAGTACCAAGGATGACCAGCAGCCCTCAGAAACAAGGAAGAGGCACAGGCTCAGTCTCTCTCAGAGCCTCCAGAAGGAACCAACCCCTCAGACCCTTTGATTCTGGACTTACAGCCTCCAGAGCTGTGAGAGAATCATTTCTGTTGTTTTAAGCCTCCTGGTTGGTGATAATCTGTTATGAAAGCCCTAGGAGACTAACACACACATACTGGAAGATCAGATCATTAGGGCAGGGACAGTGCCATTTTACTCACTTACACCCAGCACCTAACATAACAAGCATTTCAGTGATTGCTTATTATTTTGTTTGACATTTTCTCAGCACGAATCTCTTTGTGTGTATGTGTGTGTGTGTGTGTATGCACGCGCATGTGTCTAGGTGTTATTTTTCTTTGTACTTGAAACTACTTGAAAGTATTTGTAGACCTCATGAACAACATGTTATCCCTAAATACTTGAGTTCGTATCTCCTAAGAACAAGGGCAATCTCCCACATAACCAGGATATTGTTACCAAACCCAAGAGAGGTGACATTGATACAATGATATAATCTATTATATAACTTGTATTACCTAGATTCCCTCAGTTGTCCCATAGATGTTCTTTGCAGCTATGCATGGTTTTTTTAAGACACAGGATCCAATCAAAGATTCACACATTGCATTTGGTCATCATGTCTCTTCAATCTCCTTTTGAATTAGAAGGGTTCACTTATTTTTTTGTTGTTGGTTTTTTTTACAACACTGACATTTTAGAAGAGCTGATGTCAGCTATTTTGAATAACTGGTTCCCAAATGTGGCCCTCAACCATCCTCATCAGCATCCCCTAGTATATTAGTCAAGGTTCTCTGGAAAAACAGAACCACTACTTTGGATTTTTATTTTATTCTTTCCATTGTATAGCCTTAGTACACATTAGGTACACATTATGTATATTGTATATCATATATATGTGTACTGTTAGGACCTGCTTGTTCTTGAATTTTACAAAAAAAAAAGTATCTTTTTTGGTTTTTATTCCACATAACATTAGGGTCCTTATAAATATTTTTTTTATTATTTTTTAAATGTTTTATTTATTTCTGAGAGAGAGAGAGAGAGACAGCATGAACAGGGGAGGGTCAGAGTGAGAGGGAGACACAGAATCTGAAACAGGCTCCAGGCTCTGAGCTAGCTGTCAGCACAGAGCCCAACACAGGACTCGAACCCACAAACCATGAGATCATGACCTGAGCTGAAGCTCGTTGCTTGACCGACTGAGCCACCCAGGTGCCCCTCCTTACAAGTACTGATGTTGATGCAGGCACCTGTAAGTTATTGCTACATGATATTCTGTGGTGTGAGTCTACCACAATTTATTTCACCGTTCTTTCACAAATGGACATTTGGGGCTTTCTTATTATACATATGAGTAGTAGGAGAGTCCTGTGCACATTTGTGAGAACTTCTCCAGGACATGACTTCCCATACCTTCCTGACAGCATCACCTGAAACCCTTAGGAAAACTGCAGGGTGAGCAGGCCTTGGCCCCAGAGAATTCTGTTTCTGTAGGTCTGCACTGGGGACCAAGGATGTTTTTGTTGTTTGTTTCAGTTTCTTTTTTATAAGTACTTCAGATATTAATATAACCATCACTGAATTTCTTTNTGGTCAGGGAATAGGTATAGTTTCAAAGCTTATTGGGTAATTGTAATATGCAGTTAAGACCAAATGTCTAGGGCAGTGGTTCTCACCTGAAGAGTCATTTTGCTCTTCAGGTAGGGTTACCAACTAAGATACAGGATGCCCAGTAAAAGTTGATTTTCAGATGATATATATATGTGTGTATATATATATATATATATATTTTTTATATAGCTGTGTGTCCTAAAGATTGCATGGGAATACACACATTGAAAATGATTTGTTGTTTATCTGATATTCAGCTTTAAACTGGGAAGACTGTATTTTTATTTGCTACATCTGGCAGCAATACACCCAGGGGATGGGTGGCAATGTCTGGATACATCTTTCCTTGTCACATCTGGAGAGGCACATGCTACTGCCATCAGGTGGGTGGAGGCCAGGACGCTGCCAAGTACCCTAAAGTGCACAGGACAGCTTCCCACAACAAAGGACTGATTTCTCCATCTCAGTGTCAGCAATGCTGAGGTTGAGAAACCATGCTCTTGTGTGTATACTCCAGTTTTAATATAATACTTCAGCTTGACAAATTCTTTACCACACTTGGTTGGCCATGGTCTAGTGGAAGGAAGGGGCTTCCTAGGCTTGGAACAGACTACCTCCCACCCCAGACCCCTGACTTTTTGGGCTAAATTCACACCAGGAGAGATGCCACTGGCCCCTCATGTCACTGGCCCCTCAGAGCATCCTCTGCTCCAACTGCCAGGAGGGGGCAGTAGTGAGGTGTCGAGAGCACATGGTACCTCTGCTCCTGGATGAGCATCATCACTGGCCACTGCTGGGAAAGACGCATTTAACCCAGCAGAAAATGATCTTGGGGACGGTACAAAACAGGGAGTTTTTTCATCCTAATTTCGTAGATGCTTGCAGCACCCTTGTGTGGCGTCTTGAGTCCTCCATTATTAAAGCTGTTCTTAATTAAAGTGATTTATGACCTTCAAAGGGGCCAGGCCAGAAAGGGCATTGTTTTTGTGGTTCTAAGCTGAGTTTTTCAGCTTGGAAAAACATAATGAGGACTCATAATTTAGCAGAGAAGTCAGTAATACCCCTGAACTCTCGGCAAGCCCTTGATTGTATGTGCCACGAGCCATTATTTAATCTCTGCAACCCCAGAGCTCAGCTGAACTACAGTGGCCAAGTTTTAAAAATGCTTCCTCCCTTCACCTCCTGTAGTCTCTTCACTTTTTAGCCAAGATTTCCAGCAAGTTGTGGAAGACGAGGACATTCCCAGGATGGAGGTGGGGTTGCTGGATAACTTGACAATTTAGGGAAGAAGTTGCTATTTCTAAACAAATGGTCTCATTGGGCAGTGGGTTCTTGATGAAGGAACTAATTCTTGATGAAGCAGCAACCCAAGAACACCAGCCTTTTTTGGGGTACCTGAAACTAGCTGTATTTTCTGACATTTCTATCCTGGGAACCAGGGAAGAAATAAGAAAGAGACTTTGAGAATAACAATGTTGATAAAAATATCAATAGCTAAGGTTTATTGAACACCTGTCATATGGTAAACGCTGTTAAAATTATAAGTCACTCTGTGGGTATTATGATGGTTAATTTTATTTGTCAGCTTGACTGGACCACGGGCAACTGAGACATTAGGTCAAACATTATTATGGGAGGGTGTTTTTAGATGACATTAACATTTGGATTGGTAGGCTGAATTAAATAGTTTGCCCTCCCTAATGTGGGTGGGCCTTGCTCAATCAGCCTAAACAGAACAAACAGCCTAAGACAGAGCTCCTCCTGTTTGCATGGACACATCAGTCTTTTCCTACCTTTGAACTTGAACTGAGAAACTGGCTCCTCTTAGGTCTTAAGCCCGCCAAGCCAGACTGGTATTTATATTACTGGCCTACCCTCAGGAACTCATGTTACCCCAATTACCTCTCAGGAACCCCACCTCCAAATACCACCACCTTGGGGGTTAGGGCTTCAGCACATGAACTTGCAGCAGTGGCAGGATACAAACATAAATTCCATAGCAACACCACATCCCATTTCTCTAGCAGCCATCCTTGTGTAGGTAAAATTACAGGGATGTTTTCCAAGAGGAATATTCTTTGTTTTGGGGGTAAGGAATGAGAAAACAGGAACATTTTTCCAAAATCCAAAACAGAGTTTCTTTATTTAAACTTAAAGTGAAGGGGGGAAAAATCATACTATAAACCTAAAGCAAAATAAATAAATAAATAAGTAAAACCACAATTGAGACTGTATTGAGCTTAAGGATATATAAGGAATGGCAGAGTTCACTCAAAAACAAAGATGCTTGCAGAGCCTAAAGAAACCGTCATTGGCTTCCTCTCCTGTCTCTCTGCAGCAGGCTCTCCACAGGTGTTTTAGAATGAGAGAGACCCATGGGACACTAAACCCTTGTATCTGTATTACTTCACTTAATCCTCACCACAACTCATTTTTCAGTAAACACACTGATACTGAGTAGCAGAATATCATTTAATCTGTCATATTTCATATTTCTACCAGCCCATGCTTCTTCCATGTGCCATTCTTCTTCTCCCCACATCAAAACTTAGCAAATATGGAGCAGTGATGATGTCATTTTCAAATACATTCCCCACATATAGCTATATAATCTTTGCAGTTAAACTATGTGCATTTCCACCCCCATTTTCCTCTTGCCTTTTTTTAGAGTTAATCAAAGATTCATAGAGCACTTATATCTCTCAGAATCTTCTAGCTCCTCATGAAGTATTGGGGGAGTTGAGAAGTATCCTGGTTTCCCCGAAAGAGTTTTCAACCTCATAGACCTCCAGCCCCACCTCCTCCACTATCCTATCACTGTTTATCAACCCCAACGTGTTGAAAAGCCAAACATCCCTTTGATACAATCAGACCTTTTATGCAGAAACAAAGCCAAGAACCTCTTTTCCCAACAGAGCAGCATTTCCTGGAACACGAAGATCAATGGTGTTGATGGACTGTTGATAAAGTGTTGCCCATAAACCCATTAAACAGGATGTGAAACTGGAATTGTGGTCAGAAGCCCCATCCTGAGGCGGCCAGAAGCCAGGAGGGCCAAGAAAGCGAGAAAGCCACTTTCTTTGTGCTTTCACATTCACAGCACCAGGGTGGTCCTGGAAGGGGGCAGGGAAGACTGAGAGATGTGTTTTCCAAAACGCTTTTCTAATTTTCCCCAACCTTCTGGCAAAAAGAGTCATTCATTCTTATTCATACCCTCTCCCTGAGAATTTTGGGCTTTCTTCTTTTTGGGCACGTTACATTTTATTTTATTTAGCATCACTTAAAACTTGCATCAGAGAACATGCTGAGTATTTATATTAGTTGTTGCATTTAATCATCCCAAGAATCCTCTTGGTGGTTACTATTTATTATTATTCCACACTTAACCTTTCTTGTAACAGAGGTGCTTGCATAGGCTTCCAAAGCTACTGAGTAGCAGAACCAGAATCTAAACTCAGGTGGTAGGACACAAATACTTAACTCCTATGTCAAGCTATATTTGTTCGGTTTGTTAGATCTCCTGTTGTTTTCTAACTTTTCCTATTATGTAGGACTAGATTTAGTTGTTTCTATTAGAAAGTCCAAGTAACAGTAACTTAAGTAAGGTGATCATTTATCTTTCTTTGATGCAAAAGAGATCCAGAGGCAGTCTTTCATTAGTACAGTAGCTCCATGAATATATTGGGGACCCAGTTCTCTTCTTCAAAATCTCTTGTGTCTAGCTATAGTCCTCATGGTTCAAAATAGCCTTTGGAGATCCAGCCATCACTTCTGTGTTCCAGGCTGTAAGACAAATGAAATGTCAAATAAGGATGGACCTCCTCCTTTTTATAAGACTTCCCTGGGGACCTGCATCATACTTCCACTCATATATCATGGGCTAAAACTTAATCACACCCATACTTTATACCTAAATCTTTTGCAAGGCCCACATCCCATCAAGGCTGATGGCAATAGTTTCCTAACTCATTCCCCTGGTGCCAGTCTTTATTCTGTTCTAATTTTTATCCTGTACTGCTATTAGGACAATTTTCTTTGAATGGTGCTTTGTCATCCCTGTCCCCTGATCTGAAGCTTTCCATGAATCCTCTTTATCTCTAAGATTAAGTTTAAATTCCATTTCCTGCCAAAAATGCCTATTAAATTTCCCTTTATGTGTCATTTATATTCCCTTCTTCTTTCTTCTACTCACATTGTTCCCTCTGACTTGAATATTTTTACCTCTTTGTCTCTATGGGTCTAGAGCTCAGGTTTCCTTTAATAACCTTTACAAATCCCACATCATTCATTCGTTTGTTCATCTCTTCATTCATTCACTTATTCATTCATTCATCACTGAACACATGTTACTCATTCATATAAAGGACTCAGAACAGTGGCTAATAGAGAATAGAAGGTGACTATTATTATTAGTGATTATAATAAAAGTGGTAATAGTGTGTATAGTATTCCCAACCTCCAGGTTAGAAATGGTATCAAATCCCTTCTCAGTAATCCAGAATGTAAGATATGAGAAGGGAGGGATTTTATTAATACCGATCATGATAATGATAGATCCCCTTGAGAGAAGGAAATTATTTTTACCTGATAGAGCTTATCTTTGGGGCTCCAGCCAGGGATCCAAGCCCAGTATGCTCGTCTAGTGGTGAGCAATTGCCTTCACTCTAGTCATGAATTTAGAAAGTGTTAAGTTAATAAGAATTACATTTGACTCATTTACAATTGCATTATTCATCATTAGTTGTAATATATGTGAGTTCACATTTGATAAGATACCTCACAGCTTTAAAAAGACCTTCAAGATCTGCATGCTTAAGTACATTTTGGATGCCCACATCAGTCAGTGCAGGTTAGGTAATTCTACCATAACAAAAAAGTCCCAAATCCAAATGGCTTAATACAGCAAAGGTTTAGTTTTTGCTCATATTACAGGTCTACAATGGGTTGGTAATGGGGTTGATCTAAGGTGACCCAGCTGTTTTCATCCCGAGTATTGCTGGTTGCTCAGTCAGAGGGAGAAAAGAGCTCTGGGGGGTTACACATGAGCATTTAAACATCCTTTTATTTCTCCAGAGGCATTATTTCATGTTTATTTCTGCCTTTATTATTTTTCTAGTTTATTCTTCATTACTAAAACTTAAAAAGTTTATAATTCTTGAATTATGACACCTCATTTCTAAAGTTTTCTAATGCTGATTTGTGGTGTTTTCTGTATCTTATATCACTTTCTTAATGCCTTTGGGCATGTTTTGAAATCATTTGTTACAATGTTGATCTTATTTTTGACAATATCTAAGCAATCTGGCTTGCTTTTGTTATCTGTAGGGATTTTATTCTCATTATCCTTCATTTTTTTTCTTTTAATAAATTTATATGAGATATGCCTATGATTCTTTACTGTTGCTCATTTTTTTTAAAGCGTATTTATTTCTTTGAGACATGGTAAGTAAGGGAGGGGCAGAGAGAGAATCCCAAGCAGGCTCTACACTGTCAGTGCAGAGGAGATGTGGGCTCAGACTCACAAACCATTAGATCATGGCCTGAGCTGGAATCCGGAGTTGGATGCTTAACCAGCTGAGTCACCCAGGCACCCCTCTATTGCTCATTGTTATGTGAGACTTATATGAAATTTTAGGAAGAGTCATTTTAGGTGTCTTTTTTAACTTCACAGAGACCCCTCTTCTTTTTTGTATATAGTTTAATGACTTATGGCTTGCGATCTATGATGGCCTGGTTCTTTATCTCTCTGTCACATTTTTCTGGACTTTCTTTTTCCTTTATCTTGATTGTATTTTCTTTAGCTTACATGCAGCAATGTCTTCTCAGTGTGGGACAGTCTTGGAAGCAGCCCTAACTAGTCAGTTTTGGGGTTTACAGAGACTGGAGTGTTTCAGCCCCTTCACATCTTACCAGGAATACATTGAACTCACCCATTGCATTGGGGAACATCCTTCCTAATTGCAGCTGCTAATCTCAAGTTGGCATTCACACATTCCAGTGACAGCCTTCTGGTCACTGAGTCACAGAGGTTCCCCTGTCACACAGCCTGTTGTTTTCTTCTGTTTCATCCTACAGGGATGCCTGTAGCATACAATTTTTGTCGATGCTGATGGTTTGTCCCACCTGCTTATATTTGGACATTCACATAGATACTTTATTGTCATAAACATTGTCTATTTTTTACTTTTATTCATTACGGTATTTTTAATGTGAGGATTTTGGAAGAATCACAAATTAAACTGCTATTGATGCTGCCATATTTCCAGAATTCAAAGTAATATTAACTATATGTTTCTTTTTTAAAAATTTTTAATGTTATTTTTTGAGAGAGAGAGAGCACAAGTTGGGAGGAGCATAGAGAGAGAAGGAGACAGAGAATCCAAAGCAGACTCCAGGCTTCAAGCTGTCAGCACAGAGCTGAACATGGGGCTTAAACTCACGAACTGTGAGATCATGACTTGAACCAAAGTTGGTTGCTTAACCTACTGAGGCACCCAGGTGCCCAACTATATGTTTCTGATGGGGAATCTGAAACTCCAAAGGATAAGTAGCTTGTATGTGGCCATTCATCTGGGATTAAAACCAAGGCAGACTGCTCTCTTGACTGTTAGGGTATGTTGCTACTACAAATAATCAACATTCTCTAGGTTTTAATCCACAAACGTATGCACACTAATCACATCCCAACCTTGGCCAGTGAGTTGCTTAAGTGTAAATAAGATAGAGACCTTGTCCCTGAGTAATTTTATAGTCTATAGGAAGACAGGCATAGAACCAACCATGTCAAATTAGTTCCTGCAAGCCGGTAATAAGAGCTAAAGCAGGATTAGAACATGGCTCATATACACAATATTGTTGTGTTATAGAAGTCCTTCCTTTGTTTAGAGAAAAGACCCTACTAAATTGACTCAAATAACACTAATGATAGCAAAAACTTGATGCCCGTGACTCCAGAGCCACATTTTCATTTTGACAGTGACACATGCTTGCAGTTAGTGTTATGTTGGCATGCATTGGTTTTTCATCCTCTTAGAATTGTTCCGGCCACATACGCGAGCACAGTCCCTGTTATCAAACATGTGTTATCAGCGCACCCTAAGCCACACATCCAGTTCAGTTTTATACCCTGATGTTTTTTCTGAACCGTTTCATCCACAAAGAGGTATCTTTACCCTGGCTTGCTAAGTGTCTGTACCAAGGGCAGTTTCCTGTGTGAGGTGACAGCATGGTGTGCCTGTCCCCTTTATGTTTCTCTTCTCTACTCCATTGGGTAAAACTGCTAGGCACAGAGCTGGCTCTGGGGATGAGGCAGCGAACCAGACAGACCAAATAATTTTCCTTAAGGAATTTACATCACAATGGCCAGAGTACAGACCTTTGGACACGTCTGAACTGATTGTGAGCCAAGGCAGTTAAGGCTTACATAGTAGTCCTCATCATGTGACAGGAAACACATGACTTTGGAGAATTAACCTCAGCAAATGGAAGCCCTGGGGTCCTACAGATAGGGCATGAGGGTGGGGACCAGGAAATGCTTGGCTTGAGGACCCCTGATGTCAGGAGGTTTCAAGGATGAAAAATGTGACTCAGTCTCTTTCTTCTGGTGTCAAATTATCTACCATTCTGTGGTGTTGACTATATTACGATAAAGAATCCTTGCATTTAAGGAGAGCAAGGAACTAGAATAGTGTCTGAAGTTAGATTCTGATGGCACTGCTTGGAGCCATTGGATAAGTTACTTAATCAAATATTTAAGCCAGAGTTCCCCTCACAGTAAAATAATGCTGCCTACCATCAGTCAGGCTCTGAACAGAGTATATGAACTACTCTGTAATCTAGAAAGCACTCTATACCATTTTGGATTTATCTTTTAGATTTATCTTACTTTTGTTATTGTTTTTGTGATAGTTACATTTATGTGTCAACTTGACCAGCCACTGGGTGCCCAGATACTTGGGCAGGCAGCATTCTGGATATTCTCATGAGAAGGTTTCTGGGTGTGTGAACTGAATAAAGCAGATTACTGTCCTTATAGTGGGTGGTGCTCATCCAGTCAGCTGAAGGCCTGACTGTTACAAAAAGATAGACCTTTCCCCAAGTTAAGAAGAATTCCTATTGCCTGACTACCTTCAGACTGGTTCAATGGCTTTTTTCCTGTCTTTGTACTTGAACTGAAACATTGGCTCTTCCTGGATTTTGAGCCTGCTGGCCTTTGGACTGGAACTACCCCATTGATTATTCTGGTTCTTGGGCCTTTGGACTCAGGCTGGAGCTTACACCAGTGGCTCTCTGGGGTCTCCAGCTTGCCGACTCAATCTGCAGACCTTGGGACTTGTCAGCCCCCATAACTGCGTGAACCAATCCCTTATAATAAGTTTCTTTCTAAATATATGCATTCTATCGGTTCTCTTTCTCTGGAGAACCCTGACTAATACAATTACTAAGTGGATTCCTAGAGTAAATATCATTTCCATAGGCCATAAAGGGAAAACAAGTTCCAGAATCAGCCTTAAAATTAGATGTTTAGCTGACCATCAGTGGGGCATGACCTGAACAGTGTGGATGGGTTTCTCTGTTTTGAAATCTGCCTTTCATTATCCATCCAACCTGAGAATCTACCATTTGCTCCCCCAAGCATTCCAGAGTTCCCTCTTAAAATGAGATTGCTTCTGGGGAATTGAGAGGACTTTGGGCCTCAGGGAAAATCTTGTAGCTAAGAGTAACCCTATTGTAAGATAGCTGGATGAGATAATGGCATCAAAATAACTGCCTCTAAGGAATTAGGCAGAGGATCCAGGGATAGCTGACCAGGAGATGGGAGGATGTCCTCTTTATCATTTGGCCCCCAGCTGACTCAGGACCATTTACTCTGTGCTGGTTCTCTAGTGACCTCCCCACACTGGGCTGTCCCTTGTTCTTAGCATCTCCACTCTGGAGGGTCTGGTACCTGTCACATTCCTAGCCATTTAGATGCCTGAGTAGAATGGGAGGTGGGTCTTATCTTCAAGATCTGCTTGGAATGCTTGTAGAAGTTTGTGCAACACTGACTACACTTTCCCCAGCTCTTGCACTGATAAAAAACAAGGCTTTGCATGAGTCATCATCATTCTCATTGGCACTGTATACGTATAGAAAATGAAAATGGTAAAGCATAACTGCCTGGCAGGGTCTTGAACAGGTCAGCTGCCCTGAAATGCACACACGGTGTGTGGCAGCAGGTTGAAATGTCAACTGTCCCCTGTAAAGCGATGAGCCTAAGAATATTCTTTTCTACCTTATCTATGTTTAGGGGTGAAGAGAGAATTTGACTCATTCTTACAGATATTAGGCAAGTAAGTGAAAGAAGGGGAGCAGGGGAAAATGTTGGATGGATTCTAAGATGTACATGTTGATTAAAATCTCACATGCCTCTGATGGTTTAGAGCAGTAAGATTTACATCACATATGAGCTCTCTCTTACCTGACCTCTGTTCATCAGCTTGCTATTTTCTAAGACATTATTTCCTTAAAACTTATTATACTTAGTACACTTTGCATTTTTGTGCATATGCCCCTTCTCACCCTCCTTTGTTTCTTCATTTGTAGCAAGAATGAAGGATCTGTCTCTTCCACTTGAATTATGTTCTATGCACACAGGGTTTGTCCATTCTAGACCATCACTGTGTCTCCTCTACCTTGCATTTGGTAGGGGTTAGTAAATACTTGTTGATGGACAGATGAATGAATGAATGAATGAATGAATGAATGAATGAATAGCATGGACTCCAGGTCATAGGACCTATAATTTAATCATCACCCTCATTGCTGACTATGAAACCTTGGGTAAAATTAGTTTAACATCACGAATACCTAATTTCCTCACTTGTAAAACAGGATTGATAGTAGCACTACCTTACAGAGTTATAACTCAGGTAAAATGAGATGGATGGATATAAAGAGTTTAGCCCGGTGGCTGGAATAGAGTAAACCCTCAATCATTATCTCTGTGGCCATTCCTATATCTCTGGTATGCTAGCTACATTCCATTTAGGTTTCAGCTACTTCAGTTTCCTCTGATGCACTGGGAACGCAAAGAGAAGGGATGGAGTATTGGGAGTAACTTGGCACGGGCTTATTTCCTTTCATGGAGAGAAAGTCACCTGTTTAAAGGTGATTCACCTCGGCCTATGTCTTACCTTTACTTAAAGACTTCATCACTCATAAGTGTTTGTGTGTAGAGGAACTTTATCATTTAAAAGTAAAAACCAAAACTCCAAAAAAGAAGAGGTTATCCTTCTTTTTAAATAAGTTAAGCCAAAACAACAACAAAAAACTGCCTTTGATGCCTTTGTTGTTTAGTACTTAATAAATCACGGCACATAATTATGTTGATAAATTCCAACAGTCTAGCCGACTCCTCTTTCCTGATGCCAGCATGGGATGCCCCTGATAAATCAATCTCAACTTCCTAACTGCATTGCTATCCTGGACAGGATCTGCTCTGTTCCTCCTTCTTAGTACATTGGGGCAATACATCACCCAAGCCCTTCATCCTTCTTCCATATCGTTAGAGCAACAGCTGGTTCTGATAATGCATTAATGTAATACATCAGGGAGCTGGGTGCCTGGCCGCTACATTACTCAAAAGCTAATGTGATAGGGAAGGGAAAAATCTAGTGTGCTGATAACTCCAAAAGTTAGGGTTTTGTTGTCTAGTTTCAAGCTTGACACTTGAAACTTCAGAGTCTAGATTTCCCCCTTTGCAGTCTATTTTCACATGCTCTGCTAAGTTTGTTTTTTCTGAGTCCAGAAAGCTGCTTTATCTGTGATCTTTTCCAGAGTGGAAGCCCTAATACCACTATCATTGCTCTTTACCAAAGTTTGAGCAGCTCCTAGCATAGTTTAAGGTCAACATCACAACACTCAAGTTAGGCTCCAGGTTCTGCAGTTTGATAGTTGTACTGCTTGGGGGAGAGAAGTTGTATGCGTCAATGAGATGACGTATGTCAAACGCTTGACACATAGTGATAACTTATTCAAAATTAACTATTAATATTTGTCATTTTCTAGTCCAACATTCACCAAATAAAGTAATCCAAGAGGCTGTTAACAAATAGTGTAAAAGGGAAAATAAAGAGTTTTGTGGGCACATAATCTAGGAAAACATTGGGTTGGAAAAAATCACATAGGCTTCCTTACTGCAGGACTTATCAGAGTCTTTAATAATGTAAAGTGATTTATGTGTGTCCTGGAGAGGGATAGAATAAATATTGCTTCCCAAACTATTTGACTTTAAAATCACTCTTTATAATTTTTTTCTTTTTTCCCCTTTTTTTATTATACTATATTGTCAAGTTGGTTTCCATATACCACCCAGTGCTCATCCCAACAAGTGCCCTCCTCCATGCCCATCACCCATTTCCCCCTCTCCCCCACCCCCATCAGTCCTCAGTTTGTTCTCAGTATTTAAGAGTCTCTCATGGTTTGCCTCCGTCCCTCTCTTAACTATTTTTTCCCCTTCCCCTCCCCTATGGTCCTCTGTTAGGTTTCTCCTCTTCCCCATATGAGTGAAAACATACAGTATCTGTCTTTCTCTGCCTGATTTATTTTACTTAGCATAATACCCTCGAGTTCTATCCATGTTGCTACAAATGACTAGATTTCATTCTTTGTCATTGCCATGTAGTATTCCATTGTATAGATAAACCACATCTTCTTGATCCATTCGTCCGTGGATGGGCACTTAGGCTCTTTCCATGATTTGGCTATTGTTGACAGTGCCGCTATGAACGTTGGGGTACATGTGCCCCTATGCATCAGCACTCCTGTATCTCTTGGGTAAATTTCTAGTAGTGCTATTCTTGGGTCATAGGGGAGTTCTCTTGTAAACCCCTCCTTTTCTTTTTCTTTTTTTTCTTAAATAGTTTATTGTCAAGTTGGTTTCCATTTTTTTCTTCAATAGTAAACCCTCCTTTTTCAGAGGAGGGGGAGTGAGGGCCCCCTGGGTGGCTCAGTCCATTAAGTGTCTGACTCGATGTCAACTCAGGTCTTGATCTCAGGATTGTGAGTTCAAGCCCCATGGGCTCTGCACTGAGCATGAATCTTATTAAAAAAAAAAAAAGTAAGGGGAGCGAAACCCTTCAGAATACCACTGGGGAATTTGAGTGTGATCCATTTCTCTTATTAAGGCCACTGACATCTTGGCAAGACAATAAAGCAAACAGATGTAGAATGGGGCCATAACTCAGCCTTGTGGGATTTCAGGGACTTCTCTTCCTCCTACACCTGTGCTTCTCAAAGTGCAATCCTGTGATCACCTCTATCAGGATCACCCAGGGAGGGGACGGTCAGGAACCAAGACTCCTTTGGACACCTCAGACTTCTGCATCAGAATATCTAATGTCATATTGTAGGAATCCTAAAGGCAACACGTATCTCAGGAAATAGTCCTGCAGACTGAAGTCTGGGACCCACTGGATTAGACGGTGTTATATGGGGCCAAACCCATGTTATTGCACCTTCTGAAACCTCTGGGGACTTTGGAAAACAGTTGTTGCTTGCTCCTCACCGTTACCTCTGCAGACCCTCCTGACTCTGGAGAAGGTCTGTAATTCAGGAGAAATCTGGAGGCATCTGTGAGTTTTTACAGGCCAGCTCACTATGCAAATTGTTCCTCAGAAACCCCTCCCTGCCCTTGGTGGTCAGGGTGAGAGCCCCATCCCTGTGATCCCTGGTAATGCTCCTCCAGGGAAACATGTGCGGGGAGATTAGTTTGAAATGGAGAGACATACTCCAGGCTCTGCCAAGTCACTCTGGAGAGAGCATGACAATGCTTTGGTTTCCATAGCGACCAGGTGACTGTAAGCTCACCTTTGGCCCTGGAAACAGCCTCCAGCTTCTGGGAACAACTGCAAGGCTTCTGCTTATTATGAGAGGAAAGAACACCAATGGAGAGGGGGAAAAACAGGTGCCGTTTTGGAAATAGGCTCAGGGGCCTGTTCTGAACTGCAGGAAATTTAGAAAAGAATGTCCCAGCAAAGATGGTGGAGGTGCTGGACCTTCAGCCAAAAGACCAGGCGAACACAGGCAGGCAGCTCCCCTACCTTGGTCATCTGTGTTAGTAGTAGCCACCATCAGATTTCATTGCAACCCTCTTAACAACAGTGGACAGTTAACACACATTAGTTTGTTACTCCCTTCTTTGTGTTCCAAGGGAGGAAACATTCATTCAGTGGTAGCACTCGAGACTGTTGAGGAGCTAACACCACAAGAGCTGATTAACTGTGCATTTACTGTGTGAAGGTGCTTTATATATCTTACCCCCATTTAATCCTCATATTCTTTCAGGTAAGTTTCCCAATGAGGAAATGAAGGTGCAGAGAGGTTCAGTTATGCTTCATGGTCACATGCACAGGTGGCAAGGGGTGGGTGGAGCTGGGTCTTGAACTCAGATGTAATGGGGCATTGAAAACGGACTCTTGGAAAGTATTTGATGAACCACACCCACATACCTCTCTCCAGGAACTTTGAGTTCTTCCTCTCTGAAAGGCAGGAAATTGCAATCTCAGCCATCATGTGCAATTCTCTTTATTTAGCTTGAGACATAAAGGTGGAGGGCTAAAAATCCTTTAATGCCTCCTACCATTGTTTGCATCTCCCTGGCTAAGTGATTGTCATCTTGAAATTGGCTTCTTCCTTCCAGCAGAATCTGCGACCAGGCCACCAATTGCAGAGGAGTGGGATTCTGCAGGGCAGTCCAGATGGTAATGACTTCCCAGCCAGAGGGGACCTGGCCCTGGTGAAATTGGCCGGAAGTGCAGATGGTATTGATGGGGTGAGGAGCCTCAGGGTGAAGGAGGTGACACTCAGTCTGGTCTTGGAGTGACAAGAGACCTCAAAGCTGGTTCCAGTTTTCATCATCTCCTCATTGGACAATGGGCAGTGATCCCTCTGTAGTTCTAGCTTTTTAATGGAGAGAACTGGACTCTATCAGCATTTCTCAAAGTATGAGAGGTCTTAAGATATTTTAAAAAGATATTTGGGATAATTTTTGATGGGGCACAGACCTGGCATTAAATAACATTAAATAATATAATGAGAAAGTTTCATTTGCTTTCAGTTCTTTTGGGGTTACCAAGGAGGAAATAGAATCAGGACACTCATAGGTCTTTAACACCTCTTCAGTTTTGGATAATGTCCACTTTTAGCACTGGAGGGGACAGACCCCAGACTCAGAGCTTTGGCAGGCAATGACATCTCCCTGCAATTTAACTTGGTTTTGTCCTTGCTTTTTATAACTATCTTCTACATTCGACAAGGTGAGTTGCCATTTCTGGAAGCGATTTTCATTTCTGGAAGTCGATAAGTCAGCAGCATTCCTGGGAGCTCACTGGAAGTGTGAATCAGACCCCCCCACCCCCCAGGCTACACACATGTTCACAGGGTGCCCAGTGGTTCCTACACTTTTGTGGTAAGAACTGATAAAAGAGCTTCTCTTTTCTAGGAAACATTTAAGTAGAAGAGGTGGGCCAATTTAAGGAAACATGACAAATAATAGTATAGGTACAGCAACATTGTAGAAGGGCAACAGAAAAGGCAGGGGGTAGAGAAGTAGCTTAGAAATTGGAGTGTGCAATCAGAGAGCTGTGTCTGTACAGATTCTGGGGCACTATACACAGCAGAGATTGGTTCTGTAGGTCTGGGATTGTACCTCTGAATCTATATTTGGAGGGGAAAAATGCCTCTGAAATGTACAATGAGGCATGGAAATTACTGGATTGGGGTGTTTCTGAAAGTCACATGTTGTTATTCTAAAATAGTGGTTCTCAACTAGAAACCTCTCAAGGGATGTGTGACAATGTGGGAGGGTATTTTTGGTTGTCACAACTGGAAAGCTGCTACTAGTGGGTAGAGGGTCTGGTAGTTAGAGGCCAGGGAGGCTGTTAAACATCTCACAATGCACAGAGGAGCCCCCTACACACAAAAAATTATCCAGTCCCAGGGTCACTATAGCCAAGGATGAGAAACTCTTGTCTAAAAAGATTTTTTTTATTGAAGGTATTGAAGCACAGATCAGTGAAATGCCAGGTCACAAAACACCTCTGCTCCAAAAACTTTAGTTTCTATCTCATGATGTCTAGAAGCCAGTAGCCTTCCCTGGTATCCGACCCCAGAACTCCCTCTAAACTCAATATGTCATACTACTACCTTGACCCCAACACACTTAATTTCAGCCCCATTGACCTCTGTTGTTTTTGGAATAGTCCAAGTATACAAATATGTTTTTACCTCAGGACCTTTACACATGACTGAAAAAAAAAATCCCTCTTGTACCCAGAACATCTGTCCACAAATGGGCCTCTGGTCAGACCTCATCTCACCATTGAAACCTTTCCTGACCATCTTGTCTGATAAGCAATCCCTTCTTCATCTCCCTCTCCTCCTTTCCCTGTTATTTTTCTTTATAGAACTGAGCATCAGAATATATGTTTATTTCTTTACTGTTTCTACTAGAATATAATAAGTACCATGAATGTGTACTCACTGTTATATTCAAAATCATAACATTATCTGTCTGGCAAATGAATGCTTTAAATGAACAGAGAGAGAATAAATGGATGGATAAGTAAACTGATGCCTGGGTTGTAGTCTCAGAGGGCCAGTGCCCAGTGGTTTTCCTCCATGCCTCAGTTTCCCCCTCTGTCAGATGAGAAAGTTATGTAGATGTCCTCTTGGGTCTGTTCCAGCGCTGATGTCTGCTGGTGTGGCTCCTCAATTCTCACCTGCATCCCTGTCTCTCCAGTTAACTGCCTGCACCCTCCCAGCGCCACCCTCCATTACCCCAGATGCCTTCTGTCAGAGCTGAGAGGCCTCTGGGAATTAGGGATGTCAGAACTCCTCAGAAAGTGGCAGATCCATTGTGTGAACCACTGAATTGGGTAATTAGGGAGGGTGGCACTTCAGTCGTTTTAAAAGCTTAGTGGGTGGGAAGAAGAACTGTTCCCTGACAGCTACTGCACATCCACTTCGAGGTGCCGCTTTTCCTTCAGAAAATCCAGTTTTGTCACTGAACAGTGCTTTATTGCTCTCCAAAGGACTGTGTGAAGAAAGGGAATACAGGCTGGAGTCCTGGCATTGACTTGTGGACTTTTTGCTTTGATAGAGTAGGAAGATGGGCTAGAAAGGAGGTTAGCCTCCTAGCCCAGCTTAGGCACTGTGCTGCTCTTGGAGTTAAAAACACAAGCATCGTAGGCATGGACACAGGGCCATAAGTCCAAGTGCTCAGGAAACATCTTTGTTCTGTATAACCAATTTCATTTCTGACCCTGAATTCTCTTATTCTGCTGGACTGAAGGAAACTTTACCTCCATCCTCCTTGGGGCTCTCCCACCCTGAGGGGGTTAGAAGGTTCAGAATTAGATTCGATTAGATGGTTTCTTACACTTCTGAAGTTATGGATGTTCTAAACAGTGGTTTCTAACAGAGGCAAGGCTTGGGGTAGGGGTTGGGATCAGGGTCTGGCAGTTCTGGCGTTTTGTCTTTCTAATCCCTCCTCCTCCTCCTCTTCCCTTCCTCCCCACCTATCTTCTCCCCTTTCCCCCTCATCCTTCTCCAGGGTCACCAAGCCATGGACATCTTTGTTGTGGAGGGGAGGATGGAAGCCCCATTTCTTTACTATTCTCTCAATACGGTTGCCTCTCCCCATATTGGGGTTAATGCTTTTAGAGATAAAAGACAGTTAAGGACGTATCTGTAGTAATAGTGACTCCCTGAAGCAGTGAGCTACTTAAATGGAGGGAAAGAAGAAGGAAAACTAGAGAGGGAAGAGGAAAGCGTCCATTAGTTTCTCAAATTATTATCAAGCTTTGGTGATAATAGTGAGCCATTACATACCGAGCATTCGTTATAGGACAGGCACCGTGCTAAGGGCTTCTGGAGCAACCTTATGAGATAATGATAGCAGGATACTCTTGAATCATCTTACTGTGGGTCAGCATGGGGCTAAGCTCTTCACCCATATTAATTCAGTTAATTATCCCTATATCCTATAAGGTAATTGCTATTTATTATTCCCATTATGCAGATGAGAAAATGCGGCATAGAGGGGTTAGGTGAAGTGTCCAAGGTCACACAGGTTGCTAAGTAGGAGAGCCGAAAAAGTTCAAACCCAGGCAGCCTGGCTGCAAAGCCAGAGCACAGGCTGGCCCCATCAGGCTCCTTGGTGAGGTGGGACTTGCCTGGGACTTTCCCAGTAGTGCTCTCCCTCTGTCTTGCCAATCGGAAAGCTATTTGTAACTTCTAGGCAGCTGCACACACCTGGCATCTGGGAGCAAGCTGGCCCCAAAGGCAAGAATGCAATGCATAGTCAGCTACTGCAGTGGTTCAGTGGGGAAAATGAAACACCTGGCTGCCTTGAGGGGCAGACACTCATAAGGCCAGATGCTCCACAACCAGTTTTAATAAAGAAAACATGGACGGTTCAGCGATTGTACTTATACCTGGGAAGAATGAGGTCTACTAGTATCCACCAATATACAGTACAAGAGACATTCGTTTTTATAGAAATAATAGCACTTTTTATTTCCAATCAGAAGACTCCCCTATTTCCCAGTAGAAATTTGTATTGAAATGATTATAAATTCACATGCAGTTTTTTAATGTTTATTTATTGAGAGCATGAGTGCACAAGCAGGGGAGTGACAGAGAAAAAGAGCGAGAGAGCCCCAAGCAAGCTCTGCACTGTCAGCACACAGCCCCACACAGGGCTTGATCTCATGAAATGTGAGATCATGACCTGACTGAGCTCCCCAGGCACCCCAGCACATGCAGTTTTAAGAAAGAAAGAAAGAAAGAAAGAAAGAAAGAAAGAAAGAAAGAAAGAGAGAGAGAGAGAGAGAGAGAGAGAGAGAGAGAAAGAGAGAAAGAAAGAAAGGGGGGAGGGAAGGAAGGAAGGAAGGAAGGAAGGAAGGAAGGAAGGAAGGAAGGAAGGAAGAAAGAAAGAAAGAAAGAAAGAAAGAAAGAAAGAAAGAAAGAAAGAAAGAAAGAAAGAAGGAAAAGAAAAGAAAAAACAGCAATGGGATACTGTGTTGAATTTACTCACTTCCCTCCACTGATCACCATTTTGCGAAACTACAATACCTTAAGATACCGAAGAGTTCCATCACTACAAGGGTCTCTTCTATAACCACATTCACCTCCCCCT
This sequence comes from Crocuta crocuta, assembly GCF_008692635.1. Lineage (NCBI taxonomy): Eukaryota > Metazoa > Chordata > Mammalia > Carnivora > Hyaenidae > Crocuta > Crocuta crocuta. The sequence goes on from NW_027531893.1 coordinate 4,621,838, forward strand.
CCATACCAACCCCATCCCTAAAACCCCAGAAACCACTAATCTGTTCTCCATTTCTAACAAGTGTCATGTCAAAAATGTCATAGTAATAGAATCACCTAGTAGGAAACTTAGAGGTGTTTTTTTTTTTTTTTTTTACTCAGCCTAATTCCTGCAAATTTACCCAAGTTCTGGGGTATCCATCTAGTTCATTCCTTTTCATTGCTGAGTCATCTTCAATGGTATGGACATATCAGTTTGTTTAACCAGGTACCTGCTGAAGGATATTTGGGCTTTCTGGGGGGATATTATAAGTAAAGCTACTATAATGTTCCTGTCAAGGTGTTTGTGTGAACATAGAGTTTTCGTTTCTCTGGGATAAATGCCCATACGTACAATTGCTGCATCATATGGTAATTGCATGTTTAGTTTGTAAGACAGTGCAAAATTGTTTTCTTGAGAACATGTGCCATTTCACATCTCCAAAAGCAATGTATACGTAATCCAGTTTCTTTACATCCTCGCCAGCATTTTGTATTGTCATGCAAGACTATTTTTTAAAAAATTTTTAATGTTTGTTTATGTTTGAGAGAGTGAGAAAGAGCGCAAGCCAAGGAGGCGCAGAGAGAGAAACGCAGAATGTGAAGCAGGCTTCAGGCCCTGAGCTGTCAGCACAGAGCCCGACACAGGGCTTGAACCCATGGACCATGAGATCGTGACCTAAGCTCAAGTCAGATGCTTAACCAACTGAGCCATCCAGGCACCCTATAACCATTGTTTTTGGTGTTATTATTATTACTACCACAACCACAACCACCACTACCACTGTTATATTGCCAGTCTGACAGGTTGTGGTTATATCTTATTATGATTCATTTACATTTCCCTGATGGCTAATGATGTTGAATATTTCCAGTTCTTATTTGCTGTCTTTGCCCTTTGGAGGGGATATCTTCATCCTCTTTGCTGAAATGTCTGTTCATGTCCTCTGCCCATTTTTAAGTTGGATTGTGTATGTGTGTGTGTGTGTGTCTTGCTTAGTATATCCTAGGTATTATTCCTTGTCAGATAGGTGGTTTGCAAATATATTTTTCACTCTATAAATTGTCTTCTCACCCATTTTATAGGATCTTTTACAGAACAAAGCTTTAATTTTGATGAGATCCAGCTTATCAGTTTTTCTTTTATGGGCCATGCTTTTGTTTTTATATCAACATACATATGTATGTATGTATGTATGTATGCATACATGCCTGCATGTATGCCTATTTCAAATGTTCTAACACCATTTGTTGAAAGGTTTTTGGAAACCTTAACAGTGTGCCTGACACTGAGCTAAGAAGCACTTTTAGGTATCATTTTATACAATCTTTATAATCACCCTATAGAGTGGGAACTGTATTCCAAGTTCTATGGATATGGAAACTGAGCGTCAGAGAGGTTGTTTAACTTTCCTGAAGCCACACAACTGGAGGCAAGCCTCATCTCTGCCACACTCCAGCCCACAGCTCTCCACCCTCTCTAGCTCAGCTCCTGAGTGACTGTCTCTATACTTGTGTCCCCCACATCATGACAGGGGACTCAATCTGGCTTCAATCAGTGCCTACCTTGGGACCTCTCTTTGGGCTGTAACTAAATCAAATTTTCAGGAGGTGCAGGTGTAATATAATATGGATTATCTGTTCATCATTTAACTCAGGGAAGTCTTTTCCCCCTCACTAATATCCATGATAAAGCATATGCAAATGTCTGTAATTGAACATAATTAAAATAATGAGAGTTGAAAGAATGTGATATTCAAAATAAATGCAATAAGGAGTTGGACACAGCCATTATCCTAATTCAAAGTGATTACTTTATGATAACATTATCAGGGCCTCTAATATTTCTGTCTTTAATATAAATTACTTACTTTGGGGAGGCAGGTGCTCTCTGATTGGGATGGATTCGTGTCCTGGGTTTATTTATCAGTCATTCCACACTCCTTCCTGGAGGAATGTGGTACCATTCTAACCAGAGCCACAGGCCTTTGCACCTCCCTGCTGCCCTACCCAAGCACAAACCCTCACTGAGATGACTAAGGGAGTGCAGTGGACAGACCACCCAGTATCCTGGGAGCACATTTAAAACCCACCGGAGAGTAAGGGCACTGGAGGAATCCAAGGCCAGGGGTGTGCATCCCAAGGTGTGCCTGTCACAGTGCTATTCTTAGCGATTTGTAGTGTGAGCAGTTCAGACAGATTTCCTTGCTCTGCATTCTCTCAAATGTTTTATGTAAAATTCAGGTTAGGTGCATAGTCATAGCTTACAGAGACTTAGAAGTTAGTGCAGCTTTTTGGTGGGTGTGAGGGTATAGTACAGGACAGAGGACACTTCTCTGGTTTTGGATGGTTGTACTTCAGATCTTACCTCTGCCTTGGACCAGCCGTGGGACGTGGGACGTTGGGTGAGTTACTTACCCTACTGGCCTTCATTTTCATTTTCTTTATATGGGAAGACAGAAATTTAATCTAAAGGGATTTTCCCTGTCAAATTAAAGTATGTGTGTGTGTGTACATATGTATATATATACATATATATATATGAAGACCTTAACATAAAACAATGCTTAACAAGCAATGGGTGTTGAATATCACAGGAAACAGAGATAATTTTAGATGTTTTGTCCAAAGTTAGTTGCTGCAAGAGTTGGGATTTGGGATAAGAATGTGAGACTGTGGGTCCTGGTTCAAGAGAGGTTCACTGACTTTAGGTGGGTGCTGGTGGGATGGGGCATATAGGCAGAAAGACTTCGCCCATTCTGTTCTGTGCTTCCACCTCCCACCCATAGATGATGGTGTCCAGATGAGTTTAAATTTCTCTGGGGTAGGGGATGGAGAAAATGATCTCATTCACTTGTCTTGCTCTTGGATCCCTGGCTTATGCTGGTCATGGCAATGACCCTATGCTAAGTCCTCCAGCTAGAAGCTAGCACCCTCTCAACAAAACTATTAGAAGTGAAGGTAACCTCCCAAAACATACATATAGACACATCCAGCAGCCCTGCTTCATCACAGATAGAGCCTCCTAGGATGAGCCAGGGTTGAATCCGCAGAAGGACAATGGGATTTGGCATATCCTCCTTGATGACTCCACACAGACCAGCTTGTATGATGACTGAAGGGAATGGACCGACCTTGGACTATGATCATAACCTTTTATGGTGAGCTGGGCATTGGCAAGAGTTTTTCACATATGTGCTATGACCAAACATTTGAAATTGAGGATCCTCAGCTTTTTTGCTCCCAGTAACTAGATTCTGGTCTGACCTTTCAGTTTCTTCCCTTTCTCTGCCCTCCCAAGAGATTCTTTCTTCATTCAGACTGGTTCTTCCAGCTGCAAAGTCAGGAGGAAGAAGAGAAAAAGAGCATGGATTGGAGCTTTTTTAGAGAAGGGCATGGAAACAGTTGTATGCATGAGGGAAGTGGGTAGGAGAAGGGTTTGTAGAAAAGTCCAATTTTTGGTTATACTTCCCCTCAATGTTCTTCCCCACCCCCATTATTGAGCATGAATCATTTTGAGATCTGATGGTGAGGTTACAATACACTTTATTAGACTGACCTTCAAAACCACCCTACTATATTGCTCATTTATGGAGGAGCACCAAGGTGCTCACCCCAGACCACACAGTCACGGGGTAGATGCCCATGATTTGAATCTGGACCTCTGTGGCCTAACTCTGCCCCTTCCCCTGCATACTGGCAAGCAGCAGCTCTCTCTTAGCTCACAGCACGTAGAAAGAATTAAAGAATAATCATCACTGCAGCTCTGTGCTGGGAAATGGCAATTAGCCTTTAGTTTGTTTGGATTAATATCTCTGGAGACCTTTATGAAGTATTATTTATTGATAAGGAACGTGCAGAACAGCCCAGAAGGAGTTGGGAGTTCTGTATTCATCGCTCTTGGTGGAGCATCTACATGGCATGAACTTCTCTCATCTTCCCAAAGATGTTGCTACTTGGGTTTGGAAATTATTGGGTACTTTCTGGGTTTTATTTTTTTGGAAGGTCTGTAACTTCTGTGGAGAAGTGTACTCTGTGGGATGAGCTTGTCTTAAGAGCTGGACCAACATGAACAAATTACAGACTTGCCAATAATCAACGCTGTTTTCTTGGGCAAATAAGGATCTTAGCTCCAAGTTAACCCATCTGGGGACATGGTTGGGAAATAAGATATGATATATATGAGGCTCTAACATCTGAGGTTTGGAAGGTATTTAAAAGCAACATCCAGTATTCTCATAGTTTTTAAAATTTAAACACATGTTAACATGCATTGGCAAGCATCAACATGCTAGCATAAACCAGGTAGTGAGAAAAAAAATTACTGAGACAAAAAAATTGTAAACGTATTTTCCACCAAGTAGATACTCTCTGCACAGTAAGAGGTAAGGGTTGAGCTTAAATATACAGAGACATGAACTATAAAAATCTTCTACCAAACTGTGATCTTTCAGAGTAGGATTAGGCTGAATTTACCTTAATACAAAACATTAAAAACCCTTTAAGAAGGAAAAAAAGAAAAACAAGAAGAATAAAGTCGTTCTTTAAAGAACAAAGTTTTTGAGTTCTTTAAAAGACTGTTTATGTGAACGGGATGCAGCTGCAGTGTGGATTGCAATGGAGAGGAAAAAAGGTTAACATTGCTGAGGCAATTCTTCAACAAAAGCTACTTCTATAATTGACTCAAATTTTATCTCTTCATTAAAGTGAAACTGCTAGTGGGTCACCCTTTCTTAGCCATCACTAAGTACTGTGTACAATGAAAATGTGTAAGTCTGAATCCCTTTGAACAGTAACCCCCAACTTGCAGCCTTTGGGTGACCTTCCTGTAATTAGTATGAATCATTGAGCCTTTCTGTGTGTGTGTGTGTGTGTGTGTGTGTGAGAGAGAGAGAGAGAGAGAGAGAGAAAGAGAGAGATAGAGGAGAGAGATGGGGTTGTTTCTTCAGGAATCCAATAAGGAATGAAAATTCACTGTCAGGAGACAATGTGAAGACTCTCAAGACAGAGCAGACATCTGCTGACCCGAGTCAGTATGAGGACACAGCGGCTCCAGGCGGGGAACTCTGGGTTTGAGCCTGCTGTTCCCCCTTGCTCTCAGCCCCAGGCCCTCTCAGACCCACAATGACCGTCCTGTCTAAACTGAAATGGATACAGAGCGTGCCATGCCCACAAGGTTGAGCCAGTGACCTTCTGTCTTCTGGTGTCCCTTTCCTGTCCACTTACACATGATAAATAAGCAGAGGTGTGTGGATACAGGGACCTCAGAGTGAATGTTACACACTGGGCATGGAGCCACATAAACCCATCAATTTCTCTTTCTTTTTGTAACATGTAAGTGAAAACCACAGGAGAGAAAATGCCTGTCTTCCTGCGTATCTGAAAATGCCATGTGTGCATGTGAGTGTGAGTGTGAGTGTGTGTGTGTGTGTGTATGTGAGAGAGAGAGAGAGAGACAGAGAGAGAGACAGAGAAAGAAGGAGGGAGGGAATGATAGAAACAAACAAATCTAGAGACAGAGACAGACAGAAACAGGCAGAGAGACAGAGAGAGACTTTCACGCCTATTTCTTTACAAAGCCCTTAGTAAATCCATCTAGGTGAAGGAGGTGGAAAGCACAGCTGTGTCTGTAGGATTTGCCTTCTTACCCAGCAAGCATAGAGGCTGTGTTCATTGAAATGTTGGCCATTATTCTATTTGACTTCTCTGATGTTCTCAGGTTGATATCTTTAAGATTAATGAGGCATTAGTTCTCAATCAAGGAGCCATAATCAAGAATACCCATTTAGCTGCAGTGAGTTGTGTCTCTGCATTAATTAATATCATTTGACCTTTGTATTTTGGGTGGGATGATGTATCGTCGCATTTTCCTGAGCAGTGCCATAAAATTGATAGCTTGAATATTGCTGCTTGTATGGCCGAATGGTTCGTTTAAGTTAAATACTGTGCTGGTAATTAATATAGGATAGGTAAGTCTGGGCAGATGATATGTATTAATTCTTATTTAGTGAAGCAGCCTTGCTGGGTGGGAGATTCAGATGAAGCACTTTGGTGCTGGGACCTTGACACTTAGAGGAAAATTCTCCTGAAGGGACCTCAGGAGGAATCTTTTCCTACCCTGGAGATCATGTCTACCCAAACATTTAATACAAAGAGGAACAAAGCTATTGGGGCATTTTGGACCTTGAACATTAGCTTTTCTCCTATTTTAATGGGTGCATTACTCAAGTGCAGACTCTGTAAAGTTTGGGGTGCTCTGTGATGGTTGCATTCTTCTGGGTGGTGCTGATGCTACTAGTCCAGGCACCACGATTTTGTAGCAAGTTTCTGGGCAAATGGTTTGCCAAACTTTTTTGTAAATGTTCAGAGAGTAAGTATTTTTGGCTTTGCAGCCCACACAGTCTCTCTTACAACTACACAACTCTGGCCTGAAGTGAGCAAATAGCCATAGATAGTATGTAAATAAATGGGAATGACTGTGTTTCAGTAAAACTTTATTGTAAAAGCAGGTAGCAGGTAGGATTTGGTCCATGGGTAGGAGTTTGCCGGCCAAAGGTTCCATGTGGGAAAGGCTATGTTATATATTCACTACCATTTTTCATTGCCTAGCAAAGTACCAGGAGCATGATGGGGAGTGTGAAAAATATCTAAGCATTGAGTGGTCATCTCTACATTTTTTCACTAGCAAGAGCAGACCAACCTGGCCCCCAGTATGCATTACATTCATTGATGCAGGAACCAGAAGCTCAGCTCTACCCTCCTATTTGTTTTCACTGGTTGTGGTCAGGGAAGAGAGGAGCAAGGAGAAAGTGCACCTTTTCCATGACCGTAATTTGATCTTACATGAGATCCAAATACACTCATCTTCTCAAAGCACATTTATGTAAATCTATTGTTCTATTTACAGAAATGTGATCAAAGATGCACATATCACACCATAACCTGCTTTGAAAACTTAATAATGTTTTAAAAACATCTTTCCACATCATTCAATATTCTTTACACCATTATTTTTATTGGCAGTATGGCATTCCATGTTTTATTTAACCAGTCTTCTGTGGGAGGACATTTATGTTGTTTCCTTTACTCCAATTGCAGACTGCTGAATATTGCTGCACATATATTTTAGAGCCCAAATCCACATATTGTCTTAAAATTTTTAATGTTTATTTATTTAAGAGGGAGTGTGTGTGTGTGTGTGTGTGTGTGTGAGTGAGCGAGCAAGCAAGCAGGGGAAGGGAAGAGAGAGAGAGGGAGACAAAGAATCTGAAGCAGGCTCTAGGTATTGAGTGGTCAGCACAGAGCCTGATGTGGGGCTCAAACTCATGCGCTGTGAGATCATGACCTGAGCTGAAGTTAGATGCTTTAACTGACTGAGCCACCCAGGCACGCTCACATATTGTCTTAGAACAAATACCTGAATAGGGAATTTCTGTGTACAAAGCAAGCACATTTTCAAGGTTTTTGATACTTTGAGACTAATTGCCTTCCATGAATTTTTGAGTCCTACTTAAATTGCATGATACTACCTGCTTTTATAAAAGTTTTTGATGAGGAACTTAGGGGAAGAAAAGATAAACTCTGTTTTTTAAAAATTCTTAATGTTTATTTATTTTGAGAGAGAGAGAGAGAGAGAGTGCAAACAGGAGAGGGGCAGAAAGAGAGGGAAACACAGAATCCAAAGAAGGCTCTGAACTGTCAGCACAGACCGTGATGTGTGGCTTGCACTCATGAACTGTGAGATCTTGACCTGAGCTGAAGTTGGACGCTTAACCGAGTGAGCCACCCAGGTGCTCCAAGATGAACTCTGTTTATGCAGAAATGTTGCGAAGTGGGAGAAAGACAAATCTTTGGCTGTTGCCCTAGAGCCTTGACTTTAGAAATAAATTCTCTAGAATAGAAGGACAGACAGAAGTTTTTGATTCTCCAAGTCATCTTTGCTTCATTACAAACATGGATTATGTTCACACTTGGTGGGCAGTCTACATGGACAGAAGAAGGTCTTGGACTCCTAGATCACACTGATTTATGCAGCATCATAATGGGAATGGAGTAGGATGGGGCTTTGGCCAGCCTCACCATTTCATTATAAGGATTATAACCATTGCCACAATGGTTATTTTTCTAGGGCCTCTGGGAACTCTGCTGTAGGAGAATTTTCTCTGCACCTTCACTATGACATCCATTTTACCATAGGAGAGAGATCCAGAGAAGGCATGCTTCTGAATAGAAAACCATGAGACTCAAGGTCAGGACAATGATTGGGGACAAGAGTTAGGTTTCTTTAATGTCATATTCAGAAAATGGTTTTGCATTCAGAGTACTTTAGGGAGGTTTGAAGTTGTGTGCGTGCGTTTTCTGCTTCCAGTGAGCAATGAGAATTTTGGTAATGTGTAAAAGTAGAGGTCCCAGCAGGAAACTGGCAGCACATTCAGATTGGTTACCTTGAAGTGAGGGATTATTTACAAAATGCATGGATAGGGTATGGGAAATTCACAAGGTATAATCTGTCCCCTAAGGCTAGTAATAGTGACAGAGTTACCGCCTCAAGGATTGAAGGGGAAAGAGAGAGAGCAGTTGCCAGGACCTTCAGGGGAAAAGCTTGGTGGGATTTAATATGGGAGTATAGCCAGTGACAGCTACCCTGCAATACAGTCAGAGTCTAGGGAGTAAATATGCCAAGCTCACTCTCCTTCCCTCCATCTCCTCCCCATTGACCAAACCCACCTGGAAACCAGAGGCAAGAAAACCATTGAGGTAGTTTGTCCAGGTCAGCCCCTTGCCTGAGCACAGAGCAGAATGGAGACAGATGGAGCTTGGAACTCTGGGTAAATAGAAGGTAAACAGCTCATTGTAGCTGCATGGATTACTTAATCTTACTGTTTCCTAGGACAACACACTTTGGTTTAGACCCAAATCTGTGAGCATCATGAATTTATAGTCACATGATATGATTTTTTAAAAATCCAGTGCCTAGAGTACCTGGGTGGTTCAGTTGGTTAAGCATCCAACTCTTGATTTCAGCTCAGGTCATGATCTCAGAGTCATGAGAGAGAGCCCTGCATTGGGTGCATGCTGGGTGTGGAGCCTGCTTAAGATTCCCTCTCACTGGCGCATATGGGTGGCTCAGCTGATTATGTGGTGGTACATCTGACTCTTGGTTTCTGTGTAGATCATGATCTCACAGCTCGTGGGATCAAGCCCTACGTCGGAGTGGAGCCCCTGCCTGGGATTCTCTCTCTGTCCTTACTCCACTCATGCTCTTGCACACACTCTCTCTCTAAATAAATAAACTTAAAAAATTTCTCTTTTCCTCTGCGCCTACTCCTCCCCTGCTTGCTTGCTTGGTCGCTGTCTCAAAAAATAAGCAAAAATCCAGTGCATAATCAAATGCCAATTCTGGGGTAGTAGATGAGAATTGCATGGTTATGTGGCAGGTGACGTGGCACATACCTGTACCACATACCTGACAGATTCCTCCTAGGTTGCTTTAAGAGATCCTGAAAGATTTGCCAAATTTCTAGACTGACTGGACATTCAAATAATTTCTCCTGGGTCCCAGATGATAAATGAACAATGCCAAGGAAAACAAAATATTGATTTCATTTTTAAAGTTAGAAGAGAAATGGTTTTTACATTTACCCCAAGGCAGCCCATCCAAGAGCAAAATGAGCCTCATTCCCATAAAATTTTCTCTTAAATCTAACTCAATTTGCCAGAGCCTCAGACTCAATGGGTAAACCTGTTTTATTTGGTTTCATATAATTTTATATTGTTAATTTAGTTTTCCTTTGTTTGCATACTATGTAGCATTTGCCAATTTTTAAAATGTTAAGATTTTTAACATAAAATCTGAATTGTTTTGAAATATAAAAATTTGACAATATTGGACTTTGATTACCGCATAGAAAAAAAAATGAGTTTCCCTCCCCAATTGTATCTGGCTGTCACTCATGAAGGTGTTTGAATTTTCAGTCTGTTTAAACTCCTAAGTCCCTGCAGAGAGGGCATGGTTTCAAGTCAGTTTTATTCTGTTCTGAGGGTAATTCATGAACTTATACCTGATTCTCCAGATATGTAAGTTTCCTGGAGTGACTTAGACCTCTTTGAAAGCCTCTAATATTCTTAACAGTCATATATCATTGCAACTTTTTTTAATTTGGAGGAAGTTGAAGTAGACCATGCAGACATTTACATCTGCATTGTCTTTAACGAAGGATAATGAAGCATCACCAAAAGCAAATACTCAATAGTATAAATCAGATACCTGGTCCTGGAGAGGTTATAAGGGGAGCAAGTCTGATTTTTTGGTGCTTACGCTTTGGTATATCCAGGGCTAGTATCTTTTCAACAAGGTATTGGTATTCTCTTTCTTTGAGTGAAATGTATATGGATGCTCAACATGTAAAGCAGATCAAAGCTGAGCGGCTTTCATGGAAATGAAGTGGAGAGGAGGGTACACAGACCTTCTCGCCCTTCTCCACATTTCTGTCCTGTTGATGGAGGAGCTCCAATGGCACCTCTCTCGTGTCCTAAGGCACAAAGATGTCCTCCTCTCCTAATGGCCTTTCTGTTTATAGTACATGAGAACCTCATGAAATATCCATCCATTATTAACAGGAGAATGATATTTTTTATATACTCCGTCTAGCCTGTCAAGCCTGTCTTGCTTGACACCTATGTTGGATGTTCCTATGTATATAAAAATTCGTGTCACATTGCAGACAGTTTTAACTAATTTCAATTAACGTCTCCTTGAGCTCCTTAGGATTTTTCTGATTTTGTGATGTATGAAACATTTCTCAAGGAAGATGCTGGCAAAGCCACATTTTCCAGTCTAGAAAGCTTATATGAGAAAAATTTTTACAGAGAACATTTATCCTGAATCAACTGAACTCTCCCCTAATTATAAGCCATCGTAGCCCTCTGTTCAAGGAACATGAGAGTGTTCTTGAGTGAAGAAGAGGGGTCAGGCATTATTAGCAATTTATTAGTTATCTGAACCTTTATAAATGGTCCTTTTTGTTTTCTCTCCATAGAGTTTATGTCTAGTCTCCTACCAGCACTGCCCTTCCATTATTTACTCAACCTCTCCCTTCTAGTTTGTCTCTACCACAGGGCCTTTGAATATGCTTTGCTAAATGCCTAGGATGCTTCTTCATGCCTCTTTCCCAAACTAATCTATTTTGAGTCTTCTATCTCAGTTCAAACATCACTCCTTCAAGTGGAGCTTTCTCTAACTCTCTGACCAGGTCAAACTTCTCCCCTCTGAAGGTGCTCATAGCAGCTTATTAATATTCATTTATTTATATGATTATTTGATTTATTTTTTTAAGTTCAAATTCCCTTAAAAACAGAACATGAGGGACACCTGTATGGCTCAGTTGGATATGTACCTGACTCCTGATTTCAGCTCAGGTCATGATCCCAGGGTCATGGAATTGAGCTCTGTATCAGGCTCTGCTCTGAAAGTGGAGCCTACTTTAGATTCTTTTCCTCCCCTGCTCATGTGCTCACCCTCTCCCTATCTCTATATCTCTATAAAAAAAAAACTTGAAATAAAACTTATGTGCCAAGGCTTTATAGAGAGACACAATACCAGGACAGCTAGAATGAAGGAAAGGGGGAATTGAGGCAGGAAAGACCACAAACATATACAAAACAGTGTGTTACTGAGCTGACCACAGCTTTATAGGAAACTATGGTGAGTTGCTCCATTACATGGTAGGTCTTCAAGGTAGGCTGTGTGGGACCATCATACCTTGGAACAATTTGTTGAAAGGGAGAAGAGTGTTTCTGCTAACAGCTTTCAATCTCCCAATCTCTTTTAGTTGGTCAGACTCACTCCATGGGAGAATAAACTCACCCATATTTGCAAAATATATTACCTGGCCCTTTATGGCAGCTCTTGGGGAAGCCAGATCCCATGCTTCATAGTGTAATACTTCTTATGAACCCAAAAGCAGTAGGAGGAACCATAGCTTTCACGAGCCTGGTTGGGTTGGACTTGGATTGTGAAATCACAGCAGGTGCGATGAAGATCATGTCAGGGCCCAACCCAGGGGAGGCTGTAGCAGCCAGGGGTTGTGAGGAGATGAGGCATTAGTGAAGGCTGGATTTCCCATTGAGGAAAGGACCAACTTTCAGAGGACTGGTGGAACTTTAAAAGTCTGGGAAATGTAAAAAATGTGATCCCATGTATACCTGCCTATGTCTTCTACCTTCTTATAAGTACTATGAGGGTAAGAAGTACATTTATTTGACTCTGCTCAATATTGTATATTCAGCCCCTAAAACAGTGCCAGGAAATAGAATCAATCAATTTGTTGAGTGGATGGATGGATGAATAAATGGATGGATGCATGGAGGGAGGGACAGATGGATAGATAGATGGATAAATGGATGGATGGAGGAAGGGAGGAAGGGATGGATGGATGGATAAATAAATACGTCAGTGTTCATTGAAATCTCCTAGCCTCTGTTTTCCTTTTTCTAAATCACAGGTAAGTTCTCATTAACTAGAGCAAGCAATATCTGATTGTTTGGGGAACCATCTTTGCGTAGGATGAAAACCCTTTGCTCTGCCTTATGGAAGTCTGGAGCTGTTCAGCTACTGAGTGGGTTCTAGAATTCTGAGAATCCTCAATTAGATATATTTTTCTCTAGATTGTCACTTTCCTCTCAAGTTTTAAGTATTATTGGGATATAGATACTAGGAACTAGGTGATCTAGGAAAGCATTAATGGTGTGGCTTTTTGAGCTCTGAAAAATAATATTTTCTGAGTGTCTTCCATAGGCCAGGCATAGTAAGTACCCTGCACAAATTATTTAATCCTTAGCAAACTTAGCAAAGTATAGGGCAAACTTTCCCGAGTGATGGAATTTGAATTTGAACTCAGTTTTGCCTGACACTGGAACCCATGCTCTTAACTTCTATGCTGGCATTTTCCAAGATATGCATGTGTGTGCTACAGAAGATGGGTTTTAGATACTTTACTGACAAGATTATTCATTTTCATGGTTATATGTTTGCTTAAATACCTGTTAGAACAATACTGGTTTTTAGTTTAGGATAAAGTTTGAAATTCAAGATATATTTAAAGATTTCCAATTTTAAGAAAAATATTAAATATTTTTTATAGCACAGGATGGCTACCCTCTGGCATGCCAAATGAGATACCTAGAGGGACTCACAACCCTCAAGTCATTCCTCAGCTGCTTCCTCCAATTCTTTCTTTAATTTTTTAAAGCATTTATTTATTTTTGAGAGAGAGTGAGAACACAGCTGGGGAGAGGCAGAGAGAGAGGGAGAGAAAGGTTCTGAAGCAGCCTCTTTACTGACAGCAGAGAGCCCAGTGTGAGGCCCGAACCCACAAACCGTGAGATCATGACCTGAGCCGAAATCAAATGCTTAACCAACCAAGTCACCCAGGTGCCCCAGATGTTCCCCAAATTTTTTAGCCTGGAGGATCTATAGCTCTTAAACCATTGCCAACTTTTGTGTTATTTACATATTTTTCATTCTAGGTTAGTAAGCTAATCAAGAATTAAGAACTAAGGGAGGCATAAGTGGAAGAGAAGTTTTGATATGGGAATCAGAAAAGAGTTTAACTGTAGATAGCTATACCAGTTAACTGGATGCATATTCAACACGGGGTGCACCCTTGCAGTTTCAACTCCTTTTGATTCCCTTTCTTTTAAAAGTGGAAGACTTTGTCCCTGAGTTTCGAAGAAAGGTTGAAGTAGGTTGAGATGTGATAGCATGATCTGACTCCCATTGCCCCCCATGCTTGGGAGAATATGGCTGAGATCTCTGTCTCTATGTCATTCCCCCACTTTCACGAGTTTCCAAAGAATATTCCTAGCCCATGGTGAACACTTAGGGAAATAAGTTAATTTTTGTAAAGTTCTTAGAAGTGTGCCTGGCACATCTTAATCACCATCTGTATTTCTTTTTACCTTTAATATTATTAGAATAGTACATTGATTGAATGGGTTAGAGAAGAGGAAGTAGCAAAAGCATGGTTTTCAGAGTCTAGTGGGAGTTGTGTGTTAAGAATCTGTGTTACCTGCTATATGTAATCTCTGGCTTCCCTTGCCCTGTTCTCTGCCTTACAGCAACAAGATCCTGGGTCCTCTAGTGGCCATTTAGATCTGGCCATTGGAAGGCAACCTGGCTAGAAATCAGGGATAGTGAAGAATGAGGTCAGAGTATTTGCTCCTCTGATACCCTCTCTGTGTGTTTTCCTATGCCCTTTACCTTAAGGTCAGTATCTCATTTCTCAAGCACCTGTTCTGAATAGTTCTGTCTTTTTAAGTTCTCTTTATGACTCTCCTCCCAGCCACTTGTTCCTTGATAGTTAGGGATAATGATGGCTTTGTTGGTACTCGTCTAGGTTGATATTAGATCTGGGGCCGTGGACAAGTTCCTCAGCCTCCTTGGGCTTAGTGTCTTCATCTACAAAACAGCTAAGTCAGAGTCTCAAACTCAAATGTCAGGGACCAGGCAAGTGTCTCAAATGAGCCAGGTGGGTCTGCACCCAGCCTCAAGCCTCTTCTCAGTTCCCACCATGGCCATGCAAGAAAGCAGGCCCAGTGGCCAGACATTGTGATTTTCCAAGAGAATCCAGAAATCCAGGTTGTATATGTAGTCTCTTGATTTTGAAGTGTTAGAAACTAAGTAAATGTTAATTTTGAGGTATCAGGCAGACCAGAATTTGGGGTAAGAGTTATTGAGAGGACTGTAGGTAATACATACAAGAAGTGTGGCTCAGTGGTTTGGAATGTTGACTCCAGAGCCTCACTGCCTGGATTTGAATGAAGACTCTGTGCTTACTAGCTAGGGGACCTTGGACATTTTACTTTGCCTCTTTTTTAAATAAAGAACGTATTTATTTTTGAGAGAGAGAAAGAGAGAGAGAGGGAGGGAGGGAGGGATAGAGGGAGCGGGAAAAGGAGTGTAGGAGGGGCAGAAACAGAGAGTGAGAATCTGAAGTGCAGAGCCAGACTTGGGGCTCCATCTCATGAGCCATGACACTGTGACCTGAGCCAAAGTTGGACTCTTAACTGGCTGAGTCACCCAGGCACCCGCTACTTTGCTTCTTTGAGCCTCAGTTTCCTTATCTGCAAAATGGGGATAATCTTATACACGTCTTTTAGGGTTGTAATGAGGATTAAAAGAGTTGATATTTGAAAAGATTTAGGAGACTGTCTGATACATAGAAAACACTATGTAAGTGTTGGCAACTAAAAATGAATAAATACGGGGCACCTGGGTGGCTCAGTCGGTTAAGTGTCCAACTTTGGCTCAGGTCATGATCTCATGGTTCGAAGGTTCGAGCCCCACGTCGGGCTATGTGCTGACAGCCAGCTCAGAGCCTGGAGCCTGTTTCAGATTCTATGTCTCCCTCTCTCTCTGGCCCTCCCCTACTCCGCTGTGTCTCTCGCTCTCTCAGAAATAAATAAACGATTAAAAATTTTTTTTAAATAAATAAAAAATAAAAATGAATAAATATGATATACTTGATTCAATGCTTGGCATAGCAGAGATTTTCAGTGTATGGAAGCTTAAGCAAATGAATGTCCGGGTTTCAGCTATGGGAATATAAACACAAATTTCTCCAGCTTCTTGTGTATTATTAAGTTAACATGAATTCCCAAAATAATGGAAGCTTTTAATTTTATTTCTCCCTCCAGAATGGTCTATTTAATGCCACTTGCCTTGAGTTAGTAGTGTCTGACTGCAGAGGTCCTCATCAGGGTACATTGATACTCAGCCCTAAGATTGTTCTAATAAGCTTTATTGACTTGCTGAACCTCAGAGTTCTTTTTATTGACATGCAGTGTAAATCATTCCATCTGACATTTGAATGTCCTTTCTGAGAAACGTGTTAGACCTTACATGGGTACTGAGCTCCTGATGATGTGTGCATTCCTTAGTCAAGCGTGCAGTGCCTTAGATGAAGATATCACACACATGGCCTTGTTTTGAACTAAGATTGGATGGGACAAAGGCCATGAAATTTTGTTTTGTTGAAACAAACTTTTTTCTGAAATATGGGAAGGATGTGCATTATAATGGGGCTATAATTATTTCCTCTGTCTTTAGAAACTATTAAAAGCCAAGAGGCTATTGCTCAATATTTGATAGCTTGAGAAGTACAGATAGTAATCTACAGCTTGCTTTGCAGAGAGAATTATGTGACTTTGAATTCAGAAACTTTTTGTGCAAAATTTATTCTTGAAAAGGGGAAGGAAATAAACCCTGCAGCTGAAATCTTCTAATACAATAGCCATTTAAGGAACCATCATGCCTTCCAGGAATTCAGTTTCTTGGATAATGTTTCATGAGCCCATCTGGACACTCATTCCCTTCCTCAGTCATTCTGCCAATGTTTATTGGGCATCTGCTATCGGCCAGGCACCTGCTAGTGCTGGTAGTACACTGACAAATGCGACAGTGTCCCTGCCCCTGAGAAGCTCATGATCTACTTTGGAAGATTTAAAATTGATAATTAAAATACAAGGCATTAACTGTTGCAATAGAGCAGGGGTTTTCAACTTTGGCACTGTTGACATTTGGGGCTGTATCATTCTTTGTTGTGGGGGCTGCCTGTGCACTGCACAATGTGGAACAGCATCCCTGGCCTCCAACTACTAGATGCCTGAGGAATCCTCCCTCCAGTGATGACAACCCAAAATGTCACTAGACATTGCCAATCATCCCCTGGGGAATAATGCTGCCCCTGTTGAGAACCACTCTTAAGGGGTGCCTGGGTGGCTCAGTCGGTTAAGCGTCCAACTTCGGCTCAGCTCATGATCTCATGGTTTGTGGGTTTGAGCCCTGCTTCAGGCTCTGTGCTGACAACTAGCTCAGAGCCTGGATACTGTTTTGGATTCTGTGTCTCCCTCTCTCTCTGACCCTCCCCTGCTCATGCTGTCTTTCTCTCAGAAACAAATAAAACATTTAAAAAATTAAAAACAAACAGAACCACTGTTAAATAGAGACATTTACACAATTCCATGGGAAAGGAGCAACTGAGTAATGTAGGAGAAGTGAGGTAGACTTTTCAAAAGGATGATGACATTTGAGCTGGGTCTTGAGATAGAAGTATGCCTTAACAGCCAGTGAAGTAGAAGGTTAGCACTTCAGGCAAAGGAGATACAATGGTATGACAGAACATAGATTATTTAGAAAATAATGTGTAATTCTTTGTAGGTGAAATTAAACTGCCTAGCAGATAAGGCTATAAGGGCAATCTTGGGCCAGTTCATAGAGAGTCTTATATACCAAGTCTTATATATTAGACTTTATCCCATAGGTAATGGAGAAGCAATGAACTTATTTATTAGATAAGTGGTGTGTTAATATTTGCATTGTATGGCCTGTTTGATTATTTGTTCAGCACCTGGAAATAGCATCCCTGTTTCCTTTGGGGGAATTACCTGTCCACCATTCTGAGACTGGTGGTTTAGATGCGACTGAACTCATACCGTGGTTCCACAGATCTGTATTTACCTGGTCATGTGATTAGTTCAGTGGTGGGTATGTGATCTCATCCAGGTTGGTGGGGGCACAGTCTAGGATTAAAGGACATCTTCCTTCCACTGGGGTTACTAATTAAGTAGAATATTATCTTCAAGTTTGGACTTTTTGGAGGGCATCTTTTGGTTCTGTAAGTTTTTTCAAAGCTATTTTGAAAGAGAGAGAGGGTATAAGTTGGGGAAGGAGAGGGAGAGAATCCCAAGCAGGCTCTGCACCAAAGTGCAGAGCTCTGTGTGGAGCTCAAATCCATAGTGAGACTCAAACCCACATTGAGACCATGACCTGAGCCAAAGTTGGACACTAAGCCCACTGAGCCACCCAGCTACCCCAATTGGAGGGCACCTTGACACAACAATTGAAGAGCATGTCAAGGAGGATGCCAACATAGGGGAAAGTAGAAACAAGAGACAAAGAAAGCCTAAAACCAGTGTGCTTCGGAATTTTTACTCACTTGTAACAATAAATCACATTTCTAGTTTACACTGGGTTGAGTTTCTGTAACTTAGCAGGGGAAGAGAGAGACTTGACAAAGTATTTAAAACATTGTTCTTGGATATCTAGAGAATTGAGTGTGGGCAGAGGAAGGATTTCTCACAAAGAATCCAGCTAAAAGGCTAGTGTACTAATGCAGACAAAAGATAAGATGCAATGAGTGGAAATGAAGAGAACCTACGAGAATTGAAGGAGGAAATGAGTTTCTTTTGGATGTGTTGAGTTGCATGCATGGGTTGCAAGCCCTCCACCCCATGACACTGATCCATCCTTTCCTCTCATGCCTGTGCCATCCTTTTAGGATTATCTCACAGGAACCAAGATTCCTGGGAATGGGGATGGGATAGCACCTAAGATGGCACTAAATTATTCCTCTCTCCTGGAATCTATATCCTTGTATAACTTCTTCTCTGTAGGTTCGGGCTGGACTTCTTTATTCACTTCAAATGCATGGAATATGACAGAAATAATGAGATGTCACTTCCAAAATTGGGTCATAAAAAGACATTGACTTTGCTTTTGGGTGCTTCTTTATTGCTTTGAGGGAAGCAGCTGTCATGTTGTGGGCTGCTCAACTGAGCAGCTCATGTGGCTAGGAGTTGAGATTGGACACCAGCCAACAACTCTCAGTCCATGAACTTGTGAAGAACAGAATCCTTCCAATAATTGTATGAGTGAGTGTGGGAGTAGATCCTTCCTTAGTTGACTCGAGATGAAACTGCAGCCACAGTTGACATTTTGCAGCCTTATCAGAGACTTCAGCCAGAGGCACCCATTACGCTGTGCCCACATCCTGATTTATAGACACTATGAGTTAATGTTTGCTGTTTTGAGCTACTTAATTTTGGAGTAAATAGTTATGTGTCAAGAGATAAATATTATAGTGAGATTGAGTTCCTATTTTACGTTATATACATAGTAGGGAATCAATAAATACTTGTGGAGTGAGTGAATAGATTGATTATAAACAGCAGCCCCAGATGCTTGACAAATAGCCGGATAACAGTGGTATACAGAATGCTGGAGAAATGGAGTGGGAAACTTATCTGAGAAGTGAAGGGTGCAGAGACCTTTGGGATCTGGCAGCTCTGGGGACATTAATGACATATAGGAAGTGACTTTGGAAGTGTGTAAAGAGTTGGATGCATTTAAGGAGGGTGGTGTCTAGGCAGAGTAGATAGAAAAAGGGACCATTATGGAGCAACTCAGAGGCAGGAAGATGCCAGGAGGGGCTGTTTCTGAAGCCAAAGAGAGATGTCAAGAGAAACCAAGATTAAGGACTGAACGTGGCCATGGAGTAAGGCAGAGGGGGGCAGTCATCAGCTAAGAAGATGGTAAAATCATAGCTCCAGTGGAATTGTATGAACAGAAAAAGCAGATTACAGTAGATCATTGGGTGATGGAGGAATTAAGGTGATAAACATGGTTAGATTGCAATAGAAGTAGACCCAAACTAGTATTGCACTTAAGGTTGAAAAAGAGATGAGGGAGGAGAGTTAACATAAGCAAGCTTCAGCATATTTACATCCTGACAACCAGGAGAGTCTGAAGACAGAGCAGAGGGAGCGATTAGCTGGTGGAGAAAGATCCTGGAGGAGGGAAGAAAAGATGGAAGCATGGCACTCCAGCAGGGCATTTAGCCTTGGCACTGAGAAGTGTGTTCAGATAAGTACTTACATTTTGGTTCAACATCTGTCCTGTGCTGTTTTATTCTGTATTCTCTGTGAACTACTCCAGAAAAATGTGGTTGCTTTTATTGCCAAGTTACTTAATTGCCTTACGGAATAATGGCAAGCAAGCTAGTCTTGGAGCTTTTGAACACAGAGACGAATCAAAGCAGGAAGAGGTAGAGAAATCAAATAGACTGATGGCCTTTTCATTGACAGTCTCTCAAGTTGGTTACCCTTTCTTTTGTCAGTCTAGTAATGGTTGCTGACATCTGCAAAACATTTTTTAAACTAAAAATAGAGAGGAATGGTAGAAAATTCTACCTGCTATCATCAGGCATATATGGTTTATGCTTTGCTTCCCCCCCTCCCCCACCGCCATTGTCTATTAATAAAAAGAACTTCTCATGAAAATACCAGATCCAGACCATTTTTTAACAGTGCTTCCAAGATTAATAACTAACACTTCATGCCATTTTAAAAAAGACCTCCCAAAAAGGAATAATGGTCTATTTTACCATCTAAAACTGCCAATGCATTTTCACCTGTTCACTTTATCCTCACATCACTGAGTCCAGTAGGGTTTTCATGCAAAGAACCTGTTTCAGCAAGGCTTAACTACCTCCACACTACCTTTCTGGGACAGAAACTGGAGGCTCCTGAAGCCTAATTTGTTTATTCTCACTAATGCATTACATCACTGTTTCTTACTCCTACTTATGGCTACAGAGACTTCAAAATGGCACTTCCTGAGTGTTCCCATGGGTTCCCTGCAAAATACCTGTAGATTTTAATATATTCATAGTGCATAATCAGTGCTTCAGAATCTTGCTAACAACTACCTCTTTTCTATGGGTTTGAGAGCACAGCAAGCAATCATGTTTTCATAGAGAAGGGAAATATCCGTGCACAAAGCTCTCGGATCTTTAAATGTTGAATTCCTATTCTCTCCCCACTTCCAACCCTATCCACAAGTCATTCTGCTGTTGGACTAATAACACAAGTACTTGGAACATCTGTGACAGGAATCCATGGTGTGTGTGTGTGTGTGTGTGTGTGTGTGTGTAATTTGAAAAATCACATTCCCACGTCTCATACCAGACTTAGTGTATCAGAATCTTTAGAGTGGTGCCCAGAATCTGAATTGTGGTAAGCATCAGAGATCATTTTTTTTCTAATTTTTTATTAATTTTTGAGAGAGAGAGAGAGGCAGAGAGGGAGGGAGACAGGATCCAAAGCAGGCTCTGTGCTTATAGCATTGAGCTAGATGCAGGGCTTGAACTCACAAACCAAGGGATCATGACCTGAGCTGAAGTTGGAGGCTCAACCAACTGAACCACCCAGGCACCCCAGAGATAATTTTTTCAAGTTTATTTATTTATTTTGAGAGAGAGAGAGCGAGCGAGCACAAGCATATTAATGGGGGAGCGGCAAAGAGAGAGAGTCCCAAGTGGGCTCTGCGCTTACAGAACCTCACACAAGGGCTCAAACTCACGAACAGTGAGCTGACCTGAGCCAAAATCAAGAGTTGGACACTCAAACAACTGAGCCACCCAGGCACCTCCCTGTGTCACCTCCTCTGACAGAGATAATTTTCTTAAAAAATATTTATTTTGAGACAGAGCACAAGCAGGGGAAGAACAGAGAGAGGAAGACAGAGAATCCCAAGCAGAGCCCACATTGTTAGTATAGAACCTGATGTGGGGCTCCATCTCATGAACCATGAGACCATGATCTCAGTCAAAATCAAGAGCCAGACACTTAACCAACTCAGCCATCCAGGTGCCCCAGCATCAGCTATAATTTTTATATACACCCTGCTTTGACAACCACAGGACATTTGGACACTGGACCAGTGGAGTTTCATAGGTAATGAGAGATACAGGGTCTTTTCATTCTTACAGGGCACATCATTGACTGTGCCTGCAAAGCCAGTACGTACCTCTCTTTCTTCAAGAGGATACTGAGAATATAGAAGATGCTATCATTGTCCCATAACACCAGACCCTTCTCCCTAAGTGTTTAGGATTACATGCATGCAGTCTGGGCTTCCAGATATCAGCACCATTGGCTAAGGACTCTCTCTGACCACTGGATTCCACTCTTCCCATGCCCAAGGAAGGCTGAAGTGGCATTGGATTAACATACTCCCATACTTAACTGATTCTTAAACAATGGTTGGGAGGAATAATTGTATAAATACTCAAGCTTTTTGGACCCCTGGGTAGCATTACCATAGGGGGAATTTCTTTCTTTTTTTTTTTTTTTAATGTTTTATTTATTTCTAGGAGAGAGAGAGAGACAGCGTGAGCAGGGGAGGGTCAGAGAGAGAGGGAGTCACAGACTGAAACAGGCGCCAGGCTCTGAGCTGGCAGTCAGCACAGAGCCCGACGCGGGGCTCGAACCCACGAACCGCGAGATCATGACCTAAGTGAAAGTCGGACGCTTAACCGACTAAGCCACCCAGGCGCCCCTACCATAGGGGGAATTTCTACCTTGGTCTCTGGAATTCTTTAGTGGGAATAATTTCCTGCTACTCATTGTGATAATACTTTTGTTGGCTCCTATCCCTTCCTTAGCTTACTTTCCCACCTCCTTCCCATTGTTTCCTGGGTTTGCTTCGAAATTTATACATGCACTCAAATACTTTTCATAGGGTCTTCTGGGGAAACCCAACAGAGTATCTGTAGGTTAATGGAGCAGAGCATTTTGAGCCACGCCTAGAGTAATGGTGTGAGGAAACTCCAAGAAAGGAAAACCAAAGAAGGTGTGGAAACATGCCATGGAAGAGTTCACTTCTTACCAAATGCCCACACTGTGTTCTTTAGATGTTTATGTTCAAAATCCCAAATTTTAGCTATTTTCTGATATTTCCTCATACTAACTACTATATAGTCTTGAAACATATTCCCAGTGATTCTTTTTAATTTACAGTTTTGGCCTCTTAATAGAAGTATGAAGAATAAACAGAAGCAATAAGTGTATAAATGGAGAGCATAGTAATGCATACTTTTACCATGATTTACAGATATTTTACCTCTCAGAGCATCTATAACCCACCAGTAACCACTGCAAATGCATATTCTTCCTTGTAAGGTTGTATATTTAATCCTAAATGGCTTAAATATCTTTACTTATCCATTTGTAATAAAATGACTAGGACTTAAAATAAAGTAAATGCACTTGAAAGAAATCAATTGTCAATACTCTGTGCTGCTAATACATGGAACATTTTTCCTCTAAGGTGTTAGTACATTAAAGCAAAACTATGTTCATATTATAAATTCATTAACTATTTATACCTCATTGACTTACAACTTTTATTTTTTCTTAATTTTCACTTTCAACCTTCATGGTTGACTTTACTGGAACTATTCAAAGCCATGTTTCCTTTTTTTTTTTTTAAATACATTTTAGTAAGACTTTAGAATATGTACACAATTTTTGTGTCTTGTGACCTATGTACCCTCTATATGTAAAGAGAGATTATGGATGCAGCAAAGCATGCCATAGCCCTGAAATCAGACTGCAAACAATTTAAAAAATTAGATTCTGAGCTGACTAGGCTTGTAAGCTTTGAAAATTTGACTTTTTCTTCCTCTGAGTCTCAATTTCCATATCTGAAATATGGAATAGTAACAGTACCTACCCTAAAGGGCTCCTCTAAGGCTAGATGTCATGTCTGAGGCTTGGCATAGAGGAAGTTCTCGAAATTGTTTTTATTTCTTCCCCTCTTTTCCCTCAAGTCCTAAGCAGGCATATAATGACTTACCACCTTTCTGGAGGGAGAGTAAAACTGGCATCTAATTCCCAATTTACCTTTCAGTTGTGAGTGAGTGAAGTTGGCAAACACTTTTTGCTAATGGCCACTCAGAATCAGAACTTACTTCCAAAGCTGGAAGAAAGGAGATTTTGGTCAGCTCCGCACAGGTTGCCTCGATGGGTCCTCAAGGATTGTGGTCATTTTGTTCTGTTAGTTTAAGGCAACCTGCGTGAGGGCCAATATGAAGCATCTGGAAGAGTGAGATGAAATATAAAAAGTGTGGAAAGCAACAGAATTGTCAAGACCGTGTTGCATTTCTTCAAGGTGACTCTACTATATAGCTCTTAGGTGGAAGTCACCACGCATTTCGTCTGAGCAGTCCCCATGTGCCAAGCTTGATGCTGAAGGGCTTCTAATGTGTTATACCACTTAATTATTGACACCTTTGTTTGAATCCTAAAACAAGAGCTTATTGGCTTGGTGACTGTGAGCAAGTTTGTTTTTGTTTTTGTTTTTTTTTTTCATTTCTCTGGACTTCTATTTTTTCCTGTGTAAAATGAAGATAATAATAAAACCTTGTTTATGGAGTTGTTATGAGGGGTCAATAAGAATAGGAGTGGAGGTGTTGATCATGATGCTTGGTACATAGTAAGCCTGAGTAAACATTAATGATTGTTGCTGCATCACTACTGTTACTAGTGGTACTACTGCTATCACTACATTGATGAGGATACTTTAGGTCAGTGGACCTCTCCTTGGGTGGCTTGCCCCCCAGAGAGACTATGGGAATGTCTGGAGACATTTCTGGTTCTCTGAATTGGTAGGAGGGGATAAGGGGGTGTTAGACAGTCAGGGCATGCTACTGCCATTGAGTGGGTAGAGGCTACGGATGCTGCTAACCATCCAGTAGGGCATAGATAGCCCCGCCACCACAAAGGGTTATCTGATCCAAATGTTAGTAGTGCCACGTTGGAGAAACCCTGCTTCAGGCCATATATAATCTAACATAAGCGTACACTATAAGAAACACTATCACAAGAAACAGAGGATGCAGCAGTATGGTAGATGTTAGTGGTTCTTTATCTTTCCTGCTCTGTAATCCTAAGACTGGTCATAAGATATCTATGGCAGGTCCCAAGGACATAACTGTACAAAGAAACATCTGGAATAAGAAAAAAATATTTTCTATGGCTTTCACTTGAGTCAAGAAAAACATTTTCAATAAGCATATCAATCACCTTTTCCCAGGTCAAATAAAATGGACTCTGTGACAATTCCTAAACCAATCAGTTACCAAAAGCTTGGCATTATCATGCTTGAGGGTGTGGGTCGCTTTCAATGTCCTCTGTATTAATAGTTGCTTATATTCTATTAATTATGTCTTCATTATTTTTATCATTATCATTATCCCTGTTGTTTCCTTTTTTCCTGTTTTACACAAAAGAAAGTGGAGGGTTAGTGATGTTTTAAAAATCTTGCTTAGTTCTCATTGCTATTATATGCTGGATAACACCATATGAAAACAGAATCTCTTAGTCTAGAGCTTTATCCACTTTTTTCTTAAAGATGTGTGATAATGTATTTCTTAAAAACATCTTAAATTATGTATAAATTAGCCCACCCTAAACCAAGGGTCCTGCTTAATCTCTATACTCATTATTGGCCAAGCATTTGGAAATTGTTTACTCAATCCTGACCATGCTCAAAATACTTGTTTTCAAAATGCTTTTTATATAAGCAGGTTCCTTTTTGTGCTGCAGATCACTGAACCTCCCTTTTTATTTTTCTTACTCCAAGACCAATGGACTTGAAATTCCTATTTTCATGATTATAAATCACTGACATGATTCTAAGCCTACCGAAATGGAAGGTAAGTTCTAGTAAATGGAAAGACAAGATGCATCATAACTTATGCTTCATGAACCCAGCTCTGAAACAAAACAGACTTAATTTTGAATCCTGACCTAACCATTCACTATCTCTGTGGGCTTGGCCAAGCCATTGAACTTCCTCCTCATTTTAAGTTTTGTTTTTCTTACCTATAAAAAGGAAAGCATACTGGTACTTATACCTAGAATTGTACTATGAAGATCAAATGAGATAATACAGTTAAAGAGCTTGTATAGGAAATGCTACATACTTCTAATTTCTATTGTTATTCTTTAAACTTTTTAAAAAAATGTTTATTTTTGAGAGAGAGGGAGACAGAGACAGAGTGTGAGTGGGCAAGGGGCAGAGACAGAGAGAGAGAGAGACAGACAGACAGACAGACAGACACAGAATCCAAAGCAGGCTCTGGGGTCTGAGCTGTCATCACAGAGCCCAACATGGGGCTCAAATCCATGAACTGTGAGATCATGACCTGAGCCAAAGTTGGACACTTAACTGAGCCACCCAGGTGCCCCTCTATTATTATTATCATCATGATTGTTCAAAATTTTCCTTATATTGCCATTACTGCTATCATCATCCTTTATTTGGGGGAGGTAGGCAGGAGAGGAAACAGGATAAAGACCAGGAGAAGTAGAGAAACCATCATGTTCACTATTTCAAAGACATTTTTAAACAGTATGAAAATTTGTATTTTTTCAAAAAAAGGAATCTCATCCCTAGACACTGGATGGCTTATTCCCAGTATTAAATGCCTTGGTTAATATCAAACCCCTGAACTTCATGATAAATTGTGAGTTAGTTCAACCAATCAATAACTATATATTGAGTATATGCCATGTGCCCAATGACTGAAGGGGGAATAGAGGATATGAGGTGAAATCCATTCCCCTGTGGTCTTCAGTCTATTTAATTAGTTCATTAGTTGACCCAGACTGTGATAAAGCTTTGAGGTAAGCCTGAAGACTGAGAACTTGAGGGCAAATCAGGTCTTACATAATGTTAAGATTGTGCGATGCATTTTGTTGAATCAGAGTCATTTATAAATAAATTTGAATACGGTATCCTGTCTTAAGTGACTGCTATTGAAAAGTATCATTTGGTAGGAGAAACAAAAGGGTGTTTGACTACCTCAGTTATTTTTAGTTTGCTTTTTTTCATCCTTCTCCTATCTTAATATACCACTCATTATCGTAAAAAATGCTAGAGTACTTTGGAATAACCTGTGAATCCTAGAATTCTCTAGATGTTTACACTGATCATCTGGAAAAGTTCTTGAACAAATAATAAAAATGATCATTGATGCATCAGTGAAGGCAGAGCAGTGTCCAAACCATGGGTACTGGAATTATGGGTGGTAGGTCTGCCATACTTTAGAGTAATTTCCTCAGAAGTTGCCTTTTAATAAAGCAAACATGCTTTTTTCCCCCAATTTTTGTTTCAATTCAGGGCCCTTTATGAGCATGCTCTTGTCTACATCATCAGCTTCATCATTCACTGCCTTGCCTTCTGCACTACTTTCCAGGCCTTTGAATTTAACATGACTCTACTTATATTGAATAGATTTGCTGTTCCTTGAAGGAGCTATACTCCCTTTTGCTTCAGGTAGTTTCCTAAGCTGTATTCTTCTCCAGGGATGTCCTTCACCCGCCTCTTAGTGTAATTCCTACTTATCTTCTCTGTTTAGAGGTGATCTTCTCTAGAAAGCTTTGCCTGACCTTCCTCTTTCCCCCATGTCTGGCTATATGCTCCCATTCAGTAGGCACTGACATTTTTCTCATTTGTTGAGATCACTTATTCATGTACATATTCATCATATTAGAGTCTAAGTTCCTTGAGTGCAGAGGCTGTGTCTAGTTTATATAGGAATGGTTTATAGGAAAGACTAGCCTTGAGTGAGATATATGTTTGATGGCTTAAAGAATGAAGGACTAAATGAATGGATGAGTAGATTGATCTCACCCTACTTCAAAGAGGTCATCCTGTTTAAATAGCAATGACTGCAAGGGAGAAGGAAGGTTCACCAAACATTTATTGGGCTTATTATGCTTTTGGCCCCCAGCACTGAGGAACTTTTCAGTCTAATGGAGGAGAATAACATTTACAATAGGTGAAGACAAATGATATGATAAAATTAAATAGAGGTGTTTAGGGAGTTCAAAAGAGAGACACTCATCTTATCTCTATGTGTGCAGGGGTGTGTGGAGAGGTGGGAGTTGGCAGGGAGAAAGGGATGCCCAAATTGAGATCTAAAAGCTATATATAAACGACCCAGGAAAAGAGAGTTTATAGGAGTATTCCAGGTTGGAGACCAAGAAGAGAAGATTATCTCCAGCTCATAGGATCAACATAAAATGGCAGCCAGATAATCTAGAAGCTTGTAACCCATGTACAAGACTTTAGACTTTATCTTGGAGGGCGTAAGGAACCTTAGGAAGATCCTACGTTTGAAAGTGAAATGATAATATTTCCACTCTAGATGGATCTTGAGCACTTTAAGCACTGTTAGTGCAGCCAAAGAATGAGGGTACACTGTTATTCTTTCCTACCAGCTTTATGGAAGGCATTTTGACATATGCTTAGATCACAGATTGCACAGTTAATTTTTATGTCCAGTAGGAGGAGCCAAAGTCTCCATGTTCTTTACCACCACAGCTGGGCAGGTCTTGGCCCTGGGTTGTCCCAGGAGCTGTCTAATTCAGCACCCCTCATTACCTAGATGTGACTCAATATGGAGAAATGACAGAGAAACTCTGCCTGGAATGTGAAAGATCATTGTGAAAAAAAAACAAATACTTTCCAAATGAATAGCATAACAGCATACTGTATTGATCTTCACTCTAATTCTGTTTTAAATTGTAATGAATGTCTCCTTCACTCGTTACAAAGCTTGCTTAAGCCACGAGGCAAGACAGGTACCAGTGACTCATGCCTGATACTCATAGCTAATATATCTAGGCTTATTTCTACTCCAAAATAAGTTAGAGTTGACTCAGACTGACCTTGATTTTGAGATAGTTAAATATGTTTTATTTCATATCCAAGAGAAAAATATTTATTAAAAAATAATAAAATCACCCAGTGATTACCCATTTTAATGAAACAACAGCCAGTGTTTTTGCCTTGAGTGATTGTATTCATTTTTCCCCCTTCTGGAATAAAAATGAAGGAGCACAGGGAAACAATTCCTGTTAGTGAATTTGCACAAAACATTATATTTCAGCAGAACTTCCCATTAACTGCCATTTATTTCTTCACTCATTATTGATAATTTGCTTTTAAATTGAGAATACCTTTTTTTACAACCCATCTTATCTCCCTGCATGGCCAGACAATTACATTTAAATTTGGTGGTTTTCCCATTGTAAACAGTTTCTGGAGGAAATGATTACAATGTTACCAACCCAGATTTATGGCTTCATTGTGCTATCAGCGAAGGATAAAAGACTAGTATAAAGGGGGAAAAAAGTTGTTTACATACAAATATATTATTATCAAAGAGAGTCCTAAGGAAGCGTATGGTAAAAAACAACCCAAATTGCAAAATCATCTACTGGGGCCAGTGATAGAGATGACTTTCTGGATTCTGCAAACTTATTTTCTCAAATGATGATAACATATAACATTTTTTAAAAAATATTTTTATTTATTTCTAGGAGAGAGAGAGACAGCGTGAGCAGGGGAGGGTCAGAGAGAGAGGGAGATACAGACTCTGAAACAGGCTCCAGGCTCCGAGCTGGCAGTCAGCACAGAGCCCGACGCGGGGCTCGAACCCACAAACCGCGAGGCCGTGACCTAAGCGAAAGTCGGATGCTTAACCGACTAAGCCACCCAGGCGCCCCAACATATAACATTTTTTAAAAAATTCTAGTTGTAGTTAGAATTTTCCTTTCCCTGTTTTTTTTCTAGTGTTGGAGGAAACCCTAGCCTCATCGCACGGGAACGCCTATGGAATCTGCTCATTGTTAGGGACTGGGAAACACTCATGGTGCAAAGCAAACACATGCAGCATGGTCCCTACTTTTAGAAATCTCATAGTCCTACTTGGAAGAGGAGCAATGTTTTGCTAATGCAAAAACATTCAAAGGCGTGAGCAGGAGAATGAACATGAGCCTCAGATCAAGTGCTCCAGACCAAAATCTGGCCTTGTCCAGTCCCGGTTGCCCTTGAGAAGGCAGGATGGTACAGTGGCACATCCCATTAATTTAGGAAGACCTGCCCAGAAATCCTGCTTGCTTGCCCATTGTGTGGCCTTCAGCAAATAACCCAACGGCCCCCAAAGCTTGTTTGCAATATAATCACCCAAAACAGTTATACAAAAACAAATCAACAAACCCCAAGCAAACAGTTTCTGGCTCAGTGAGTCTAGGTGGGTTGGAAGAAGCATTGTTTTAACCTTTCCGAGTGCCTGGCTGGGCACCTTGTTAAACCTCAGTACCTACTTCATCAGGGTGTTGAGAAAATTCAATGTAAATGCTTCTAATAGTATCTGGGGGGAAAAAAGAAGAAGTGCTTATCAAGCGGTGGTATTTATTTAGGAGCCCTAGGGCTTCTGGCACTAAGGCAGCTGCTAAGAGGAGGGTGTCCAGTCCCCTGCCGAGTGCAGGGTTAGGCAGCCTGCTGGAGGCCCGGGCACCGGGCCGCGGTGCACACTCCCTTCCTGCCAGGTGTCCGGCCTGCATAACTTTTTGCATCTCGGGTAGGGCTCCATCTATGTCCAGCCACTAGATTTGAAGATTCACCAGACAACTTTTTCAGAACAGAAATGGATGGGGGACAAGAAGCCGCCTCCACTTAACATTTCCTCAGAGCGTCAAGAAATGTGGGGTCAAGATGGAGGGGGGCGCTGGTGCTCAGTGAGCGACTCCGCTTTGGGACAAGGACCTAGGGACGCAAAAGACTTGGGCTTATTACCCGCACTTCCAACTCTCACCCCTTCACCTGTTTAGGCCAGAAGACCTAGGCACAGGGTCGCCCGGGGACCCGGGGTCTGCCCCCGACTGCCTGCAGGAATCCGGGGCTGCACGCGTGACAGCAGCAGCGGCCCTGGCGACGGGAAGGGGGAGGGGGCGCTCCCGCTCACACCGGATTATTTTTGGCTCCGCAGCCTGGGCGCTTGCTGCCTGTCGCGCGCGCGCACACTCACTCGCTCTCGCTCTCTCTCTCACACACACACACTCACACATAGACACGCGCGCACACGCACATACACATGCACACGTTTTCTCGCTCGCTCTCTCGCTCTGTTCTCCTTTGTTTATTTTCTAATCTGTATTTTTGTTTGAAGATCTCCTTTCCACTCTCTACTGCCCGCCTGCAAGCGCTGTCGCGGGCTGACCAGGCGCACCCCGCTCCCCTTCGTCACCCCAGCCCTCCTCCCGATCTCCCCAAGCGAGAGCGCGGGGTTTGAAGGTCACCTCCTTTCCAGTCCCCGTGCGAGCCGCGCCGCCGCCTCCTCCTCCAGCCGGAGCAGGCGGCACAGGCGGTGGGGCTCTGAGTGGTTCCTCGCAGCGGCGGGCTGCTGCAGCGGACAGAACCCGGGGTCTGCACGGGTGGGGAAACCCGAACTCGCGGAGGGGAATCCCTTCCGCAGCCCCCGGCTGCACCTGCGGTGGGGCGGGGGCGCTCTGCCAGCCCTGGGGACAGCAGAGGCAGCTACCGCCGGACCCACGCGTGCGCCTCCTGGACAGGAGGAGGAAGGAACGAACAAGGCTCCCCGCATCTGGAGGGGACAGCCGTGCGCCCCGCCCCTGCGTCCGGAGTAAGAGAACTCTGAGCCTCCGACCTAAGCAGAGCGCGGAGGAGCGAATGGTGCCTCGGCACTGAGGAATCTTGCGCTCCAGTCATCCTGGAAGTGGCCGTTAGGACCCAGGCTGTCCGAACCCGCGCCTTGCCCAGCTGTGCCCAGCCCATCGCCCAGGCAGGGGCGCCAGGGCGGGGCTGACCTGCCCGCGAAGTTGCGGACAGCGTGGGAGAAATCGGCACCCCCTTTCGCCGCCTCCAGCTCATGGTGAGTGTGACTGGGGGTGCAGAGAGCGCAGGGGAATTGGAGGGTCTGGGAACCAGAGCGGAAGGCGACTGGAGCTGGGCTCGCCGAGAGTTCTAGGTAAGTCCAGGCGNCCGCAGCTGGCCCAAAGGGTTCCACAGGGGAAAGAGTTAGGTCTCAAATGGCTGGCCTACTCCCAGTGCCAGGCTGGAAGAGCTGGACTGGGAACTTTTTCTGTGTGGTGGAGAGATCTCCATGTACATTTCCGTAGGGGGCCGAGATCGTGAGCCCTAGCGCTTCACTTCCATAAGCACGCCCTTCCTCGCCCCAGAGCACCCCTCAGGAGCGCCAAGGCTGCCCCGTCTGCTTTCCTGGGAGCGAGTCCCAGATGCAGGGACAGGCGGGAACCTGCCTGCGCACTTTGGTTAGTCTTTCTGGCCGGCTGGAAGCGAGCTTTCGGTGCGCCCTGAGTGGCTGCCTTCTCCACCGCCCTTCTCGAGCTGTGAGGGAGAAGGCACTTTGGTGGCCTACGAGGGGGGTTAGAAATTCCAAATCTCCTGTGGGAGGCGGGGAAGAGGGGGGTCACTTGGCTGGAGGGAGAGCTTCGTGTTTATCGGTACTGGCCTAAATTCCCAGAGATGTCACCGCGAGTTCAGCCCTGGGGAAGGAGGCCAGCCTGGGAGCTCAGGACTTGAAAACTCACGCTGCACCCCTTGGGTCCTTTGGCGTCTTAGACCGCTTCACCCCAGATTAGGTGTTTGGGGCGGGGGACGGCAGTAGCACAGGCCAGGGTCACCCGTTTTCGCTTCAGTTTCTCAGCTCCAAGGATGGAGGTGAGGGCGGGGTCAGCGGGGCTGTGTCCCCACATCGCTGCTGCCTGGGGGATCACCTGGCAGGGATGCTCCTAGAGCCTCCAAGGTGCTAGATCTAGGGACTAGGTGTCAAGAAGAGCCCAGAAGCTGCCGGAGCGGGAAGGAAGGGGAAGACCCAGACCCACCCGGCCCAGGAATTACCAATTCCATCCCCCGCCGCCAGGGAGCTGGGGGCCCCTCACTTATGCACCGGCAGGGACCTAGGGGCATCTGCC
The DNA here is from genome assembly GCF_008692635.1 of Crocuta crocuta. Lineage (NCBI taxonomy): Eukaryota > Metazoa > Chordata > Mammalia > Carnivora > Hyaenidae > Crocuta > Crocuta crocuta. Next base: position 4,654,285 of record NW_027531893.1, read on the forward strand.
AGCCTCGGAGGGTTTGGGGCGGGGCTGCTCACGTGCTCGGAAATCCGTGCCTGGCGGCGTAGAGGATTGGCACCCAACCACCGGTCTTCTCAGTGGAACTTGTAAAGAAGTGGGGGAGGTGTTGCCGAATAGCTTTGAGCCGAAATGTGATGCGCCATAACTTGAGTTTTCTTTTATAACAGTAATAATTATTTATTTATTTACGCATTTCTTTATTTATTTAAATCCAGTGCGCCCCAGCTGGTGTTCTCCCAGCCCTTGTCCTAGTTCATCAACCCTCTATTTCCCATTTATCTTTTTTTTTTTTTTTCCTTTAAATGAGAGGACCTGAATCCTTTCAATTTTTAAGTGACCACAGAGGACCAGGCTGGAGACACAGGCAGATTTATTTTTGGCTAAGGTCTTTTTTTCTTCAGAGGCAGAGGACCTGAGGCCTATTAGAGGTAAAGGGGGCTCTGGCAGGTGTCTTGCTGCAAACAAGGGCTGACTCCAAACCCTCCTGCTTTTTGAGGGAAACTCTGGTTCCAGAGGAATCCACTAGGTTTTCCCTACCTTAGCTCAGGGTTGAGTTGAGTTAGGAAGAAATCGGCATCATCTGTTTCAGTTTTCCAGAATGTTTTTATGGCTCTAGAGAGTAGAGCTTTATCACAGAGAAAAGTACAGCCCACTGCCACATGCAAGCTATGTGACCTTGGGCAAGTTACTTGGCCTCTCTGTGCATCAGTTTGTTTACCTGTTCAATGGGAGCTTCAGTGGTTATATTTGGCCCCAGAGGGCTTGAGGGAGAATTAAATAAAGCAATAAACACTTAGGACAAGGTCTGGCACATGCTAAGTACCTGAATAATGTTAGTTCCCCCCACCCCCTTAATCAAGGAGAATACCCTGTATTTTCAGTCTTCTGACACCTGGTGGGCTAGAAGAGGCAGGCGTTTCCCCTTACAGACACACTTTTCTTAAACAACAGATGCAATGGAAACAAAAACGGAGCCTAACCATAAAGAGAGGTTGCTCAGAAGAAGCATCAGTTTCTCTGAGAGAAAGTGCCCTGCTCGCCAGCCATATGGTGTAAGGAGGGTCAGAGACATGCAGCCCAATGGCTGGGATGCAGGCTGGTGACCTTCGATGTCATCTCTACAAGCGTACTCGCCCTGAAATTAAGTTTTTGTAACACTTGTGCATTTCTTCGAGTCAACAGAAAGGTCTGCTTCTCCTCAGTCTCCTGGGATGAAAGCATCATCTCAGTAAATCTTACTTTTCTCAGAACACACTGTCTTTTTACCATCACCCTGTGGTCCTGGAGTCTTCCACTCAGAAACAAGCTGAAACGTGGGTCTGAACAGATTTTTCCTCCTGGAATTGACCCACTCTGCTCTATTTTCTCTTCATGATAATTGATGCTATTTTTTTACTGCTCCTCTAAGGTCTGAGCAGAGGCCTTTCAGACATCCTCGCGTCTCTGATGACTTTTTTTTTTTTTTAAAACAAGTTTAGCCTTTTCAGTTCAAACCATACCAAACCATTGTAGTTTATAAAATTCCTTTCAGATAATTTTTTTTGGCATCCAGAAAATTGGGTCTGCTCTGTAAAAATATGTCTGGCATTTCACCTTTCCAAAAATTAGACCATTTTATTTGCATCCTTTAAGCTGATGTGTGGAGTAATGAACACATTCCAAGAGGGAAATCGGATCTGACACAGAAAATACTTTGGGGACCCAGGGTTTCCCAGCAGTATGGATGAAGACTTTTGAAGTTCAAGTACATTTGCTCTGAAGGACACAGGGCAGCTAGCCCACCTTTGCTACCCAGCATGGGAGATACAGAGTGAGCTTGCCCCGTAAACTAATACTGGTTGACTTTCCTAAAATCAGCTGGCATTTTGTCACATTTACATTCCCCCAAATTGCCCCAGAGAAAACTTTGTTGTGCCGAAGACCTCAAACATGGAGATACGTTTTTAAAGGAGTCTTGAGGCTCTCCCTAATGCCTACCTTCATTATTTAAAATACTGCCTCAGGGCACACGTATAAATATTAAAACTTTAATTAAAGAATCAATCAGTGAGGGAGCTTCAAAATGAGGGGCACCCAGCACATTCAGATGACTTCAACAGAATATGGTTCTCTAGATTGTAAGGTCTGAGGGGTCTTATGAAAGTGACATAGGAGGTTTTAAGGAGAGACAGTCATTGTCATGTTTCGTATCTGTAGTTGCAAGGAGCCACCCTCATTACCATTGGTTTGTCATTGATCACGGGACACAGGAGATGAGGGTGAGTCTTTCCTGATACACTGATGGGTGTGGCTATCTTGGGGGAGGAGAGCCTAATGTAATAAACACTTATCCAGGACATGCCACATGTCAGACATACTGCTCAGGAAGCAATGCCAATGGGAATGTTGCTCTTTGGGGGCTTCTATTGTCATGGGGAAACCAGACAATAAGCAAAGGATGGAAATATATTTTTATAAGGATAATGATAATTTGTTTTATAAGAAATTATAATGTGACAGTATGGTAGAGAGTGATTTGGAAAGCTTTCCAAGGCAGAGAGATTTAAGCTGAAATCTAGATGAAAAGAAGTAGCTGATATGTTTCAAGCTATACTTTGATCCTGTGGGTATTTACTGAGCAGTGCCAACCACTATTCAAAGCACTTGAAATACAGAGTGGTCAGCATATACAGATACCCCATCATGATAGAGTTTCCATTCTAGGACATTTATCTGCATGAAGAGAGTTTCAGAGACCGGGAATAGCATATGCAAAGGCCCTTAGGCAGAAGCAATGATAACATTACATGGATGAAGTTGGGTCATGTAGGCCTTTGAGCTTTGATAGGGAATCTGGATATTAATCCAGTGGGGAAGTCATTAGAAGATTTAATGCAGAGAAATGCCCTGATATATTTATGGCTTCAGTGTTGTGGGAAACACAGTTAGATGTTTCTGAGAGGAGTAAATAAACGAGCCTGACTTCCTGGCCAGCCAGCTTTTGTGTCAAAGTTCAGATTCATCTCTGGATTTTCTGTAGACTTCCTGGTACCTAGAAGGATAAGCCCCACAGCATCTACGAAACTGAACTTTGTTTTTCCCCTTCTCCTTTGTGAGAACAAAATCTTCCATTCAAGAAGAAAGATGAGTTTATAGGAAAAAAGAACCCCAGGTTCTCAGTAAGGCTCACTGTGTGTGAGTACAACACTAAGCATATATCTGTGGATGTGGTCCGGCTTAGTTCCTTCTCTAGAAGTGCCTTCACAGAGGGCACGCTCCACCCCCTCCTGCCACACATCCTCCCAGCGGCTTCATCAGCATCTCTTCTGCACACAGATCCCCCATTATCCATCATCTATTCCAGTAATTTCCTTTCAGGTTGTGGCCATGTGTTTCTCCTGTTGGTGGGTGTGATGGTGGATACTGACAAGAGGAGGGGGGTTGCTTCCTCAGAGCTCTGAGTACGGCTGACATTGTCCATCTTTGGAAGCTCTCCTGGTCTTGGAAGGTGGAGGTATGGTTTGACGGAGGACGTGGACACCTGGGTAGCTCAACTTTCTTCCCAAATTTGACCCCAAACCTCTCTCTCTTTATCCACAACCCTGGAACTCTGTCAGAGACTGTTAAGATACACTGTGACAATAAGAAGTGTATATGTTTTGAACACTTCCTACACAGCACACGCTGTGCTAAGTACTCTGCCTGCATTGCTATGTGCTGAGCTATGTTTTTCTGGCACGTTATCATCTCCCTCCCTCACATTTCACCTTGTTCACTCCCCACTCATCCATCACAAAACCCTTGCTCAGGGGAACCCTCCCTCTTTCCCTGTGTGGTTACCCTTCCTTACACTTATCCCAGGGGCAGTTTTCTGTTTATTTGAGTGATCTCTTTCATCCCTTTCTCTTACTCTACTGAACAGTAAACTCCAGGTGGGCCCTGCATGCACCTGGTCCGAACACCACTGTATCCTTGGCATCTAGCATGGTGCCTGGCACAGGGTAGATGCTGGATATGGAAATAGTGAATTATTCCCTTTGATGCATCTAACACACTTCGAAATGGAATCTCCTCATATCTCCATTTTGCGATAGATTGCAAGGTTTAGGCAGGGAAAGCAATTTGTCTCAGGATACCACAGCAGGTAAATGGCATACCTAAGACTTTGAACCTGATGGTCTCAGCCTATAGCCCATGATACGAATCCCTGCATGCTCTGCCTCTTTTGCTACCTTTCTGAGATGCTAGGGAGGGAGGAGATGGTGCAGTACAGAGGTTACAGGGAACTTGCTGCTTAACTGGAGTTGCTCTGATAAGTGATGTTAAGTCCATCAGAGGCACAAAAAGAAAACAGGGCACCTGTTTCTATTTGCCACATTATTTCTTTTTTGTTGTATAAGAATGGCCTGCATTGTCTCTTGTTTTTCTATCCCTTCCCTTAGAACCTGAGAGCCCTGGGCTACCCATAGCACCTCTGGCCCCTATCCCTAGGCTCAGGCTCTGAGTATGATTTTGCAGGGAGTCTTGGGCCACCTCTCTGGGCCCTGGCAGGCCTTGGGGATAAAACAGTCAAGGCTGGCAGTCCTCTGACAGCCCCTCAGTGCAGCATGCAAGCTGCCATTCACTCCATCGAAGCAGGATCACTCCGTCGTCTGAGTCAGCTCCCCTTTCATTTCTTCTGAGAACAAAATTAGACCTTTTGCTAACATAGTAGATCAACTTGTGTAACCATCTTGCTCATTGTGAGGCCTGTTATTCCTCAATTTTCTATTTCCTATGAGTTTTAGAATATAGAGTCAGAGATGAGGGCATGGACTTAGGTGTCCAAAGTTGTCCTCTTTGTACCATCATCTCTTCTGTAAGAGCTACCACCTGTTAGAAACACATTCTGTGCTAGGGCTTCACACACAGCATCTCTTCAACTCTTTATCACAAGCCCTTTATCATCCCCATTTTTCAGGTGGGGAACCTGAGGTCCAACAACTAAGTTGCAGACTCCAGCACTTGCTTTTGGAGTCTGCTTTATCTCATCCACTCTGCATCGAGAGGATGTGCTGGGTGCTGAGGGACCCAGCAGAGGAACCATTCAGGACACTTCAGAGACAGGCGGTAGGGTAGGACAGTGGTTAGGGTTTTAGAATCACACGGTCTGGCTTCAATTCCCAGCTTCATCGCATTTTAGTTCCGTGACTCTTGGTCTTAATGAACCTCTCTGAGCCTCAGTACCCCCTCCACATGGCGATAATAACCACCCCTACACTGCAGTTTAGTGACGAATCAGACTTGTATATTATTTCAGCAAAGTGCCTGGCACCTAGTATGTGTTTAGTAGGGTTGTTTGCTATGATGGTAGCAGCAATGATTATTGTCATTTAATAATAATGATATCATTATTACCCTTATTGCTGCAACTAGAATTTCGCAATTCCTTCAGGCAGCAAATTGGCTCCGAAATATGATTCCTTCGTTTTCCTTTTGACTGTAACCAAGATGATAAATTGAGAGTGAAGGGGAGGAACCCAGCATAGCTTCAAACGTATACTTGAAGGAGTTGACAGACCTGAGTCGCTATATGGAGTTCTGCCTGCAGAGGATGCCTGACAGCAGCCATATGCACGGGCTCTGATTGATTGGCAGAGAGAAACGCTAATTTATTAGACTTGTTATGAAAAGTGACAGAGCGGGGAATCGAGAGGTTGATTCAGCAACAGTGGCCCTGGCTAGATCCCAGTAGTGTGAGCTGTGTGTCTGTTTCCCTTGGGACACGCCCTCCATCTTGATTCTAGGGTCATTGCTTATATTATAGAGTGAGTCTCTTAACGAAGCCCCAGAAACGAGCCACTTCTCCTTAGGTCTCTCTGAAGGGAAGGCTAGCCTGTGGCATGGCTCATGGTCATGGCATTGTGACACATTGCCATCCTTTGGCAGCCTTAGAAAGCTGAGTCCAGTTTAGGCTGTTGCTGATTGCAAAGGCTGATAATGGAGAGCTCACATTTAGAAATTCCCCAGGGGAAAGAAAATAGTTTTCGTTTGCACAAGTTGGAAGATTTTAGGAGTTTCCTTGGGGAAAATAAGGAGGGGATTGATATCTGTCTTTAAGAACAGAGGACTCTTCCTGGGAGGGCTTCTCATTTCTGATCTGGGGAGATTGGTCACTCTGAATTATAGCAGGTAGGATGCTGGCTAACTAAGGAGATAATGACACATTGACTTAAGCTAATGGAGTTGCTGTGGAGTCAGAAAAGCTGTGAAATGATCAGACATCCTGAGAGCAAAGGTGTGAGGGGACACGAGCTTTGGAGCCAGCCATGGCTAAGTTTTTTGAGTCCACATTCTGCCACTTTCTAGCTATGTGGCCTTGGGCGAGTTACTGCACCTCGCTGAGGCTCCATATCCCTGTCTATTAAAGGATGGATGATTCTGTCTCCCTTATCAAGGATTGGTGCTCCAGAGTGAAGCAGTTACCCCATGACCATCTTGGAGTAGGCACAACTCATCTGTTCAGACAAGAGCTTTCTCTCTAAGAACTACCCAAAGTCTAGTCTGTTTGAATTTATAGTGTTTTTGAGAGTATGTCATGAGGATAAGGAGCCACGTATCCCCACTCCAAAAATGGAGTTCTACTGAATTGTGCTGTGCTGCTGTTGGCTTATAATGAGATTAAAAAAAAAAAAAAGCCCTTTGATCCCATTTTCAAAAAAAATAGATACTATGTATATACACAGAAAAAGAATAGATCATTTAGACTAATGTTTAAGACTGATGTTAGCAGAGTCTAACACTCCAAGTGAAAAGAATGTAACACACTATGGAAGACAGATGAGGGGAACCAAGAAGGACCATGAGCTCTGGGGAACTGACACTTCCTGCTGCTCTTTCTTTTTTTTTCCTTTCTTTCTTTCATAGTTTATTGTCAAGTTGGTTTCCATATTACACCCAGTGCTCATCCCAACAAGTGCCCTCCTCCATGCCCATCACCCCCCTCCACCCCCTTGCTGCTATTTCTGTGTTGATATTTCTGAGGCTTCTGTTGGCTATCACAGTGTCATTTCTGGTCTCAGGATCAGAAATAATTTTTCCTTTCCTGAGGCACTGATTGGTGCTTCTATACCAGACACTGTTATGTGGAACAACGGATCATGTTCCCTTTTCACAAAGCCAGCCAGGAAGCTCAGAGCTGATTTTAGAGTCCAGTTTTGATTTGCTAGCATAGGTTTTGCATATTAATGTCACTGTCAAGTCCATTTTACTTCTCTGCCTTTATTTTAATTCGCCTTTTATTGTAATTTATGTTGCTTGTTTATTTATTTTTATTTTTAAATAATTTTTTAATGTTTATTTTTGAGAGAGAGAGAACACGTGCAGACGGAGCAGAGAGAGAGATAGAGAGAGGAAGACAGAGGATCCAAAGCAGGCTGCAACGCTAACAGCAGAGAGCCCAATGCAGGGCTCAAACCCACGAACTGTGAGATTATGACCCAAGCCGAAGTTGAATGCTTAACAGACTGAGCCACCCAGGCACCCCTGCTGTTTTTTATTTTTTAGAAAAATAATCTTTGCAAGTGTTAACCTTAAAAATTAAACAGGTATTTTACCAGGAAAAACGGGTTTGTCCAAGGAATAGCAGAGAATTGCAGTTTGGGACACGCAAGCTATGGCAAAACCGTAGACATGTCCCACAGGCTAAGGAGAGGAATGTTATGGAGAAGAAGGAAGTTGGAAGGGGTTGTTTTGAGCAAAAGTCCATTGGAGAGAAGTGAAAGTTCAGGGGATGATAATCACTGGCTAAGCTACAGGGGTAGTTGATTGCTGTAGGAGAGGCAGTGTGTATCATTCCTCAGTGGGATCTGTAAATGATGGTTCTTTGCTTTTGACAGTTCTGTCGGGGTCTGTAATTTTCAATTCCTCCAGTAATGGATGTTGGGTGGTAGAACTCCCTTTCATACCTCGCCTTCTGTCCTGACTCCACTGTTTTGAGGTTTCCCTTGATTAATTTTCACACGAGGCAACTAAAATAAATATATGTGAGACAGGTGCAAGTTAAAAGACACAAATAAATAAATTACAGTCCTTGAAAACACCAGGAATCCCTGGAAAATAGGACAGTCTAGTGCAGTGCTTGGTATCCTGAGCTATACCTGGAGTAAAGGAGTATTACTTTAAGTCTCAGCAGTGCAGATAGGCATTCTTTCTTATTTTCTTCCATTAAAAAAAAAAAAAAAAACAAACTGTTTCCCTGGAGCGTTACCTGTGACACGCTGGATCATCTTTATGGGGTCACTCATTGCCTTTCCAGTGCATTCGGTAAACACCATCGGACCTGTGTTCTCTGTTATGTACTGTGCCGGGCACTGGGGACATTATCTTGGGGTAAATACACTGACCAGTGACCAAGACCAACAAGGTCTGTACCTCATGAAGCTTGTTCTGTAGTTGGAAAGACTATCATAAAACATGAAGAGAAATAAATGAACAGCATAATTATCTATTGTAAGTATTAAGGTGGAAACAAAATAGAGTGTTAATGTAATCAGTCGGTGGGTGGCCATGTTATGCCAGAGGGTGAGGGAAGGTCTCTCCAAGGAGAGACACTTAGGTGACACTTAAGCTGAGACCTGGAGAATGAGAAGGACCAAGTCCTGAAAAGAGGGGAGATGGAGACAGAGGAGGGAGGGGGCCGTGCTGAGCACCAGTGTGTTCAGGTCAGAGAGCACTCTGCATGTCCTGAAAACTGCAGCATGGTCCTGGGAGCCTGGAGTAGCTCAAGCAAGTGAGTTGATGTAGCTGGAGAAGCTGTGGAGGCCAGAGTACAAGTCTTTTCTTGAGACCCAGTGTTCCTTTTCTCTGAAATGAGTAAGATCTTTGTTTGTATCCTTCCTCAAAGATATATTCAAGATGAGAGTACAGCTCTGAGGGTGATGGAGTAACTGCTGGGAGCACCTGTGGGATAAAGGCTCTGTGTGTGAGTGTGGATGTGGACATGGGTGCAGGTGTGTATGTGTGTGTGTTGTGTGTGTGTACATATGCTTGTGTACGTGCACGTAGATGCAGGTGTGTGTGCATTCACTTGTGTAAGTGCATGTGGGTACAGGCGTGTGCGCCTCTGTACATGTGTGTGTGCTCATGGGTGCAGGTGTGTGTGCATGCTTGTGTAAGTGCATGTGGGTGCAGGTGTGCGCGCATGTGTACGTGTGTGTGCTCATGGGTGCAGGTGTGTGTGTGTGCTTGTGTAGGTGCATGTGGGTGCAGGTGTGTGTGCTTGTGTGTGTGTGTGTGTATGCTTGTGTAAGTGCATGTGGGTGCAGATATGTGTACATGTGTATACGTGTGTGTGTGCTCCTGGGTGCAGGTGTGTGTGTGTGGAGCAGGTGAGGGAACAAGGCTAATATGGTGGTGCTGACGGTCAGCTCTGACTGCCGAACCCCTGAGGAGGGGGAGCGGCGGCGGCTGGGCTCTGTTTATCACATCTCCAGGACACAGCTCTGTTTAGACTCGAGTCTTGCCCACGCGAGTGATCCCTTGTGCTGGTGACAGTCTCTGAGAAGGCAGAGCCAGAGCCCCAAGTCCAGGTACATGTCTTCATAACATCTGTAAAGTTTCACGAGAAAAGAGAGTTTGTTCTCCCTAGATGACCCCACAATTGCCCCCTCGTTGGCTCCATGTCAGTATCACAGATTTAAAAACATTGGCAAAACCTTCCCGGACTTCAGCATTTTGGAATCTGTTTTCAAGTCTTTTGTTAGCACAACAGAGATCCTTTTGCTTCTTTGCTAAAATTAACATTTTTCAGCACCCTCCCCTTCTATTCACGTTTTTAGTTCTGCTGCTGCTTTGGTTGTGAGATCCCCAAATGTTCAGTTTTATGTTCCTGGCTCTTCCAGTGCAGGTAGAGGGCTGTTACCCAGGGTCCCTCCTTTGTTCACTGTTTTGAGACAAGGACTGGAGAGATTCCTTTTTGTAGAAATGAAATCAGGGGAAGCACCTCGCAAATTTAAATTGCCTCCAGTCTAACTCTTCCACTTATTAAAAAAATAATAAAAAGTAACATTATTCATTCCCTAGAGCTCCAGACTGCATTCCTGAAAGAAGGGAGGGAGCCCAGTCCAGGGGAAAGAGCCTCTTAGGCTTTTATTCCTTGATGGTCTTCTCTGGGCATCATTTTGGGGAGCATATTGGGGAATATTCATTTTTGTAGGCCATGAATGAGCCTCCACGCATGAGAATAAATGGAGAGCAGTGTCTGGAACAAATGCCTGTCTTAAAAACAGTTTATAAAATGCCAGCAGATGTCAGTGTGCCCTTGCCATTTAATTTTTTTCCCCTTTTAACTTTTAAAAGCAACATTAATTATTTTCAGTAGTTCAAAAAAATAAAACAAAAAGCATATTCTTGTACAGTCATGAATTAAGATACCATGAAGCAACATTTTTTTTTTTTTTTTAGCTCTGGGAGGGAGACCAGCAGAACTCATTTCATGAGGTGAATCCCCTAAATCATCTAACTGTGTAATATAATTTTGTCTTTTCCCAGATAGTGGTTTCAAAATTCAAAGCCTCGTGTAGATTTTTTTTTTCCCCTTCTCCTTCCCTCCGCCATTGTTCAGAAACTAATAATAGCCCAGGATCCGGCTCTGCTAATTGATACAGCTCTTCATTCAAAAGCTGGAGTTTGCAAAGGAGGGTGAGGGGAAAGGTTGGGTATAGTCACAGAATTTGTCTCTGAGTTACAGTGAGAACCTCTTGCAGGTTTTGTTGTGAGCACAACAAACTATGTGCTAATCGCTCCTCTGCAGACATCTCTGGATTAAAAATTGGGGGTATCTATACAGAAAAAGATTTGACCAAATGATTTTAAATTACTCCTTTTTAGGCAAGCCATGATTTGCTTAGCATTTACAAAAGTCAAATGCTAAAGAAATAGGCTAGTTTTGAGGCAGGAAGTGATGGACTTAACAGGGCATATTTGATGCTTCACTTTATTTAATAGTTTAGATGAAAATGCCACAATAATTTTAAAAATGCAAGAATGTGCTGAGAAAAATATGTGCCTTCTTGCTTCCTCTCTCACCAGGGACAACTACTATTATGACTTCTCATGTATTCTGTCACATCTATTATGCAGATATATACATTTATACCAATACATGATCACATAAGAAACGTATAGTTCTACTCTGCTTATATTTTATTTATTTATTTTTTAATATAGTTTATTGTCAAGTTGATTTCCATATAACACCCAGTGCTCATCCCAACAAGTGTCCCCCTCAATGTCCATCACCCATTTTCCTCTGTCTCTGCTTTTATTTTTTAATTTAAGGGCATACTTTAGGGATTATTCCATATCCATACTTATATATTTCTCCTCCATTTTGTTAATGGATATATAGTATTCCATTGCCATATTTACTCTCCATTATTTAATTGGCCGCCTTTTGGTGAATATTTACATTATTTCTAATAATTCATTGTTAGCCGCTGCTTTGAATATTCTTGACCGAGATCATCTCCTATACGTGGTAGTTTCTCTATAGGATAAATTCATAGAGATGAAATTTCTGGCTCAACGGAGATGTGCCTTTACATTTCACAGACATGCCAAATCTAATGCTTTGGCTAAAATGTGCCCTTGTGTCTTGGTGGGTGAATGGAGTTAGGATGAAGCCATATGGTAGTTCTGGTTCTGATTTAGTGGCCATGGTGTCAGGTGTGTGGCTGCTGTTACACATTGTTTACCTGATGGAATGTTTTGAGGTTCTTGTTTATTCCTGTTTTTTTTTTGCTAACACTTTCCATCTGCCAGGTACTTTGCTAAGAGATTTAATTTCATTTTCACCTTTGGTCCTGTGGAGTAGACCCTGCTATCATCCCTATGCAGAGATGAGGATGTGAAGGCTGAGAGAGGTCAAGTGCTTTGCTTAGGGTCATATGTTTGGTAGTCAGGTGGGAGTTTCACACTCAGAGCCCCCAAGTTTAGCCACTGTGCTGTGTGCTACACAGTATATATTTTGAACACCAGAGAACATATTGTTGACTTGTACCGAGGTTTAACCTTGACAGTATTTTCTATTGACATTTTGGGTTGGACAATTTTCTGTTATGTGTGGGGGAGGCTGTCCTGTGCTCTCTAGGATGATTAGGAGTATTCTTGGTTTCTACCTATTAGATGCCAATAGCACCCCCCCTCCTCCCCCTGTGACAGTAAAAAATATCTCCAGACAGTGCTGTACATCCCCAGGGTGGGGGATATTGTCCCTGTTGGGAAACCACTGACTCAGAGAAAGAGCAAATGTACTCTGGGAACATAGACTATAACACTAGGGGCATGAATTTGAGGGGACATAGGGTGGCTAATGTCAGAGCACCTTCCATTCAGTTGTTCCTGCTCAGGGATGCCCATTTTGTCCTATGCCTGATGCAGCACTTGGGCTGCCCCTCATCCTTAAATACCAGTCAAGAAAGAAACAGGAGGGTGTGTTCAAGCCACTGTCATGTTCCACTCAGATCACAGTAATGTTCTCCAACATGAGACTTTGTTTTTTTAACATGCAGTTTAGAAATATCCATGAAAAATTGCTTGGCAAAATAGATTTTAAAAAACCATGCTCTCAAGTACAACCCAGCTTATACATTATACAGTCTTTCTATTCATGCATTTTCATTCAGTGCTCAGTAATGCTCTACATCAAAATGGCAGTCATGAGGCCTAAGTGACGCCACCCTCTTTATGTACACATGGCAGACATTGATAATCAGTTCCTTCCCCCTCATCAGTACACTTCCCTAGAATCCTCAATACATTACTTTAGGCATAGACTATCAGCCAATTGGTATTACTATGTGAAATGAAATTTATTTGCCACCCCTATTACACGGTGCCTTTTTGGTTGAGAAGAAGGATTACGCCTTCCAAAGAGGCGGGCTTATCATGAGGTATTAGCTTATTTTTCAGTTATTGTGAGAAAAGTACTTGATGGATATGAAGAAATGTCTATTCTTAAGGCATTTGGAATTAATATCCTATTTTATGAGAATAATTGGGCAGCTGGGAGTGCATGTATAACCCAGGAAATTTACATATACTTCCTTCTTTACATATTGTTCTTTGTACTGTAATATCCTTCTCTCCCCCACCAGAAAATAGTCCCCTACCTCTAAAGCTCCATGAGGCAGCCAACCAAGGGCGAAGTGAAATGCTTTGTATACAGTGAGAACCAAGACAATTCCCTTAGCAAAGGACATTCAGAAGCTGTGGGATATTACAGGAACTGTGTCACTTCCCAGCATGGTGCATGTGCGGAAACCTTAGACAGAAAAAGGACTGGACCATCCAAGACTTCCACAAGTAGAGGCTGATTTACAAAGGTCCCGAGGTCACGCTGCTCTGGGAGGGAAGCATATATTTAAGATTTGAAAATGATTTTAGGGGGTACCTTACTACCATCCCTTCTTTGCTTTTTTGCGGATATGACAGGGATTCCCCCAGAACTGTTTAGGTAAAATTTCATAATTTAAACTACATACAAATACCCATCACTGAAATAGTTTGTCACTAGTCTTCTATTTCTGATCCTAGGAAAACAGGTAAAAATAATTCTGGGAGGACAAAGCACTGTGTCAGAGGGCATCTGTTTCCTTCTTTGGGACTGATGGGAACGTTTCTCCACTTTTAGTGGCTTAGTCTCTGTGAGACAGGGGCAAATAAGATAGATTATTGTCACATGTTTCCTCTTCTCAGAAAAGAATTAAAGACTTGGGGCCATTGATGGGCCTGTAGTGGCTTACTCAAATTGTTTTCAAAACGGTAAGAATGAATATTTTTATCTGCCCAGAAAGTCCATAGCTTTTTATTTTTAAATCAGATTCTCAGAGGGCTGTAGCACACAGAGAAAACTAGGATCCCGCCTTTTTAGACCAATAACTGTCACACCTATTTTACCATGACCTGATTAGGCAGGGGAAAGGAAACCTTTCACTCCACCTGTTTTAACTTTGTGGTTGAGTTTTGGGTACAGAGGTGATGGGGAAGGGGCAGAGGATTCAGTGGCGACGTTGAAAGGTCATGAGCAACCTTATTTGGAGAGAGATCACAACCTCTGTCTTAAAATCCAATTACTGAGAAATTGTCATCCCCAAATACAGTTAATGATGAGGTGTTAACTAAAACACCCATAAGACCCATAATAACAGGGTTGTAAAGAATGAAACTGAGGGGCAGCTGGGTAGCTCAGTCTGTTGAGCATTGGACTTCAGCTCAGAACATGATCTCACAGTTTGTGGATTCAAGTCCCGCATCAGGGTCTGTTCAGACAGCTCTGGAGCCTGGCGCCTGCTTCGGATTCTGTGTCTGCCTCTCTTTCTGCCCCTCCCATGCTCCTTCTCTCTCTCTCTCTCTCTCTCTCTCTCTCTCTCTCTCTCTCTCTTTCTCTCTCTCTCTCTCAAAAATAAACAAACATTAAAATACAAAAAAAAAAGAATGAAATTGAATACCACTCAACAACATGGATGATCAGATAAAATCAGAAAGTCGTTCCTGAAAACTACAGATGTGTGCATGGGTATTTGAAGGAAAACATTTGCAACATTTATATGAGGTTCTTGATGGCTAGACTTCTTACTATGATGTTAATGATGGTTCACAGTAAACTCTAGTGTGACCTATGTTTATTTTTCAATACTACTGATTCAGTAGAACACTATTGTTGGTATCTCTTGGTCATTTTTTTAAATGTTTTATTTATTTCTGAGAGAAAGGGACAGTGTGAGCAGAGGAGGGTCAGAGAGAGAGGGAGGCACAGAATCTGAAGTAGGCTCCAGTCTCGGAGTTGTCAGCACAGAGCCTGACGCGGGACTCGAACCCACGAACCATGAGATCATGACCTGAGCCGAAGTCGGACACTTAACCAACTGAGCCACCCAGGCGCCCCTTTTGGTCATTTGTAAAAACATGAAAGTTTGTGGAATGCATTTCCATGATGAATTATGCTAATAAGATGACTTTTGTTTGGGTTTAATTTCATGGCCCATGGTGAAGACTCTGGACCTATATACTCAGGCATTTTAAATCACTGCTAAAGGGGGTTAGGGAAGATGGGAATCAAGAACTTTACTATGGGATCTTCATTCTGCAGATAGCCCCATTTTATCAGCATGGCTCTGAAAAGCATATTTTTTAACTTTTTTTATTTTGTAAATTATCATGAAGCTCGAGATACACACATACACACAGGTATATATTATATGAACATACATCCACTTATGAGTGTTTGGACCCAAATCTGTATTTAAGTACACTGGTCACTGTGTATGTCAGTTTCCCTGTCTGCCCAATTTGAGGATGTCACTATTTAATAAAATGTAAGTGGTCTTTCAAATCCTCTTCATTGGCCAACCTATTTTCAGAGAGGTTGCATTAGCTATTACCCGTTTTAGGCATGTTTGTTTATGAGGTCTGTATGTTTATGAGGTACTTAGTGGGATCTTTTGTGACCTGCTATTTTTTTTAATAGGCTTTAATTTATTTTTTTAAAGTTTATTTATTTTGAGAGAGAGCCAGTGCGGGAGGGGTAGAGGGAGAAGAAGAGAGAGAGTCCCAAGCAGACCCCATGCTGTCAGTGCACAGCCTGATGAGGGGTTTGAACTCATGAACCATGAGGTCATGATCTGGCCAATACCAAGAATGGGACACTTAACCAACTGAGCCACCCAGGTGCCCTTGTGACCTACTCTTTTATTAAGCAAAGTAAGTCCATTTAAATGAAACCTATTTTGTTTACTTTAGAGCCTTGATTTTTGACTTGGATGAATTCTGCAGAAAAACTAAGAATTATTTACCACTTGGGTTGCATTTGTGATTATCCTCCATATTTGAAGAAACAACCAGCAGTCCCCATGGATTTGAGTGACAGTGATTTTCAATAGGCACAGATTTCATTGGATCCTTGCCAAGTGGCATCTTTGATTTTTCTGTGCATCAGTTCTATATGTGGACAAGGAACATAATATCACACACCAGCCATTGTTCTCTGCTCACTTCATGCATCCTGGTTTGCAAAAAAAGTAAAAAAAAAAACAAAAAACTGCTGAATCCTACAGAAAGTTTCCACTTCCCAGACCAAGCTGTGCACATAGCAGGGAAAAGAGACCAGATGGCCAGTGGGTTGAAATCAGCGGAGAACCAGCTGGGATGCATGAGAGGGCATTTCCTCCTCTACTTCCCTGGGAACCTGGTCAGGGCACGTCCTGGAGCTCTGAGCAGGACAAGAGGCGTCAATGTCAAGACCTCTGTCTGGCTCACAGGACCCTTGGACATATCGGAGTCGAATTGGAAGCTGGCAGAAAAATCTGAGGAAACTAAAATCTGGGCTTTTTAGTTTCCTGCTTGCTGAAAAAAAAAAAAATAACATGCCAATATGACAGAAGGTTCTAGGGTAAAATGCTGATGAACAGGAAATAACCATATTTCCCTGCATTAGCACCAGCTTGGAGACTGAAGTTCTATGATGAGGGCACATGATTTGGGTTTTGGATTCCAAAGGAAGGGATTTCTTTTCCCATTTAAAGTGAAACCTTTCTTTGCTGCTGAATAATTAGTCATTTCTTATACTACCAGCATCTGAAACCATGATTCTTAGCCCCTGATTTTGACTCCATGCATTCAGTTATTTTGAGGAAAACTGCACTTTTCAAATTCACTCATCTCTGATTCATTTTTTTTTTTAATGCTTTTATGGCTTTTTCTTGTTGTGGTTCATATTTTAGTTAGCTGCTGCATAACAAATTAAACCAAAACTTAACAGCTTAAAGCAATAACCATGTAACATCTCACACAGTTTCTGTGGGTCAGGAATCTGGGAGCAGCCTTGCTGGGTGGATTTGACTTTTGTGAGATTTTGTGTTCAATGAACACATTAGTGTTCATTTGTGAGATTTTCAGTTCAAGATGCTATCATCTGAAGGTCCAAAACTTGGGTTTATTAGGAAACCTTACGTCTCTGATGGCTACTAGGTAGAGACTTTAATTCCTTGCCATGTTTGTCTGTAGACTTGCTTATAACATGGAAGCATTCTTCCCCTAGATTAAGGGATGAGAGAGAGCCAATGAGAGAGAGGCCCAATGACTTCGTTTTTGATACAGTCTCGCCTATTATTAACATCTTGCATTAGTGTGGTACATATGTTACAACTGATGAACCAATATTGATCCATTTTTATTAACTAAAGTTCATAATTTACATTAAATTCACTCTTAGTGTTGCACAATTCAAGGTGGTTTTGAGAAACAAAAATTATTATGGTGAGGTGCATGTGAATTTACTCTTTTTTTTTTTGGGTATACGGTTCAGTGATATTAAGTATGTTCATAGTGTTCTGCACCCCTCACCTCCCCCCATCTCCATAGCTCTTCTCACCTTGCAAAACGGAAACTCACCTCCTACAACACTGTCTCCCTCTTTCCCTTCTCCCAGCCCCTGGCAACCACCAGTCTACTTTCTGTTTCTGTGAGTTTGACTACTCAAAGCACCTCAAAGAAGTGGAATCATACACTATTTATCTCTCTATGTCTGGCTTATCTCACTTAGCAAAATATCCTAAATTTTCAGCCATGCTGTAGCAGGTTTTCCTTCCTTTCCTTCCTTCCTTCCTTCTTTCCTTCCCTTCCCTTCCCTTCCCTTCCCTTCCCTTCCCTTCCCCTCCCCTTCCCCTTCCTTCCTTCCTTCCTTCCTTCCTTCTTTCCTTCCTTCCTTCCTTCTTTCTTTCTTTCTTTCTTTCTTTCTTTCTTTCTTTCTTTCTTTCTTTCTTTCTTTCTTTCTTCCTTCCTTCCTTCCTTCCTTCCTTCCCTCCCTCCCTCCCTCCCTCCCTCCCTTCCTTCCAAGAGACTCTAGCCGGGAGTTCCTCTTTCTGTTTTAAAGGCTGAATAATGTCCCATTGTATGTACCACACTTTGCTTATTCATTCATTCATTGGAGGACACTTGAGTTGCTTCCCTATTATAGTTATTGTGACAATTCTATTGGTTTTGACAGACGTATAATGTTATGTATCATACACCATTATAGCATCAAACAGAATAGTTCACTGCCCTAAAAATCCCCTATGCTTCATTTCCTTCTCTGCAGACCATGGGAAAACCACTGATCCTTTTACCATTTTGCCTTTTTCCAGAATGTTCTATAGTTGGAAGCATACAGTGTGCCACCTCAGTAGTTTTTGTGACCAATCTCTGAGTCACACAGCATTATTTCTGCCTTATTCTACTTGTTAGAAGTGAGCCCAGCCTACACTTGAGGAGAGGGTAATTAAGCTCCACCACTTAAAGTGGGGAAGAACAAGGAATCTGTGGTCATATTTTAAACTGCCATGGTGAGGAAGATGAGACAGGAAATGCTGGCTTTGGTTGGATATCTGCTGTGTATTGGGCACCATGCATAGTGCTGTTATGCACCATCCATTTAACCCTTACACTAATGCCATGAGGTTGCTGTCATATTTATCTCCATCTTTCAGATGTTTCAACTGTGGCTTTCCCATCTCACACATCTTGTAAGTGGCAAACCTAGGACTCAAACTTGGGTCTGCTTGAAACCAAAGTGCACATTTTGAAATTATATTGCTTCCTCCTAGTCTAGGGGGAAATCTAGGTCAAAGGCTCAGATTTAGGGGGCAAAACATGATAAAAAATGTCAGCAGATGCCAGTGGGGGACCATGTCAGACATCTTCCAGCTGCCCCTCTAAAGGCATTCTTTACCCTTATCTCCACTGTATTAGTTTCCTATGGCTGCTTCAAAAATTAGGGTAAACGCAGTGGCTTACAACAACACAAAGCTATTATTTTAAAGTTTTGTAGTTCAGAAGTGCAACAGAGGTCTCGCTAATGTCAGCCTGGCCATATTTGTGTTTAGGAGGCTCTAGAAAATAATTCATTTCTTTACTTTTTCCGGTTTCTAAAAGGCTGCCCTTTGTCCTTGGCTCACAGCCTCTTTCTCTGTCTTCTGAGCCAGCAACACTGCTTCTGACTGTCTTCTACTTCCCTCTTTTTCCTTTAAGAATTCTTGTGATTGCACTGAGCCCACCCTGACAATTCAGAAGAAATCTCCCTATCTTAAGGTCAGCCGATTTGCAACCTTAATCCAGCAAGCAAACTTAATTCCCTTAATTTACAAACGTAATATACAGGTATTCACATGTTCCTGGGATTAGGAGGTAGACATCTTTGGAGGGGGTCAGTATTCTATATACCGTATGCACCTGCTCTTTTCCCAGGAAACAGACAAGTAAGGACTATACACATGGCTCCCTTGTCCTCGGATTTTCATTGGAATTCTGCTAATAAGGAGTTTGGCAAGAGGTTAGAGGGAGGATGCAGAGCGAGGTTATAGGATATATTGTTCCAGTGCCCTTCTTGAATGTAGGGAGTACCCTTCCAATAGAGGTCACAGCTCTTCCTCACTAGACAGTCTCCTTTCCTTCTACAGACCACTGACTGTTCCTACCCCTCACCCTCTTTGGCCTAGGGATGGTAACAGCCATGCTGCTACTAATTTGAGGCTGCTGCACATCCTGTTTGGTTTTCCTACACTCTGCCTACACCTTTGAAAATAGTACCTCTGTAAGTAAAATCTCTTTAAATAATCCAAATTTGAGTATACCATCTGTTTCCTATGGAGAACTTGACTGATATAGCGACTAAGGATATTCGTATTTAAAGTGAAAGAAAAACATGTTTTAAATTAGGGCAAGCTGAATCTTTCAAAGCATGATACTTAACCCATTGACAGAGATGTTGACATGGAGCCAGCATCCTGGGGTGGCATGTTGCTTTCAGAAACCAAGTAAAATTTCTGTGTGGAGATAGTGCTCTCTGGCTACTTATCCAATAACTTTTTTTGATGTTGAATGTTCTCATTTTGAGTCTCTCCTGGTGTCTGTGTTAAAAAAGGTAATGAGCTCAAGAATCTCCCCAAATTGTGGTGGGCTCTTGTTCTTGTCTTAGAAGACCTGATTCAAATTTAAAAGACAAAATTCATTGTTTTTAGAATCCAAATGATTCCACAGGTGAGCTAATGAGCTAATTACAGATAGCAGTTTGAAAACATTGGCATTCCACAAGTAAACAGCATCTGCCTTTGATTAAGGTGTGAAATTTAAAAAGGTGTGAAGTTATGGGTAATATCTGAAGATGTTCATGTACTTCAGGTGGTTTCCTTTTTTTTCCTTGTGTTTGTTTAGTTGTAGAGGATATATAATGAAATGTCTTTGTATCCGTGTTCCTATGAGGACCATGAAAACTAACACGCACCAAGATCTCCCTTGGTGTGATAATCAATCCTAAGTTGTTTTTCCCTTCTGAGGCATGGCCTAGTGCATTATCCACAGAGTTAGGGCTTTGTCACTATTCTCTCATGCTTGTGTATCATTGTTTTAGCTTGGGAATAATAGTTCCCTCTGCATACATATACACAAAGTTTGTAAAATTCTGAGATGGTTGTCTTTATGCTAGATCAGTGGTTCTAACTATTTATTGGACATTAGAATACATAGGATAGTACCAACAATGATTCCCAAGCCATGGCCCCGGAGACTCTAATTTAATTGTTCTGGAATGGGGCCTCTAATAAGCAGCCAGGGTTCAGACCAGTGGAACTAAACCAAGGCTTTTCAAATTTTAATGGTTATGCATATCACCTGAGAATCTTGTTCAAATAAAGATGCAGATTCAGCAAGTCTGAGGTGGGGCCTGAGATTCTGAAATTATAAACTCCCAAGTGATGCTGATGCTGCTGATCCATGGAACACACTTTGAGTAGTATGGAGATAGAGCATTTGGGTGATTACTGACAACTTCTTAGGATGGCTGAATGTTAACGTGAGCCTTAGGGGACTTGAATCAAGGCTCAGAGACTTCTCTAAAAAGCAGTAAATTGTAGTTTAATCTGAGTTTCAAGACTCAGTGGAGTCCTTGGAAAACACAGCCAAGCCTATTCACATGCATCAATTCATTTATTCATTCATTCATCCATCCCTTCATTCATCCAGCAAATATGTATTGGGCACCTACTTACTGTATACTAGGCATCTTTTAGTCATTGAACATATATCAGTGACAAAGAGAAATGAGGTTATTGCCCTTGTATATTCCAGTGAAGGGAGCAGAAGGAGATAATAAGTAAATATGAGTTGACAAGAAAAATAAAGATGGTGTTATGAACTGTAAAGATAATAGGACATAATGTATTAGGGAGTTATCCTAGATTGAGAGTGTGGGTATGAAGTTTAATTTGCTATAATTTGCTATGGATAGAACTGTCTGTGGAAGTTTCTCTGAAGAGATGACATTTTGGCTAATACATGAATGATGCAAATAAGGCAACTGAAGACCTAAGGAATACCACTTCAGGAAAAGGGAAGAACAAGGGCCAACAGCCTGAGGTTGGAAAGAGATTGATTTATTGAGGAAAGGGGATTAGTATATCCTTGTTATAATGAATGAGGGGATGAGTTGTGTGGGGAGGTAGGGATGGGACAGATCAAACAGGGGATTGCACGCTGTGATAAAGACTGAGTTTTTCCTGAAGCACCAAGGGAAACCATTTTATGGCTTTAAGCAAGGAAGAAATATATTCTGATTTATGTGTTAAATGACCACTTTGGTTGCTGTGTGGCAGATATGTTTGAGGAGAAGGTGTCAAAAGACACAGGGAAACCAGTTAGTAGACTTTTAGAGAAATGGAAATAGAGATGGATGTAATTTGGTGGTAACACTAACAGTTGGAGGGATGAAGGGAAGGGAGGAAGCAGGGGTGACTCCTAGCAGTGGCATAAATGGTAGTGATTGGAAGGTGGAGACTAGGAGAAGAACCAATTTATAGGCCATGTCAAGACTCAAGAGCCCCATTTGGACAAGTTCGAGATGCTTGTGAAACTTTCAAGTGTAGATTCCAGAACAGAGTTTATAACCAAGTCTACAGCTCTTAGGTAGGAAGAAGTCAAGTCTAAAGATAGAATATTGGGGGGCTATCCATACATCATTAATTAAAAGTCATCTTATTGAATGAATTTTTAAGGAGAGAAAATGTAGCTAGATAAGAGTTGATGTCTAAGAAATATTATGGTTCTGTAGAAAGACTGGCTCAAGTTTAGGGAGGAAAACTTTGGGTCCTTCTCGAAATCTATCCCCTACCTTCACCTCAAGGTAGCCTTTGCAGTGATTTCAATAGTAACTGGTGTGTAAGCTTTTAGTGAACATTATTGCCAAGACATGGAACATCTGGCTAAAGCCAGTGTAATCTGAATGATGTTGGCTTCGTCTAGATGTCTATCTCAGAGGGACAAATTGTGAGGAAACAAACATTATGTTGGATTATTATGGAGGGTAAGAGAAATAAGCTTATTGGTTCCTTGGCCAGATGTCTAAGTATATGGTAAACGGACTTAATGGATGTTGGGGAAGAGAAACACATGTGCAGTGCTGGGCTGGCATGCTTTCAGCAAAGCCAGGCAAGGTTGCTGATGAAGGCCCCCCACTGCTAGAAATGGAGTTGAAGATGTATTCTTGGACCCAAGGAGGGAACGCAGAGGACACATTATCATATGGAATGATTACTTGGCTAATGAGCCTTGAGGGGCAGGAAAATTGACTACAAAACAGATTAAACCAGCACCTGACATTCTAATGTTCTTTATAAACAAGTGATAATGTCAGTGTGTGTGTGTGTGTGTGTGTGTGTGTGTGTGTGTTCGTGTTCCCTTATATGAACCCACTTTTTTAACCAGCCCCATACAAATATTCATAATTAGATTGACCACCTCCCCCTTCCCCCGATTCATGGGCATGATACCATGTCTGAGGATGTGATTCGGCTTTTAGATAGATCCGTTCTCTGTGGCTGTTCTTGGCAGATGATCAAAGGTGAAATTTCTCTGAAAAGCTCATCCCTTTGAATTGTGTTCCTGAGGAAAGAGGCCAGATGCCACATGACCAAAGCTTTAGAAAACTCCAGGATTTTTGGTGAGGGGCATGCAAAGCCTGGCTGTCTTCCATCTGAAACAAGGGAAGAACCAGCAGCCCCAGACAGAAACACAGAGAAAGAAAAGGAAGTTAGGGGATAAATTCCTCACAGGTGGGATTATTTAATCCCAAAATGGAATGGTTTAGAGTGAGTGAATTCACCTTATATGGAGCTTTGTAAGCATAGGGAGATACTTAGCTGTGACAACAATTGCCACAGCAGTGTGTCACGTATTGAATATGGGCTGTATTCAGATTTTGTTTTCAAGGGTTTTGCATCTGTTATCTTATTTAACTCCACAACAACCACAGAAGGGCAGGGGGTAACTATTGCTGTCTTTATTATAAATTATAATATACATTATAAATATGTAAATGTCTTAGAGACAAAGCAGTTTTCCTTGGATGTCACAGCCAGTAAATACTGGAGTCTGAGATTGGAACACAGGCAGTTACACTCAGATCTCCATTTGCTGTGAGGTAGAGGATGTGCTCCCTTAATAAAGAGCGAGAAGGCCTTGCTACATAAAAACAAAGGCCTAGGCCTTTGTAGGATTTTAAAATAGTTTTAATTTAAATGCAACCATTTATATTAATGTTAGTATGTTCCAGGAATTTTATCATAAAATTGCCATGTAGAATCTTTGGGCACCTGGCTGGCTCAGTCAGAAAGGCATGGGGGCTCTCAATCTTGAAGTTGTGAGTTTGAGCCCTACATTGGGTGTAGAGATTATGTAAATAAATAAAAACTTTAAAATATTGCCATATAGAGTCAGATTTAATCCTTATATCAGCATCATAGGATAGGTTTTTTTTTTTTTTTTTTTTTTTTTTAATTTTACAACTGAGGAAGTTGGCTCAGGAAAACTACTTGGCCAAGGTCAGGCAGCTATACTTGGCTGAGCTGAGATTTGGGTTCTTATCTCTGTCCTCTGTTACTCATGCCTTTACACAATACTCCTTACTGCATTAATGTTAGTGGAGAGGTCTTTATTTTACTCTCCAAAATTCATTGGGTTGTCTAGCCCAAATTCTCTGTACTTTTGAAAGTTCACTGATTTTTGCAAACTGCAATATAAGTATGGAGTCTAACTTAGAGCAAAATTTCCTTCTAGATCTCTGACTCCTTTCTAATGATCAGTGCCTCTGAATTAGTACTAGCCTGTAATGCTTGTTTCCCTTTAAGAATGGCTCATCTTCGCCAGATACCAGAAACCTACCAAATTGCAATTTCTTCTGTTCTCCTACTGAAATTTCATTATTTAATGCTCCTGGTAATAATACTGGACACACATTTCTGTATTAAAGTATGTACCTTCTCAGATGATGCAACCTGGAAAGGTTATTATTAATAAAAGTAGCATTAAAACACCACAAATAACTCTGTAACCTTGCTTGGGCTTAATAAATTCCCTGAAGAAAATTATTTGCAGTAAACTCTTAAAATTCAGCTCACTTTTAATATACTGTGGCCTTTAGTGACCCTTATCATTCATTACATGCCAGTGACCTTTCCAAAGTTGAGAAGGGTAGTTGCAACAGCTTTTGGGTATTAATACTATAAGAGGTAGATATGGTTTTCATTCTATGCTACTGATAATTAATTCATGTACTTTAAAAGCATTGCATTATTTCTTGTATGACACAGTCTGTTATGGTTTCATAAGGGCATGGAATATAAATGGTTATCTTGGCTAAAGTGGGTTTCCATCATTTTTAGACACTGAGTTCTACAGCGATACTTAGATGCGAGCTATGATCGAAGGATGCTAGGGTGGAGGATACTTGATCATCGCCACCTTACATCACCTTCTATGGATACTTTTTAAGAGATACTTTTTATTATGTACAACTTAGAACATATACAAAATTAGAATAGCATAAAGAATCGTTGGATAGCACTCTCTCAGATTCAGTAATTATCAAAGTATAGCTAATGTTGTGCCATCTATGCCCTTGATCACTCTCCCTCCTCAGGCTCATGTTACTTTGAAGCAAATACCAGACATCCTATCATTGTTTCCATAAATATTTCAGTTTACATTTCTAAAGGACAAAAGGGCTTTTGCTTTTCCAATAATTTTAAGTTAAGTAATTTAATTTTTTGTTGTAGTAAGAACACTTAACATGGGATCTCTCCTTTTAGTAAAATTTTTAAGTGTACAAAACAGTGTTGTTAGCTATAGGTACAGTGTGATACAGCAGATTTCTAGAACTTATTTGCCTTGTTTAACTAAAATTTCATACCATTGAACAGCTACATCCCGTTTCACCCTCCCCCGGCCCCTGACAGCCACCATTTTACTCTGTTTCTGTGAGTTTGACTATTTTTTTATTTTAATATTTTCCGTGTTTATTTATTTTTGAGAAGGGAGAGGGGAGGGAGAAAGGGAGACACAGAATCTGTAGCAGGCTCCAGGATCTGAGCTGTCAGCCCAGAGCCCCATGTGGGGCTAGAGCCCACTGAACCCAAGTTGGAGGCTTAACCAACTGAGCCACCCAGGTGCCCTGAGTTTGACTATTTTAGATCCTTCAAGTAAGTGGAATCGTGCAATATTTGTCCTTCTCTGACTGGCTTATTTTATGTAGCTGACAGGTTCATCCATGTTGGCGCATATGGGAGTAATTCCCTCTTTTTAAGACTGGATAGGATTCCATTGTATGTATATATCGCATTGTCTTTATCCATTTATTCATCAGGAGATATTTGGGTTATTTCCATGTCTTGGCTATTGTGAATAGTGCTGTAGTAAACATGGGAGTACAGATATCTCTTTGAGATCCTGATTACAATTCTTTTGGATAAATACCCAGAAGCGGGATCTCTGAATCATATGGCATTTCTGTTTTTAATTTTTTGAAGAACTGCCATACTGTTTTCCATAGTGGCCACACCATCCTGCATTCCCACCAACAGTTCTTTGGCAACACTTGCCTTTTTTTTTTTTTTTTTTTAATAATAGCCACACCTCACACTGGGTACAAGTCTTTTTCTAACATAACCATAATGCCTACTAAAAATTAACAGTGATTTCTTAAAATCATCAATTATTAAATCATTAATTATCAAATTTTCTCATAAGTATTATTATTTAATAGTTTATTGAAAACAAGATCTAGATAGATTACATCCATTATGCTTGGTTGGTATGTCTTAAAAAGGCTCATTTAGTCTGTTTTAAGGATCTTTTAATCAATCTGCACACAACATTTTTGTTTGTATTTACTGTGTTCTTTGTGGTGGTGGTTGACATTTTTGAAGAAAACAGATTGTTGTTCATACAACATTTCCCACATTCTGGTGTTTACCGATTGCATTCCTGTGGTATAGTTTCACATACTCCATTGTGCTTTGTATATCTTTTAGATTCGTATGTGGTTCCAGTGTCTTCATCAGATACAAGTTCAAGTTTTTCATCAGATACAAGTTTTTCCAAGAAGAGGCTTATAATATAAAATTGTCTCTTTTTGTGATGCTGTAACCATTGATGCTCAGTATCTAGGTTGATTAATTCTTCAGGGATTGTAGAAGGATGATATTCTAATTTTATCTTTTTTTCTTCATGGATTTACTCATACTTCTTACAAAGAATTCCCCAACTCTACTATTAGGATCTTCAGGGGTACAGTTTATTTACAAAATACAAGAAAAAATAGTTTATTTCCCTTTTTTGTTTTTAAATTAATGAATTGGTTAATTTGCATACTTCAGTGGTGCCATGTATTTTTTTTGGTATTATAGTAAATTCAAGAACTGAAGTTCTTACATTTATTGATGCTCAGATTACTTCATCTTTGACCAGTGGGAGCCTCTTCAAGTTGCCTGGTGAGTTTTTTTTGACTGACTCAGCTTGTCTTTGATGACTTTCTTGCTATCATGTATGACAGTATATTCCAGATTTATCTTACCCATGTCCTCCCTCAGACCCGGAATGATCCACTTCCGTAAGGAGTTCTGGTCCCTAAGAGTATTTCAGGATCATAATTTACATACTAGGGATATGCTCTGGGTCTTTTTTTTTTTTTTTAATTTTTTTTTAAATTTTTTTTAATGTTTTTATTTATTTCTAGGAGAGAGAGAGACAGCGTGAGCAGGAGAGGGTCAGAGAGAGAGGGAATCACAGACTGAAACAGGCTCCAGGCTCCGAGCCGGCAGTCAGCACAGAGCCCGACGCGGGGCCCGAACCCACGAACCGCGAGATCATGACCTAAGCGAAAGTCGGACGCTTAACCGACTAAGCCACCCAGGCGCCCCCCCCCTTTTTTAAAATTTTTTAATGTTTATTTATTTTTGAGAGAGAAAGAGTGTGCACATGCACAGGTGGGGGAGGGGTAGAAAGAAACAGACACAGAATCTGAAGCAGGCTCCAGGCTCTGAGCTGTCAGCACAGAGCCCCATGAGGGACTCAAACCCACCAGCTGCGAGATCATGACGTGAGCCAACGTCAGATATTTAACTGACTGAGCCACCCACACACCCCTCCTCTGGGTCTTTAAAAATGTCATCTTTTCTTCCCCAAACAACCATCTCCTCTTAACTTCATCTTGATTGACAGGCCCTGCATCCATGGAGGTCCTCAGGCAAAAAACATCAGAGGTTCCTTTTATTCCTCCTCTCTGCTTGCACCCTCCTCCCTCCTCTTTCCACTGCCAGTGTCAGACCTCTACATTCCCTCACTTGGACTCACAAGTTTGACCCCTAACAAACCAATACAACTATGGTCTTTCTCTTACCTAGTTGAGTCTATACTAGGGCATCCTCATCTCTTTTATGCAAAACAAAACAGAAAAGCAAAACAAAACTCGAGCTATTCTTGCCATGCCCTTGCTCAAATCCTTCTGTGACTCCCAGCTGCTTGTGGAACAATGCCACACTCTAGTATAGCATTCTATTCCAGTTTCTTTTGTTTAATGTTAATTTATTTTTGAGAGAGAGCATGAGTGGGTAAGGGGCAGGGGGGGGGGGACAGAGAATCTGAAGTGGGCTCTGCACTGACAGCAGCGAGCCCAGTGTGGCGCTTGAACTTACAAACTGTGAGATCATGACCTGAGCTGAAGTCAGACATTTAACTGACTGAGCCAGCCAGGCATCCCTTTTTTATAGTATATAATTAATATGTAAATAGTATATACATTTATATAATATATGAATAATATTAGAATTCCATAATTATAACAATGGCTGACATGTTTTGAGCTCTTATGATGTCTGAAGCATTGGTATAAACATATCCCTTCCTGTCAGGTTCTCTGTCTTTCCTATGTGGCTGACATATTCCATCTTTGACAGTTAATACAATGTGTTCCCGGTCAAAGGAGGACTCAGATGAAGAGAAACTGGAGAAAAGAATAATTATTTTATTGTTTTTTGTTTAGAATCAGTCAGGGGGTACCTGGGTGACTTAGTCGATGGTCAGGTCATCATCCCAGAGTGTGGGGGATCGGGTCCTGCATTGGGCTCCATGGTAAGCCTGCTTGGGATTCCTTTTCTCTCTTTCCCAATCTCTCCCTCTCTCTCCCCCCCTTCTCTCTCCCCCTCTCCCACTGCTCCCCTCCCCTATTCATGCTCTCTCTCTAAAATAAACACACACACACACACACACACACACTCACACAACAAAAAAGAACCAGTCAATATAATGAAAAAATTCTTGTTCACATCTTGAGCTCCCATCTGCCCTTGAAGCTTATGATGTTTCTGACCATGAAACTCAAAGATTTGCATGAATCTTCACATAAGATTCATCAGTTGGACATTATGCTGCTATTGTCCGTTGGCTACTATTTTACATTTAGCCATTGGCTACTATTGGCCACTATTTTAAATTTTTTATTTTTCATAAATATTTGCAAACATGGCCTATAGAACCATGTGTCATAGAAGGCTATTCTTTGGCAAGGCACTGTGTGAGGATAATGTTTCATACAGAATCTTTCCTCAGGCTCAAAAACTTATCCTACACATTATTTATAGTATTTGAGCATGAATAAAAGCTTTTTACTGTCTGCCTGAATCTTGAAGAAGCATTTATTGTTGTTTCATTTAAAGTGAGCTTTTATTTATTGTACTTCCAGTGCCTTTATGTCAAGTGACCAATACCTGCTAATTTCTGTGGGAACAGAATTAAATGAGGCATGGATACTACTCTTGCAGGAGTTTGCAGCCTGGGAAGGGAGAGAGACAGTAAGGGGGAGGGAAATGGTAGTGATGAGGAGGGGCGATGGCCCTAGGAGGAAGATAAGCCAGCATAAGGATGACAGAATTGGAGAGAAGCCACAGTGAATGGAGCCCAGCAAGTGAGATGTTTGGAATTTTAGTTTATTGTAGAAAACTTGGAAAACACATAAAGGGACCCAGATGAGCACACTTCAGAGCCCCCCAACCCAAATCCCTCAGGACAGTTTGACACTTGATTTTCTCACTACTCTATTCGTGCACAGTTAGGTTTTTTCTTCCCTACGTTATGAAGTATTGCCCTAACTTTGTTAGCTCCTTGGTGACAATTTATTTAATTGCTCTGCCCTCACTGAAGGTTCTTGGAACAAAGTGGGCAATTTTGGTTGTGCTAGCCCAAAGCCACATTTCAGCCTTGCTATTTGGCTGCCAGAAAAGATCTGTGTCACCTACATCTTGTCTTTAGGTAAGTTCTCCCGGGTCTTCAGTCTCTCACTGGCCTTTTAACCTAAGGGTTTGCTATGTTCTGGACAAAATAATTGTGTGGATGTAGGGATGAGGCAAGGAGGTATGAGATTCACTTACTGAGGGTGTAGAAACAGTATGGAGGTTCCACAAAAAATTAAGACTAGAAATACCAGGGGCGGCTCAGTTGGTTAAGTGTCTGACTTCAGCTCAGGTCATAATCTTGTAGTTCATGACTTTGAGGCCACATTGGGCTCTGCACCTGCTTCCCTCTCTCTCTGCCCCTCCTCCCCTTATGCTCTGTTTCTCTCAAAAATAAAATAAACTTTAAAAATTAAAAAAAAAAATACCATATGATCCAGTAATCCAACTACTAGATATTTACCCAGAGGAAACAAAAACACTGATTCGAAAAGATAAATGCACCTCTATGTTTATCGTAGCATTATTTACAATAGCCTGGGTAGGGAAGAAACCCAAGTGCTCACTGATAGATGAATCGATAGAGAAAACATGAGACAGAGATGCACAGTGGAATATTGCTGAGCCATAAAAAGGAATGAAAGCTTGCCATTTGCAACAATGTGAATGGAACTAGAAGGTATCATGCCAAGCTAAATAAGACATAGAAAGACACATCTCCTATGATTTCACTTATATGTGGAATCTAAGAAACAAACAAACAAACAAACAAAAAAAACAGACTCTTAAATACAGAGAACAAATGTGATTGCCTGAGGGGAGGGGTGGGGAGTGGGCAAAATAGGTGAAGGGGATTAAGAGGTACAACCTTCTAATTAGAAAACAAATAATTCATGGAGATGAAAAGTACAGCATAGAGAATATGGTCAATAATATTGTAATAACATTGCATAGTGACAGTTGAAAATTGCACTTCCTGTAGTGTGCATTGTGAAACATATAGAATCATTGAATCACTGTTGTACACTTGAAGCTAATATTGCCAACTATATTTCAATAATTAAAAAATTAAAATCCTAAAGTAAATTTGAGGGAAAACAGAATGTACTGAATCATTTATGAAAGAAATTAAAGAAAAAAAAAAAGCTTGAATGTTGGAGTCCAGTGAGCAGAAATTTGAAGCTTGAATAAATCAGCAAATACCATACTTGATTGATTTCTCTCTCTCTCTCTCCCTTTCTCCTCCTCTCTCCCTCTCCTATCTCCTGTTTCTCTCTCTTTTATCTCCTTTCTCACTCTCACCCTTCCTCCCCCCTTTATTTTATTTTCTCCCCTTGACCCCTGTTCTCTGTCTGTCTTTAATCCATTTGTATTTGAGTAAAGGTCACTGTTGAGATACCACTGGGACATCTCAAGAACAGGAAAATAGGGGCGCCTGGATAACTCAGTCAGTTGAGTGTCTGACTTTGGCTCAGGTCATGATCTCACAGTTTGTGAGTTCGAGCCCCGTGTTGGGCTCTGTGCTGTGCTCAGAGCCTGGAGCCTGCTTCTGATTCTGTGTGTGTGTCTCTCTCTGCTCCTCCCCTGCTCATGATCTGTCTCTCTCTGTCTCTCAAAAATAAATAAATGTTAAAAATTTAAAAAAAAGAACAGGAAAATAAAAATCTTGTGACTTGTCTCTGCAGGGAATTTCTGGGCCAGTCCTCCTATACTTCTTTTCCTCCTACATACTAATTCCTGTAGCTGTTACCAAAAGAGGAGACTGGCATAGTTGTTGACCAAATCCATGAAAAGGATCGTTTAGTGCCTACGTGTGCAGGTCTTGGTTTTGAGAAGCATTAGGAATACCTAAGAATATGGTCCATGAGAGGTACATCATGAAATCACATTTCCAGCTAGCCTATTGATCATTAATATAGATCACCAGTGATAAATATTTGTGACAGTGGCTGGACTCATCTCATGAAGAATTAAGATATTTTTTTAGGCTCCCAAAATGAGCTGCATGTAGAAAGAACAAAGACCAAGTACAGAGTAGGCACCAAAGTACTGATGCGGTATTCAATTCAACTGCTGTTTTATGATACCATTCCTCTTGAGTGAAAAGTAAGTTTGTAAATGTCCTGGTGACAAGAATCTCTTTTTTCCTGGAGAAAGAGATCCATGTATAACTGAATTTTCGCAGAGAACACAAGGGGTGGGGGGGAAGCAATAAATCAAGTGAGTTTTTTATGATCCCTATAAGCAAAAACATACTTCACTTGTGATAGATTGTGATAGAGAGTAAATGAGGTTGCATGGAGGCTGTGTACTAATGTTGATACTTATAGTGCTTAAATATATCGCCTGCCTCCTCTAAATGCAGCTCATTCGTTGGCTTTCTGTGATGCAGGAAATACCAGAATAATGAGCTGTTTTTCCCCCTGTCTTCATACTTTAATATCATGCAACTGTTTATTAATAAGCTCCAACCCCCAAAGGATTTTTCTAATCCTATTCTAATATCAGACTAAATTTAATAAGATCCATTCTTCTCCCTACTGCATATGCCTCATTCATTCATTTATTCAACTAATATTTATTGAGAGTCTCCTATGGTGACAAGCACTGGGCTGGGTTTGGGGAATAGGATGTTGAAACAAAACAGTCTTGGTCTGTGCCTGCAAACAGGGACGAACCAAAAGGGGAAAAAGAAGAGCAAAAACGCTGAGCCAAGAATGCGACCAGGCATTTAAGGGCATATATAGTTTCTCTAATTTAATGACTTCGAGATTTGGGGAAAGATCAGAGTTTAGAATATTTGAAAAAAAAAATGGAAGGATTGTCTCCTAGGACTGTGGAGGGGAAATGTCTTGTAGTTGCCTCCCTTTGCCAAGCCCCCTTGGCCTTGTTGAAATTTTACAATGGTTTGCTGTGTTCCTTTGAGGCAAAGGTAACTTTATTCAGGTTACCAGAAGCAGGCAACTGCTCAGTTGAATTCCTGACAAGATGTCTTGCTGATGGTGAGGTCAAAGAGGAGGAGAAATCTTTAGAGGGAATGAAAGCCTGGAGCCTTCACTTCAGACAAAGGCTTGACCCAGGCTTTTCACACTTGAAAGGATGCCAGGTTTCAAAGGGGGCAGTGCCAGAGGAGCTAAAGGCAGACATACGGGAAGCCTTGTGAAAAGAGGGATTTTGTTTGAAGTGAGTTTGAGGACTCGATGAGTTTGAAGGTGGAACAGAAAAATGCAAGTACATTCTTTTTAATCATAGAAATTCTTACTAAAGTAATTTTCTATCAAGGCTATAAGTGCTTATGGGTTTTCATTGTCCCTCCCTCCTCCTAGACCTGGATGTGCCAGAGATCAGCCTCTGTCAGCTTCTTGCACCTCTTAGAGCTATCTCTTAGAAGGCACTGTTGTTTATGTTGGGTAAGACCTCTAAAGGTCCATCTTCATGAAGAGTTATGATGTCCTTGATGGCTCCAAGGCAGCACTGTCCAGAAAATACTGAGATCAGTCTTGTATGTGTGTCCATTTGTCAGTCCATCCATCATCATTAATATTTATACCAAGGGCCACACCACTGTTTTGCTTGATCATTTTCCCTCAGTGTTCCTGTCAGTGAAGCTGGAACAGCTCTTTCACTGACAAGTGAAAGAGAGAGTTAGGAAGAAGTAAATGGACATCACATCTTTGCGAAAGCAAAAAGCACATGCTCTACGAATTATTGTGCCACTTTCTCTTTCCATACTCTTTATAAAAGTCATAATTTGCCCATACGGGGTCAGGATTTGGCAGAAGGGAGTCTGAAAGAGGTGAATAAATCATCTGGGCATAGAATGAAGGTTTACATTTTCCCT
Organism: Crocuta crocuta; assembly: GCF_008692635.1. Lineage (NCBI taxonomy): Eukaryota > Metazoa > Chordata > Mammalia > Carnivora > Hyaenidae > Crocuta > Crocuta crocuta. The sequence goes on from NW_027531893.1 coordinate 4,687,690, forward strand.
TGGAGTCAAGATGCCTTTGGAAAGCAGGGTGGCTATAAGCAAAACAAAAGATGAGTGAATCCTGATTTCTGAAAGAGAATCTTCACTAAACAGTGGAAGTTATAAACAGGAATTAAACCTGAAGCACTGAAAAGGGATGCATGGCATGTATAATGATGACTTCCTCTGGTCCATGGTACTGGGAAATGGTGATTTCTTTGGAGAAAGCCTGATTCAAATCTCTTTTCTCTTATTTGATTCTTTTTAATGTTCTATTTACCCTGCACTTTTTAAAATTTTGTATCTTTAAGAGAAGATGAATCCTTTAAAAGAAAAATATTCCAAGTTCATGTTTGCTGTGGGGAGGAGAGTTTGTGTTTAAATTGGTTCTCTGGGTAAATAGATATATTTTTGACATGGGAGGTTATTCAAACTGAGCATCTCTCAGTTTTATGTATTATGTTTCTTCTCTCTTCTCTCTACGATGTTTTACTTTTAGAATCTGAAACAGGGCCTTGGCCATCTGTTTATCTATTTCAGCCAAATTCACCATTCAGATAATGTACATTTCACAACTTAAGCCCACTTAGAGATCACTTTTCACCACTTAAAGAGCATTTAGCCGTGATTCCAGGAATAGAAAGTGTATCCTGAGACCCATAATGACTTGATGGGAGAATAAAGGATCATTTGTTATGCAGCAAGTATAAAATTATAACAACTTCCCTTTATGTTTACAGATGAAGGACATTCTGGCTCTTGGAAGGGGGAAAGAGTCTCCCCTCTATTTGTTGATTTTCCCACTCTATTTGTTGTCTTAGAAACAGATATAGGACATAGTGTTTAAAGAAATAGATAATTGGCACGATTTGGACCTAAAATTAGGATTAGGGATTTTTACATAAAACAATAATGGAAAACATTTTACTTATTTTTTTTAATGTTTTATTTATTTCTAGGAGAGAGAGAGAGAGACAGCATGAACAGGGGAGGGTCAGAGAGAGAGGGAGTCACAGACTGAAACAGGCTCCAGGCTCTGAGCTGGCAGTCAGCACAGAGCCCGATGCGGGGCTCGAACCCAGGAACCGCAAGATCATGACCTAAGCGAAAGTCGGACGCTTAACCGACTAAGCCACCCAGGCGCCCCTCACATTTTACTTTTTAATTGGAAGGAATAAGCTTGTAGCTACTATGTGCTGAATTTTGGCTCTCAAATTCTTATCTGCAGTTTGGCTAAGAAGATGTGCACCATTTCTTCACCTGTAAGATGGTGATAATAATAGCAGATACCTCATAGTGTTGATATGAGAATTATGTGAGCTAATAAATGTAAAACACTTAGAACAACTCCTAGTACATACTGAAAGTTCTAGAAGTGTTAGGTGCTCTTTTAGGCTATTATTATGCCATTGGGTAAAGTTCACTGCAGTGACCTCATGAGACCTGCTCCCCTTATAATGCTTTAGCTTGACCTTTTGCAAAGTATCTCTTCAAATTCAATCTCTAAATTAGCAGTTTGGGATACTTTGATGCTTGTTTCATGCCTTGCTTATAGTGTTGTAAACAGAAATCCTCACATGGGTTCGTTGCAAGGCAATATAAAGTGAGCATCAATGTTACTGATCATTTTCTACAAGTACCTTAAACTCACTTTTATTGTCTTAAGAAAAGATCTTGAAAAGATTCAGAACTATTTTCCAGAACCTGAGGGCATAGAGTTTAATCATAGAACCCAAAGGGGAGATAGTTCACTCAGTTACTCATGAAGAACTGAAAACAGAAAGAGAAGAGTCTGTTGGAGTTAGGTTATGCTATCTTTTCAGGGCTACCTGGGGTCTATAATTTTTCATCTTCTTTCTGCAGCTTTCCCCTCTGCATATGGCACTTGAACAAGTGTGGCTGCCCCGAACCTCATCCTGCTCTGCCCACAAGACTGATAAAATTCAGTGTATTCATTTGAAACTGGTTGGCCTGACCCTTTCCAGAAGTCACCCCTAGTCCAACCTACTGGACTAGAGAGGTGGGTCATGATGCCTAATTTACCTCGAGGAGGGGAAAGATAGAATGGTAGCTTCTAGGAGAAGGGCTTTTAGAGGGGCGGGACCCATTACACTATTACAAATTCATTGATAGGTTAAGACACTAGTATGCCAAGTTTCCAAACATGTTTGTTCAAATAATTAGACTATAGTGACCTTGTTCTTCATCATGTCAGACGATAGACCTGAAGTCAATGGGTGTAAGTGACTAGGGGTCAAATTTCAAGTCCCAAGGAAGGAATTTCTAAGAATATAAAATTCATACATATTTGTATGTAAGTTACAGAGGAATCGCCCTCTCTCTCTATTGAAAGATACTATATATCCATATCTGTATATTATCTATATATCTATATCTAACGACATGTATCTCTATATCTATCATCTGTCTATTGAAAGACATTTAATTGTGGGGGATGGCAAGCCTGAAATTTATAGGGTAGATTGTCAGGCTGGAAACTTAGGTAGGAGCTGATGTAGTCTTGAAGCTGAAATCTGTAGGTCTTCAGGTTGGAAACTTAAGCATAATTTCTATGTTACAATTTTTTTATTAAAAATATTTAATATTTATTTATAGAGAGGGTTTGAGAGAGAGACAGAGAGAGGGAGAGGGAGAGAGGGAGGTAGGGAGTGCAAGCAGGGAAGGGGCAGAGAGAGAAAGAGGGAGACACAGAATCTGAAGCAGGCTCCAGGCTCTGAGCTGTCAGCACAGAGCCTGATGTGGGGCTCTGACTCACAGGCTGTGAGATCATGACCTGAGCCAAAGTTGGACACTTAACACACTGAGCCACCCAGGTGCCCCTGTTAGAGTCTTGATGTAGAATTCCTTCTCCAGGAAAACTGTCCTTGCTCTTAAGGCCTTCAACTGATTGGGAGAGGCCCATCACACCATGGCGGGTGATTTTACTTATAGTCAACTAATTATAGATGTTAACTACATCTACAAAATAGCTTCACAGCAACCAGTTTCATTATTTATTTTAAAAAAAATTTTTTTGAGAAAGAATACACATGGTGCAAATCAGGGAGGGGCAGAGAGAGGGAGACAGAGGATCTGAATCTGGCTCTGCGCTGACAGCAGAGAGCCTGACATGGGACTTGTACTCATGAACCACAGATCATGGCCTGAGCCAAAGTCAGATACCTAACTGACTGAGCCACGCAAGTGCTCCCCACAGCAACCATTTTAGACTGGTTGCTGGTTTAGACCTTAGACTAGCCAAACTGACACATAAATTTAACCACCACAGCATTCTATACCACCTTGATGGGTCTGATATCTTTGGAGTGGCAAGAAAACAGTCAAGGTAGAGGCTTCCACATTGATCACCTGAAATGCCAACTCACTAGGAGAATAAATTTCAGTTGAGTCTCCCAGGCTCAATTTAAGGGTTTCTAATCTGGAGCATGTTTCTGGAAAAGAAATGGCAGACATATTACTTGTACAGTATTCCGTCATTAGAACCTGTCTGTCTGTCCATCTGTCTCACTTTCTGATATCCTACATCCTTATTTATTTTTCAACCAGTATCTTCCTCCCTGATCACATGTCTTCTAACAGCTACCACTCAGAGTCCTCCCTAATTCCTCCCTGTGCTGGGGCTTTCAAGACTACCTTTTACTCCAGTATTGATATCATCATTTATTTTAGTTTCAAGGGTGGTATTCATTACAATGCCATCAGCGTGAGGAGATGGGGCCTGTCACCAGGGCAACCAGAAGCACAGCATGTACCTTGCCTCCTTAGTGGATGTCTCCTTCCCTCTTGGATGGATTCCAACTGTGTCTTTGATTCATCCATGTATGTGGTCACTGGAATGTAGACACTTGACAGCCTTCTCATCCTTAACTTGTCTGTCTTTATATAGCTCACTGGCCAAGACCTGCTCTCTAAAATCTACCAGTTTATTACCCAACACAACATATAATATTTCTAAGCATATTTAACCACATGGCTATACCTTTAACAAACATTCTAATCTCTAACCCTCTAACATTTTATTTATTTATCATATATCCTAATTCATGTTCCTGCTCCAGTATGATACATTTTTCTCCAGATCAATGCTACCTATTAATAATGAGTTCATCATCACTGAAGGTACCCAGCTACACGATTATCTCTCTGCCCAGGATTTAATAAAGATGCAACATGAAGGAGATTAGAATAGATGACCTATAAATTCTTTCAAAATCTTAAGCGTTAGGTTTATTTCATATCTATAAGTTTCCCCCACACATATAATTTTAGATATGGTAGATCTCTAGAAATGAAGACATCTGGAACATTCCAAATGTAAGCATCAATGCAAAATGTCTACATGTAGTTTTTCATATCCTTCTATCTCCATAAAATTAGTCAGAATTTATGAATAATTTTATTAAATTTACCTTTGGCTGTATACTTGATAAAGTGGGACTGTAAGGGAACAATCTAATAAAAAAATCCATTCCTCTATTTTCTACTTGGTCAGAATACATACAATATTTAGTAGGATTTGTGTGTCTGTTTGGGAGTAACATACTCCTAGATTTTGCTCTCGATCAGTCATTTCCAAACCTGACATTGTATTTGAATCACACACACACACACACACACACACACACACACATATATCTTTGAGTCCACGACATGGGGAATCTGAGTCAACTGGTCTGGAGTAAAGTCCAATATCTGTAATTTTAAAAGTAAAAAATAAAAACCCCACCCACATGATTGTTATGGATGCCTAGGCAAGTTTGGGAACTGCCATGCACGATCTGTTTTCCTAGTTCTGGGGGACATACTTCTTAGCGTGGGCATTCTGTTCCCCATACTGGCTTCCGTGTGGTCCTAGATTGCTTTAGAGCCTCCTCTATGTGCATCCTGCTTTCACCTTGTCCTCTGTCTGCTTCATCCTTCATTAATCAATTAATCATTAACGTGTCCTTAACCTGCTCAGGAATCGTCAGAGGTTGTCAGTGGCTTCAGAAGCAAATTGTCATCCTTCAGATGGGCTTTCAAGAACTCCAAGCCTTCATTGCTTCTGCATTTGGGAGATGATATAATAGGCTGGAAGGACTGGCTGTGAATGCAGGCTCCTTCTCTGTAGACCTCAGTTTGAGGCGGTGCCGTTTCATGTAACGCTTATAACAACCCTATGAGATGAATATCCCTATTTTACAGATGAGAAAACTCAGGCTCATTTGGTTGAAGTAATTCACTTAATTACTTAAGTAAAGAACACTTGGGGTCTGGATTTTATCTCAGGTCTGTCTCCAAACTGCAGGGTTTCTCCAGTATGATGTGCTGCCTCCCAATGTCAGCAAAAGGATTCTTAATCCTGATAATTTGGAAAGTGTCCTAGGAATGAAATATGTTTCCTGTTGCCTCACTTTAAAAGTAAGAAGTGTAATGGAGACATGGGAGTTGTGAGGGTAACTGGAAAGCACTAATTAAAAAACATTACAGTTTCTAAGACTGCAGAACATCAGCTCTTGTTGAAGATGTAGACATCGGGAGGGAAAAGGCATTTGTTGAAATACACTGCTGATAGATTAGATGCCACTGGGAAATAGGACGGCACACAAGATGGTTATTCAATGTTTGTTTTTTTTTTTATATTGTCAGTACATGGTCAAGGAACGGATGCCTTTTTAATATGCCATTCAAACAATGTAAATAGACGATGTGATTTTAGACAGTAGAGACTCATTATATCAGAATTTAGATTCTCTGGATAGCCAACTGCAAAGGGCAGGTAAGTTTCCAGAAATAGATGAAGGCTTGGCCAGAAATGGCTGTGGGTACACTGTGCCACGCGTTGGCCTTTGCCAGGTGCCTGCCGTGATGTCAAGGATGCAAGCTGAAGCTAGCCATATGGTTCTTGGAGTCTCTGCTCATTCCACACTCCACTCAGAGTTGGAGACACAGGCTTTTCTTTATCTGCCGGGGAAGGTAATTGCTTTAGACTTAGCAGGCTGAGCTTGACCCTTGAGTTGCCATCACGCCGCATTATGAAATGGAGCATCAGTGGCGGTTCTCCTGGTGGTTAGGGAGAAGGAGGGGGAGGGAGGGAGGGTGGTACCTCAGCTATCAACATGGTACAGTTTAAATGTCAGGCTCTGCAATTTACGAGTGATCTGAGATTCATGGGAAAGGCAATGGAAAAGTCATTCTCTACACCCCTCTCCCCCGTGTTATAAAATTGAGTGTGTCATAAATTCTGTGCATTGCTAAGTTCATGGGCCTTCTGTATGAAGGCATTAAAAATAGAACTCCTTACATCTTTGATTCTGTCCTAGAGAGCATCCAGGCCAAAAGTGTACATACAGACATTAGGGTGCCTTTTATCTCACTTTTTCATTTTGGGGCCTCTGCTTTTGAAAGCCAGACAGTTTTCCAGAGAAAACCTGTGTCTGATATCACTTCATTTAGTTAACAGCAGAGGGAACAAGGGTGGATAAACATGGAAGACAAGTGAATGCCTGGGTAGGAGTTTAAAGTTTCATTGAAAATAAAATAGGAATAAATTACTAATACTGTTATACTAGTTCCCCCTTATCTGTGGTTTCACTTTCAATGTTTTCAGTTGCTCGCAGGTTAACCATGGTCTGGAAGCAGGTAATCCTCCTCCTGACCTAGGTCATGGGTCAGTAGTTGCCTACTGCTAGGTCACCACACATGTGCATTATTCACCTCACTGCATCTCACATCACGTTGACATTTTACCATCTCCCATCATCATCATAAGAAGGGTGAGTACAGAACAGGAAGATACAGACACACCTCATTTTATCACGCTTTACAGATAATGGCAATTTTTACAAATTGAAGGTTTGTCGCCAAGTCACTTGGCGCCATTTTTCCAACAGCGTTTCCTCACCCCATGTCTCTGTGGCACAATTTTAGTAATTCTTGGAATATTTCAAACTTTTTCATTATTACTGTAATTGTTAGGGTGATATATGATCAGTGATTATGACTGGCTGAAAGCTCAGATGATGGCTAGCATTTTGTAGCAATGTAGTATTTTTAAATTAAGGTCTGAACCTGCAGTATCTCTTCAGATACTGACTGTGTGACAAAGAGGGGAGGGCATATATACGTGACGTTTATTACAGTATGTATTTACTATTATTCTATTTTATTATTATTAATCTCTTTGCCTAATTTATAAATTAAACTATCATATAAGCATGTTTAGGAAAAAACATAGTATATGTAGTGTTGTATACTACCTCTGGTTTCAGGTATCCACGAGGGTCTTGGAGCATGTCCCTTGTGGATATGGGGGAGCTGCTGTACTACTTGTGTGAAGTGGATAGTACACAGCTTAATACTAAGCACAATGTCGGAGCTAGTTTGAGGAAGTACACTGGGTGAGACATTTTCTGTTTTCATCAGA
>NW_027531893.1:4697594-4739243 GCF_008692635.1 Crocuta crocuta
ACTAAAACACAGGAAGTTAGTTATGGTTGTTAATTTATCATTGCTATTGTTTATGTTTTCTTTTCAAGTGTGTGCTCATAGAAAAAGAAAAAAATAAATACTGGCTCCAGCTTCGTAGCCCAAAATATGTTTATCATGTTCAACTGGCTGAAGCAGTTTTTACATGTTGGCTTTAAAATAATGCACTTCAGGGTTGCTTGGGTGGCTCAGTCAGTTAAGCGTCTGACTTCGGCTCAGGTCATGATCTCACAGTTCGTGGGGTCGAGCCCTGCATCAGGCTCTGTGCTGACAGCTAACTCAGAGCCTGGAAACTGTTTCAGATTCTGTATCGTCCTCTCTCTCTGACCCTCCCCTGCTCATGCTGTCTCTCTCTCTCTCTCTCAGAAAATAATTAAAACATTTAAAAAATGCACTTCAGTTTTGGAACTAAAATGATTAAAAATATAAAGTACAAAAATGTGGTAAAAGTTGTTATAGTTGTAAAATATATTTGGAACACACAAGCTTCCTAGATTCCTATTTTATTCTGTTATATTATTTGTTCTTCCTTGCTAATTATTTTTAAATGGCTAGGATGAATTGAAATAGAATTATAAAAGATGTATTATATTTGTATTTGTTAAGGCTTTTTCAATTGCAAGTGATAGAAATTCAATTCTGCTGGGTTCATCAAATAGAAATTGGTGATGGGTCTTGCTTGGGATGTTACATTATGGAATATGGGCTTCAGGCACAGCTGAATCCAGGAGTTTGATAGTATAGTCTAGGCTGGTGTATACTCTCTGTCTCTATGTATGTGTTTCTCTCCTCCCATCCTCTCTTTTCATTTCTTGCACAGCTGCACAGACTTTCAGTGTTTAGTAAGCGTCTTTACCCATGATGATTTAGCAGTTCTACCTACAATCCTTTCACTTCCCACATAGCTCTGCACGTATGTTGTAGAAGGAGTGAAAATCGTGTAGCATCAGTCATGGTCCATCCCTGAACCAGTCATGGTATAGATAACATGATGGGTTGGATCTGCATCATGCATTCATTCCTGCTGGAGCACGGTGGTCCCTACCCTAACTGTATCTAGCATGTATCCCCAGAATAGAGGGCTTCCATTACCAGAGGAGGTGAAAGAGAAGCTAGACAGGCCATCAGAAAGGATGCCCCTGCATCTAGTGTTCCCGTTTACCTGATATAGACAGAGAATGTGATGGGCTTGAGCAAAGTCACTCAGATAATAAACACTGAGGTGAAATTAATTAAAACTTCAAATTTAAAATGAATACTTTTCAGTGTTAATGCAGATGCATAGCTTTGATTGGCTTTGACAAATAAGATAACCAAAACATCACTTTTTTTTGAGGAGGTGAAAAATAACAGGAGAACATTCACTTACATGTTTAACAAAGAGTTATTGAGCATTCTCTCCGCTAGGTGCTGTCCTAGACATTGGAGATACGACAGAGAATAAAATGGATAAAAATCTGTGTTCTCATTGGATATTATATAGTTGTATACCACAAGAATAATTAACTGCTTTAGAAAATATAATGCATACCTTTTAGTGATAAAACATACTCTGCTATTTAAGATGCTTATGGGCGCTTGTGTGTCTCAGTTGGTTAAGCATCTGACTCTTGATTTCAGCTCAGGTCATGATCTCAGTTTCCTGAGTTCAGGACCCACATAGAGCATGGAGCCTGCCTGAGAGTCTTTCTCTCCCTATGTCTCTCTCCCTCTCCTCTCTCTCTCTCTCTCTCTCACACACACACACACACACACACACACACACACTTATTCAGGATACAAATCAAGTGTTTGTGATTGTGACTTCTTTAGTCAGTCTATTAGCATGGAGTTGAGTAATCTGGTCTTATCTCGAAGTGATTCTTCTCTTTGTAAAATGATTAAATCATACCTTCAGAGGGATCTAGAGGAACTGCTAACCCGTCCCTCTATTTCCTGGACAAAAATTGTGACTATCTTTTACTCCATGTATGCAAGTTGCCGGGCACTCTGCAGATGATTTATTGTGTACTATCTCATTTAATTCTTATTAGACCTCAACACATTGGGTACTGTTCCTATGCCCATTTCACAGATGAGTAAATAGGCTTGTGTTGTATATCTCAAGACCCTTAATCTGGGGCATCTTTAAAATTTTTCTATTATCTGGAAGTAAGAACACATCTTTTCTTCTCTGCCTTACTGATCCAAAGACACAGAATCCAGTGTAGAAAGGCAAGTAGATAGATAAGCTAATTTTCAAGCCCCTCACAGTAATGAAAATGGGACAGGTGGGATAATCTAAGGAGCTCTTGATGAAGGTATGAGAAAACCCATCAGGCTAAATCAGAGAAGGGGAACTAACTAACAAGCAGCAAGCGGGCTCTGGAGCTCTGGCCGGAGGAGGGAAAGCAGAAGCTGATGGGCAAGTCTGTTACCCAGAAGCAAACTGAATGAGATTAATAACGATGCCGGAATCCCGGGGAGCATCATCCTTGGAGATTGACAGCCAATATCAAGCCTGCCTAAGAGTACCCACAAAGCACTTGGCAAATTTAGTTTTATTTGCAGCCTCATAAGGTGGGAATGGTAATTCTCTGTGGTGTCCTTTAGTGGGAAAAGCAAAACAACGATGACTCCTTTAAACACCTTTCAGGGTAGACGGCTTTTAGATATTGGAATTCTACCTCTTGCAACATATTGCATGTCAGCCCCCGCTCTCTGCTGGCATCTCAGAGATTGCTGGGCACCACTGTGTTGCAGCTGATGTAGCAACTCGGCCAGGCACTAGCTTGCATATCTCACATTTATTGCTTTAGGTGTTGAAAAATAAATCATATCTTTAAAAGGTCAACATGGTTTATACGAAGTGTGTGAGGATTGAAACTAACAGTCTGGGGCAAGCTTCTTCATGATTCTTCAAATTAGGAAAGTACTACTGCCTCATTGCAGAGAGCTGGGAAATGAGAAAGAGAAAGAAAATCGCCTATAACCTGACCCTTATCATTCCTTTCATGGTTTGCTTCCTGCTTTCCTCATGAGAGAGGTTAGGGCTTTGCTGTCATGGTTGTTACTATTTCTTTTTTGTTTGTTTTGCTGTTTGTTTTCTTTTTTTTTCCTGAAAAGCCTAGCATTTATAATGAATGATGCTTAGGACTATGTTCAGAATGGATTTGGAAGAGAGAAGTGCATTTGTTAGAAGCAGCAGCTTGCAAATTTAGGTAAACTGGCAGCATTTTGAAAAGCACTAACGTGAAGCGGGAGTTTTTTCTCCTGAGGATATCGTAGCCTCTGTGTGTGTGTGTGTGTGTGTGTGTGTGTGTGCGCACGCACGCGCACGCACGACCTGATACATCCTGTGGTGGAGCCAAGAGGGGTGCTCATGGTCATGGTCACTCCTGCTCTGCAGGTGCAATGAGTTGTCCTTGTTCAGTTGCTTTGGATTGTTCAGCAGAAAATCCTCCCTGGAGTTGGAGGAAGGGTGGGGTCTGAATATATTCGAATCATACTTCTAGGGACAGGAAGACATCCTCGGATGCTGTGCACATTAAAGGCAAACATGTGCAAGAGAGAGAGCAAGCACATTTGCAACTGAAAATAGATTTAAGCTGTCATTCTCATGGACCTCATCCTTCTCTATTTAATCACATATTGTCTGTAAGTCAAACATCCATTCACTCAGATGTTTGTTAAAGAATAGGACATAACAGCTGCTGTGCTTGGTGCTACATAGCGGATGATGAATAAGACAGATATGGTCCCTGCCCTCCTGGGGCTTAGAGTCCGTTGGAGTTAGCCTGATGCAGTGAGCCACAGACCCCATTGACCCCAGGGGGTACACGGCTGGGAGGGTGGGAGCCAGTGCCCAGGGGACAACCGCGACTGTATTTCATCTCGCACACCATACTGTGTTCATTTTCACTCATGTGCTTACTTTTGGTCTCAATGTGATTTACACAGATGCTTTACTGAAGTTCAGAAGGGATGGGTCACAAACTTAGATGCCTGTATGGGACAGGCAGGTGGCAAAAAATAGAAACTGGGGTGTTGTGTTTAAATACATAGGCGTAGTTTCCCCTTTCTCAAACAATTATGCCCTTAAAAATAAGTAGCTCTCTTGGGGCGCCTGGGTGGCTTAGTCGGTTAAGCGTCCGACTTTCGCTTAGGTCATGATCTCACGGTTCGTGGGTTCGAGCCCCGCGTCGGGCTCTGTGCTGGCTGTCAGCTCAGAGCCAGGAGCCTATTTCAGAGTCTGTCACTCCGTCTCTCTCTGACCCTCCCCTTCTCACGCTGTCTCTCTCTCTCTCCTAGAAATAAATAAATAAATAAATAAAAAGTAGCTCTCTTGGTCTATATTACATTTTTCTGCTTTGATGGTAAAGATATGATTTCAGAGGAATAGTTATTTGCTAATAAGAAACACAGCAGAACAGAAGTGATGATAAAATACAGCAGGCACTTGGTGTCAAGATTAGGGTGATGACCTAGAATGTTAAGATCAGCATTGCACTGGAGGGGGCAAGATGGCGGAGAAGTAAGGAGCTCCGTACTTGCACTCGCGAAAGGAACAACCACATTCCAGCACCACCTTATTCTTTTTATTTTTTAAAAAAAATTTAATGTTTTTATTTATTTTTGAGAGATGGAGAGAGACAAAGCACACGTGGGGGAGGGGCAGAGAGAAAGTAAGACACAGAATCTGAAGCAGGTTCCAGGCTCCAAGCTGTCAGCGTAAAGCCCGACACCATGACTGAACTCATGAATCATGAGATCATGGCTTGAGCTAAAGTCAGACGCTCAACCAACTGAGCCACCCAGGCGTCCCTAATGCCACCTTATTCTTAAGCCAGAGAACTAGGTTTTTAAGTGGGAATCTCCCTATGTTTAAATATTGACTCAATCTTTACGTGCTTTTTAGGTCAGAAAAAAATACATGGTCAAGGTGAATTCAGCCTCTTGCACCAGTTGGTTACTACTGGCTAAGGATGTCTTAAATGAGGAGAGATCTAAGAGATGTTCTGTGTAGCCACAAACATTCTGTACTGTTCAGGAAGGAAACTTTGGTTACCTCATTATTGTGGCTCTTTTATATCACTTTACCAATTCCACTGCTCTCTATATCATCGCTCATTCAACACATTTATGCTGTATTAATAATATGGAATGACATGACAGTGGAGAATGGAAACTGCCAATGTCTAAGATGATGATTACTTATGGAAAACTGCTCTTAAAACAGGTCTTTAAGTTTTGTATACTCTTAGTCACATGGCTTTGGATGGGTCAACAAGGGCTTATTCGGAGTCCTCCTTGTCTCTCACACCAGCAATATCTTTTAAAGCATGCCTGAGGGGCATCTGTGTGGTTCAGTCATTTAAGTGTCTGACTTGGGCTCAGGTCATGATCTCACAGTTTGCGCGTTCGGTCCCCACATAGGGCTCTGTGCTGACGCTCAGAGCTTGAAGCCTGGCTCTGGATTCTGTGTCTCCCTCTCTTTCTCTGCCCCTCCCTCACTCATGTGCGCATGCGCTCGCTCTCTCTCTCTCTCTCTCTCTTTCTCTGTGAAAAATAAATAAATAAACCTAAAGAGTATGTTTGAGATGTTACTGTGATTACCATCAACAGTAACCAAGCAGTAGACATCAGAGGGGCTGTTCTCATGGCCTCAACAGACATTATTACAAGAGAACAAGTGATATTTTAGTAAAATGAAAAGATCTTTGCATGAAGGTGAAAAAAATCCAAATCTTAGATTGAACACCACCATCGATGACACATTGGCCATCAGGGGGCATGGCTGCACCTGTCTTTCTTCAGTCTTCATAGTCCTTATCTTCCAGTTGAGGATACAAGCTGTGCTGTTTCTCCTTAAGCCTCCCCCTCTGAATATGTCACAGAATGTGTGAGAAAATACTTTGTACATAACAAATTATGTACAAGTAGAGGACGTGATTGTTGCCATTACTGTGATTAAATCCCGTGTCTAGTAGAGGACATGATTGTTGCCATTACTGTGATTGAATCCCGTGTCTAGTAGCAAGTTGTATCAGTTAAGAGCACAGGCTGTTGAACCAGACTACCTGGGTTTGAGTCCTAACCCTGACACTTCCTACCTAGCTGTGTGACCTTGGTCAAGTTACTTAACCTCTCTGATGGTCAGTGGTTTTTCCTTGATTTGGGGCTGTATTAGTACTTCTCTCCTTGGATTACTGTGAGGATACTGAGATAATGTAGGCAAAGTAGCTGTAGCGGTACCTGCCATATAGTAAGTGTACCACAGATGCTTGCTGTTAATGTTTTATTCTCCAGGGCGTGCCTTGCTCTATCATTCTTTTTCTACTTTTGTATCATTCTGGCATTTCTGGGCCTTCATGTTGCTGCTCTTCAAGAAGCACTATATTCCTGTGGCTGTCAGGGCCTCTCTAAAAACTGTGCTCAGTAGATTGTGTTAATGTGGTGAGGACATTATTCTTCCCATCATCCCAGATCTTGTTGAATTTATCCTTCCGCGGATAGCACTTGTTATATACACTTTTATTATACATTTAATGAACTGATGTAAAAGTCCTTTTAAAATTGTATATTCATCGTAACATTTCAAGACTTCCTTCCAATACAAACTACTGAGTGTCTAGCCCACTGAGAATTCATTTAGAATGTTCGTATAACTTGGATTGGCTTTTAAAATCCTGTTCTGGAGTCTTAAACCAAGTGTGATTGAAGCTAAACACCATCTAACAGTCCTTGGAGCAAGGATTGTTAATTCTTGGAGCAAGCTTAAGTCCGGTAATGCTATTAAGGAAAGGGAGAGGCATGTGTTTTCTATGTGTAGGGGGATATTACAGAGGAGCAACGCTGGCTATTTCCACTGTGGTCTGTGCTGGAAGGGGCGATGTGAGGAGGGGGAGGGGAGGTGCAGGCCTTTCTCGGCTCGCACCATCACTTTCTTCTACATCATCCCACAGGACAGGTAATTATGATCGTGTGTGGGTCATCTAATAGGTGAGGGGGCTAAGTTAACGCCATCACCTCCTGCTTCACACGAATCAGAGAATCTGGAGTGGCTCTTACATGTAGGCTCTCGCCCTTGCCTAACATAACCAGTGGGGGAAGCCTCCCTAAAACCACTAGGGACACTTGGTGCATTTGTGGAGAACTCTGCCAGGTGCCAAGCATTGGTCTGTGTGCTCCTGTGAGCAGAACAGGTATGATCCCCGGGAGCTGTAGTCAGAAGAGAGGAGAGACAGTGACCAAAGAAATGCATAATGAATGCTTAATTGAAATGGAGACAAATGCTCTATAGGAAAAAAAATTAAACGTTCTTTGAGATAAAACAGCAAATAAAGCTGACCAGGCTGGTCAGAAAATAATTAGTTGATGAATACTTTTTTTTTTTTTTTTAAAGGATTTACTCTCCTCTTTATTACATTCAACAGCAAGGGAAACCTTGGAAAGGACTGCCAGAGTTTTAGGGCACCATTGTTGAGGATTCCAAACAGACTTTGGCACCTGGCTGTTGCCACTGACTGGTGACCTGCTGGTGCCCTCATGTGAGAACATTGCCTATTCTTCTTTGTAACACTAGTCTATTAATTTAAAAGTAGAGGAAGAGGTAATAAAACATTATTTTCTTGATGTGGCGACACCAAAGCTACAAATCTAAATCCCAATAGTGCCCATTAGGAGGGCACTTGCCTTAGTTTGAAGCATCTCAGAGGAGAATGTTATTTACTTTCCCAGCATCCTGTAAAGACGAGTGACCTAAGAAACTGGATTTTTAAATGAATGTAGAGCATAGTGTCCCTTTGCCCTGGGTATTTAAAAATAGACCAAGAACTTCTCCTAGGGCATCTTTCAGGTACACTTTGGCAGACCGGTGACGGCTGTTCCCAGGACAGATTTAAATCCGAAATGAAATTAAAATTTAACAAGGTGAGTTTGTTCGGGTTAAAAGCGCCTACCCCTTTTCAGCTCATCCAAGATTATTCTTGGTTGGGCGATATTTCCCAAGACAGGCTGGGCTGCTTCCCTAGAAGCTATAATGGTCAGTAAAGCATTCAGAAATTCAGGTCTCTGTTACTATTTTTTTTCGGTCAAAAGACTGGAAATGTGAATTTGCCTAGCCATTGTGTCAGGTAGGTTTGACCTGGGATATTTTTACGCTAGGTTGCTTCTGGGCTGAAGATGAAGGTTGTTTTTTATTTTTTTTCTTTCCCCTTTTTAAAAAGTATTTTAGGGACCAAGCAGTTTGCTGCTCTCTGCTGCCCCCTGTTGCTTTTGAATGGGAACAGCTGGTTTTCCACTCAGGGTAGTTCTTAAAATAACCGGGCAGAGAGCTTCCTGTGAGCTTGAACGCTGGGTTCCTGATTTCCTGTGAAGTTGGCTGATCTGTGAAACTGGCTTTTAAATGAAAGCTGAGCTAAATGAGGAAGAAGGCATCCCAGGGTTAATGGAAAAGAAGGAAGTGGGAAACTGTGAGGCTCTCTCTCCAGGTGGCACATTCCATCTACTTGCAGCTAAGCTTTGTTGCTTGAGGGTTCTCATCCTTCCTTTTGGGCCCTGGAGTTACATTCAGTTAAACAAACACTGTGAGTGCCTGCTTGCTCCAGGCCTTCCACTAGCTGCTGGGGTTTCCAGGAAGGAGAGTGTACAGCCACCCCCCAAGTGGTTAATATTTGAGTTTTGGAGTCAGACCATGGCTTTGAATGTAAGCTTTAACTCTTGCTAGATGTGTAACTTGAAGAAGTTACCTAAACCCTCTGAGCCATACTCTCTGAATCTGTATAATGGGAAATGGGAATTACAGGGTCTCCTGATTCCGAGTTTGTGTGAGTAACAAGAGATCATTACAGTGACATTTATCATCTTCTGTTCACTTACTAATCTCTGTGCATATTTAAACACTGTACTTCGATTCTCTTTTTAATCCTCACAACATTCCTATGGACTGTGTTCCGTGATCATCCCCATTTTACAAATATCAAAGTAAAACTTCAAAAGGTGAAGTAATGTGTGCAGCATAATATCTGCTGGGAGTTTTGTTGTCGTTTCTGTTTTTCTCTGAGCTGCACACAACGGCTTCTCTTATACAGGAGTTTTTATCTCACATAATGGTTCTGGGAGACAAATGGCTTCCCAATTGCTTAATTTAGCAGTGCAGTGATTTCACCAAAACTCTCCCCGTCCTCAGCCTAGAGGCCCTCAGACGGGTCCCCTCATTGTGCAAGATGGCTACCACAGTCTCAGGCATCATGTCCTCATACCTTCATTCACAAAGACAGCACAGACACTTTTCCCCTCACCTTCAAATCAGGGAAAACCTTTCCCAGGAGCCCTCAGCAGGTGTCCTCTTAATGTCATTGGCCAGATTTGCATCATATGTTGGTGCCTCAACCAATCACTGGCAAAGGGGATGGAATGACCTGTGCTTCAATTAATCAAAGTGACTCTCTGGCAAGGGGCTATCTTCTCTGAGCACACAGAGAGTGATAAGTCAAAAAGAAGGGGGTCTGACCCCGAATAGCCAAAGTAATACTGAAAAATAAAACCAAAACGGGAGGTATCACCATCCCAGACTTTAGCCTCTACTACAAAGCTGTCATCATCAAGACAGTATGGGATTGGCACAAAAATAGACACATAGACCAATGGAATCAAATTGAGAACTCAGAGCTGGACCGAAAGGTATACAGCCAAACTAATCTTTGACAAAGCAGGAAAGAATATCCAGTGGAAAAAAGACAGCCTTTTTAACAGATGGTGTTGGGAGAACTGGACAGCAACATGCAGAAGAATGAGAGGGAATTCTGCCAAGGGATATAGAAATGCTGATGCATAGGAGCACATGTATCCCAATGTTCATAGCAGCACTCTCCACAATAGCTAAAACATGGAAAGAGCCTAAGTGTCCATCAACAGATGAATGGATCAAGAAGATGTGGTTTATCTATACCATGGAATACTACATGGCAATGAGAAAGAATGAAATCTGGCCATGTGTAGCAACATGGATGGACCTTGAGGGTGTTATGCTGAGCGAAATAAGTCAGGCAGAGAAGGACAAATACCATATGTTTGCACGTATAGG
Organism: Crocuta crocuta; assembly: GCF_008692635.1. Taxonomy (NCBI): domain Eukaryota; kingdom Metazoa; phylum Chordata; class Mammalia; order Carnivora; family Hyaenidae; genus Crocuta; species Crocuta crocuta. The sequence continues at coordinate 4,707,679 of NW_027531893.1, forward strand.
AGGATTAGGAGGAACTTGACGGAGGAACAAGGGGGAGAAGAAGGGGGGAAATGGTGGGGGAAAGGGAGAGAGGCAAACCATGAGAGACTCTTGAATGCTGACAAAAACTGAGGACTGATGGATGTGGGGGGGAGGGGGGATGGGCATGGAGGAGGACACTTGTGGGGATGAGCACTGAGTGTTATGTGGAAACTAATTTGACAATAAACTATTTGTAAAAAAAAAAAAAAAAAAAAAAGAAGGGGGTCTGAGCCAGGAACAAAGAATGCCCTGGGGGATGGCTGCTTTGTTGGCAACCAGCAGGGTCTACCCCAAAAAGCTGGATCCAGGAAGGCTAATTCAAGATCATGCACTTGGGCCAAATAGCTCAAATCCCATGGATGGTATATGATCTGCTTAGCACAGAGCCTGGCACATAGCAGTCTTACTTTGCAGGTCAGCCAGTATTGCTGGTGATTGTATTTATCCAATCACTGTTCTCAAGAGGGGAGATAGAAACATAGGAAAATATTTTTATGATAATTTGGAATGTGCCTATCTGTTTTCGCCACAGTCATTTGTGAAGATTCAGAGGTTCAGTCACTGGTCCATAGAGAGGCTGTTTTAATTTAATTCTCTTTCAACTAAGTGTTGGTTTTGCTTTCTTTTTTTTTAAAAAATTTTTTAATGTTTTATTTATTTCTAGGAGAGAGAGACAGCGTGAGCAGGGGAGGGTCAGAGAGAGAGGGAGCCACAGACTCCGAAACAGGCCCCAGGCTCTGAGCTGGCAGTCAGCACAGAGCCCGACACGGGGCCCGAACCCACGAACCGCGAGATCATGACCCAAGTGAAAGTCGGACGCTCAACCAACTAAGCCACCCAGGCGCCCCTGGTTTTGCTTTCTTACCCTCTTTTGTCTGGATTCTAAACTCTAAATAACCCCTCTCCGCCTGTCTACCTTTCCTCTCTCACCCCAGTGGATACTAGAGATGTTTAAGCAGAAGAATTGACTCAGTGGAAACCTGTGAATTGATTTGGAGGGTGGGTCAAGAGGAAGTTTCCCAAAGGACAGTGAGGCATTTTCCTTTTGACGTCATTGTGCAAGAATTGTGTCAAATTTTAGAAAATGAGCAGAAGTTCAGTAGAGTATAATGGCTAAGATGTCCTAGTTTTGCCATTTGATACCTTCCGACCTTGGACAAGTTAATTAATCCTCTGGGCCTGAATTTTTCCATCTGTAAATGGGACTAATAATAACACCTCCCTCTTGAGGGTGTTCTGAGGAGTGACTGAGATAATATATCAGTGTTTTTGCACAGTGCACCAAAATTTACAGTATTCTGCAACCCTCCCTATTACTATAATTTCACTATGTACATTATATAATATATATTACATATATTATACATAATATATTATATAAATACATTACTATAATGTCCTTTGGCCTTCAAAGGACATAGGACCCTTTCTAAAAAAAAATTACACAGAGGCAAAGTAAGCTTGCTCTCTATTTCCAGAATCATTTATTTAGATTATTACTTGGTTAGGAGCTAAGGGCAGACATTTCAGGCTATCACAGAGGGACCACTTCTGCACTGGGAAGCATCACACTCTTAGGGATTCCGCAGAGGGAAGAGTCTGAGAATCTGAGTGACTCATTCATGTTGACCTTGAACTATTTATTTGACTTGAAGTGGGTAATGGCCAGATAACTACTCTGAGATGGTATCTCAGCCGCTGCTATGTTTCTAGTCGATAGTGATCAGAATTCATTTGCAGAAGTGGTTTCCTTTTCCCCAACTTGTCAGAATTCACTTCTTTTCCCCAGTTTACTTGCTTCATTCCCTCACTCATTCAAATATATTTTTAGGGACAACGCTAGAGGCTGGGTGAGGATGGTGAATGTTTCCTTCAAGGAGCTTATTGCCACTTACTGCCCATGTCCTTCCCCCATCATCGTCAGACCCAGAACCTCTCCTACTGGCAGACCTGCTGCCCATTTAGTTTATATGAGTCTTCGGTCAGAAATCTAGCTTTCAAACTGTAACTGGGTTTTAGGGCACCTTTGGTTCATTCCAGCAGACTATCTGAAGACAGGCAGCAAAAGCAGTGGGGTGAGAGTGTCTTTGTATGAGGGGATGTTGGATATGGTAGATCTTAAACTCTACATTTCCCAAGATAGGTCGCCTTGACCAACACATTTTCTGACTTCCTGTCTTAAGTTTTGTAAGATAGAAGCACTGATTCTTACCTATAATGAACAAACACATTTATTGGATTTGAGTTTTAAAATCGAAGGGTTAGAAGTAAACTACTCTAAGCCATTTGCTGTGCTGTCTTCCAAGTGTTTTGATATTTATTCCACACCCAGCCCTATATATCTCGTACTTCACATTTTTCATATCAGTGTTATGCTGCCCAGACTTACTCTGCTGAGTGTTTGATCAGCCCTGAGGGTAGGTACTCTGCAGAGTAAACAGTGGTTAATTCCTTTTTTAATACCATCTGGTAGTGCTTCCAACAATGGCATCCCATTTCACTGAACACTTAGTGTTCTTTGGGTTTCTGCTGAAACATAAACCAGAGTGAATGTAGAGTCTTTATTTAGTATCTGACATGTGATAGAGCCCTACTCACTTGGATGGATGTAAAGATACTTGGGGTGTGGTTTCATTTTCATTATATCTGAGGACTTAACAGGGAGATCACTTACTCTTTCCCAGTAAAAGATGTGGAGTTTTAAAGAGTTCCATCTTTTTATGTTGGACCTAAATACCTGTCTAAATCCATTCCATCACGTTTCACAGAAGAGATATGAAGCAGATATTTATTAAGTTAAACTGAATAGTACTCGATTCGAGTCCTCTTCTCTAAAGCACAGTTCAGGTGAATGTAACACAAAAGAGACAATGGATCATCATTCATTCTGGCTTAACGCCTTTCCTTATTAAAATCTTCCTGATGTTCAGGGAAATACCAGGTCTAACAGCCAGGAAGACCCGGATCAGGAAGACCAGAAAGCAACAAACCATGCAAGAAGACCCTTTCTAGCATTAGGCAGGTACACAGTGAATGAGGGGAGAAAAAAGCGTAGATGTCCAAAATACCCCAACAGGAAGAGAGGCAAATTTGACAGAAATCCAATTTCTGTTACCAAATTTAGATTATGAGATGAAAGGCTAGATTTATGAGGATAGATTGACTCTCCCTAGGTGTTATGACTTTGGAACTGCTGCCAGGTGAAAAGTGGCACATTTTTAGGGAAATTTAGGTCCAGTGGAAAGGCTTTTCCTTAGGCAGGAATTAAAACATGGTTCACCCATCCGTATTTTTGTGCATATGAACATACACACACTGGCAAGCTTTTAATTTATAAGTTCTGATTAAATATCTATGTTTACATATACATAATGTAAATATTATATGTATGCATATGTATATAGGTAAATATAGATCTGATAAAAGATGTTCAAAATCAGCTGTTTCAACATGCATAGATAACCAGTGCTAACATTTTGTAGCCTTTTTTCTCTATATGTACATACGTATTTGAAAATTTAGGATCAGTGTAAGCTGCTTTATCTTTACTTAAGAGTGCATGAACATTTCTTCATCCCATTAAATGTCCTTCTAAAATGTAGTATTTTAAATACCTACATAATGTTCCATTGTATTAATGTAGAATAATAAAATAAATCCCTGTTTGCATATTTAGATTGTTCCCCATATAAAGAGAGAGAGAGAGAGAGTCTGCATTGAACTTTTGCTCTAACACAAGCATATTTTTACAATCCCTAGATCAACTACAACAAACCTTTATTTAGGTGAATTTCACAAAGAAGAGGTGCACAGTCTTATTAACTCAACCTCATCATCTGTAATAGGGATGGAAGAGTCTAATCCTTTGATTTATTCTACCAGAAAATTTATCTCCTAGTTAATGGTTTTGTTTTTGTTTTCATTTTCATCTTTGTTTTCAGCCTGGTTGCATCAGATGGATCCTATCTGTTTTTCTTAGGAACATTTCTGAAACTCCTGAACAATATGGAACATGTTGTCAATAAGGGTACTTTTCACAGATGCCTTTTTGTCACACCAAAGTGATTAGCCAGAGAAGTGTGATTAATTTTGTTCTCTGATGAGGTTTTGTAATCTTCATTTATCTATTATTTGGAGAATTTCTCCAGATGAGTCTTTCCAGTAATATATAAACATATACATTAATTGTTCACATTCCTGTCCATCCAGCCAGCCAGCCATCGATCCATCGATCCATCCATCCAATATTTATTGAGTACCAAGTCTTTGCTAGGCTATGTGTTACGTGCTGGGGACAAAGAGGTGAACTAGACTGAATTTTTTTCCCTCAGAGCATTCATATTTTAATGCATTTTTAATGCTTAAGTAATTTGGGGGATCCATGAACCCCCTGAGATTATTTATAAACTATATATATTATATAAAACCCATGTGTGTATAGTTTCCTGAAAATGGGGGTCTCATTCTTCAGATCCTCAAAAGGCTCCATGATTCTAAAGTCATTAAGGACTAATGGCTGGAAGAAACCATCAGGTAATGAGTTGTAATATAGTGTAAGAATTGCTAAAATTGAGGCATGGATTCTGTGGTGTAGGAGAACAAAGGAGGTAGATCCTGATGCATTTGAGTAGCCCAGCAGTAAGCTTCTTGTAATGATGGAGCTTAGTGTTAAAGACTGTATATGACTTGGAACAATGAACAAATGCACTGGGGAGACATCTGCTCTGGGCAGAGGGAATAATACATGCAAAGGCCCAGAAGCATGAGAGATTTGGATACATTTAAGAAAGGTAGTCATTGAGATGACCAGCACTTAGATGAAGGGTCTTTGGGGGAATGTAAGGAACTGTGGGGGCAGAAGTTGGGACAGAGTGAATACTGGAAGGCATTGTAAATCCCAGATTGAAATCTCTTGGAGACCTCAAACAAACCTGGAGATTTTAAGCAGAGTGACTTAGTGTACATGGCTTTTTAATCCCAATATTCTTGGGAGGGTCTCTAGCCTCATCAGTTAGTGATTTAATCACTAATCATCTGAAGACTAAGTCAGGTGTGTTCTTAGGGGGTGAGGCCCTTGAGGATGTGGATGTAGGAAGAGGTAATTCACTGGAAAGGTAGGTGAAAACCTTGCCAACATTAAATTTGACAATTTACAGAAATGAAAGAAAACCATGTTGACTCCTTCCACCATCCACTTTCCATAAATCAGCTCATTTAATCCTCTTAAGAATTTATGGAGGCATAGGTTGTGAATTAATTTCCTATTGCTGCTGTCATCAATTACCACCTTTGTGGCTTAAAAGAATACAAATTTATTATATAACCATTCTGGAGGTCATGAGTCCTAAATGGGTTTTACTAGGTGAAAATCAAGGGATAGACAGGGCTGCATTGCTTTTGGAGCCTTTGGATAGGGTCCATTTCCATGCCTTTTTCAGATCCCAGAGGCTGCTTGTATTCCTAGAATCATGGCCCCTTCAAAGCCAACAATGGTTGGTTGAGTCCTTCTCAGATCACATCTCTCCAACACTGACAGTTTTGCCCCTCTCTTCCACATTTAGGGACTCTAGTAACTACATTGGGCCCTCCAGGGTAATCCAGTCCAGATTATGCTCCATATTTTGAGGTCAGCTGATTAGTGAGCTTAATTCCATTTACTACCTTAATTCTCCATTTCCCTGCCCAGGTAACATATTCACAGGTGTTGGAAATTTTGAACATGGTCATCTTTAGGAGGCCATTATTCTGCAGATCATACATTGTCACCTCTACTCCTGAATGAAGAACAGCCACATGGGTTAAAGTTACAGAGCCATTGATGGATGGACCTTGAGGGTGTTATGCTGAGCGAAATAAGTCAGGCAGAGCAGGACAAATATCATATGTTTGCATGTATAGGAGGATTAGGAGGAGCTTGACGGAGTAACAAGGGGGAGAAGAAGGGGGGAAATGGTGGGGGAAAGGGAGAGAGGCAAACCATGAGAGACTCTTGAATGCTGACAAAAACTGAGGACTGATGGATGTGGGGGGGAGGAGGGATGGGCATGGAGGAGGGCACTTGTGGGGATGAGCACTGAGTGTTATGTGGAAACTAATTTGACAATGAACTATTTGTAAAAAAAAAAAAAAAAAAAGGTTGCAGAGCCATTAAGGATTAAAAGACAGATTTGAGCCCTGATCCCTTTGGCTTCAAAGTCAGCACTTGCTAAAAGGTAAATCTTGGGTAAAAGTTAATGATTAATGGCAGTAGAGAGTCTAACATTCTGATGACTTCATAAATCAATGAATTTTGTTTCAGAAGTCTGAAGCATTAAGTTACCATATTGACCTTTATGCTTCACATTCTGAACACACCCCTGAAGGCAGGGTTTACGTTCTTTTGATAATCTAACATGTTGAATTAGCTTTAGGGCCCCATAGTTCTATAAACAAACCACTCAATGACTCAGTCCTTTTTCTGTGTTTTCTCATTGTGAGGTCCCTGAAGCCCTACAAATGAGATTCTGTGTTGGAGAAAGGAATGGGCACATAGGGTAAGAGAAGGGGGGGATGGTCGTTTGCTTCACTATCCTGCTTCTGCTCTGAGAATAAAAACTAAACTTGACTTGGCTCCATCATGATCCAGCTAACCTCTGCCACTCTCTGTCACCAGGTCCCATGAGGTGTCAAAGATGTCTCTTCCTCCTGGGCCTCTGCACTTGTTTCCTTAGCTTGGAAGGGTTTTCTTACTTTCTTCCTGTTTGTTCTTAGAATAAGTTAGGTCTTTAAATGCAACTTCTCTGCTTTGCCCTCCCCATTTAAATGAAGTCTGTCATAGTCTCTCATTACATCCTTTAATTTCCCTTTATAGAGCTCACCAGATTTGTAACTGATGTTTTTATGAGATTGTCCTCTCTCTTATGGGGTGAGGGGGTCTATTGCCACTTTATCATCTACTCAGCTAAGTACATGGTAGGTATTCAGTAAATATTTGTTGAATGAACGCTGCTCTAGTATTTTGATGGTTGATAGTTTTGCTCTTGCTATTGGTTCTTCTCCATCCATTCATCCACTTATTCAGCTGTGCATCATATATTCATCCATCCACCTACCTGTCCATCTATCCATCCATCCCCATGTGTCTATCCATCCTCCTTCGAAACCTACCTCAGAGGACTTAGCAATTCTTCCTGATTTCCCCTTTCTTCTTTCTGTCTCCTTCTTTAATCTGAAGTCCAGAGTGGTATGTAGGCTTGACATTAAGGAGATGATACATACTTATGATAATAATAAGAATAACAGCTAATATTTATTCACCATGTTCCAGGCACTCTCCAAATGCTTTACATGCACTAAAGTATTAATTAAACACAAGAGCTTTCTAAAGTAGGTATTAGAAATATCTCCATTTTCAAGACTGTGAACTGATACAGACCAGCCAAGTAAGTGTTTGAGGTCATGAAAGCATTAAGTGCCACTGTCGAATGAACAACTTAATCTTGCTCAGTTACTTTCTTGTTTCATTTAGTCTGTGGCACGATCAGCCTAAAGAAAGAGAATGTCGAACAAAACTATGATATAACTCTCAGGAATGGACTGTTCGCGGTGAATCATGTTTGACATCAATACTGCATCCTAATACAAATTACCTTTTGGTTTCTTCCATTTGTATGTAAACTGTTTGCTTACCCTTGAGAAGATGCCATCACTGACAGCTTCACTGAGTGTTTTGTAGGTGAGCAGATGAGTTTTAACTCCTTATGGTGTAGGATTTTAACGTAAACTAGTTAAAATGAACAACATCTTTCTTTTCAATAAATAGCAGAAAATTATCTATTGAAAAGCATAGTATTTGCTTCTGCATGGTGTAAGGTCTGGAAGGATACTCAACAAACTGGAATTTACAGATTGAGGGACAAGAGTGGGATTATGGGTAGTGATAGAAGGGAACTTTAATCTTGTCTATATATTTTTAGCAAAGAAAATGTATGCATGTATTGCGTGATTAAAATTTGATGATATGATGACCATACATAAAAACAAAAGGTACGGGGTGCTCTGAAATCTGTGAGTTCCTAAGAGAGGTAGTTTCTCTCCTCTGCCTGTCCCTGCTTGCTTTTCCAAAAGATGAAATCATTCCCCCTTCCCCCTTTTAGCTAATTTATGTTCTTCACAGGGTTTTTAATTTGCTTTTTAAATCAGCCATCCTCCAGATTACTCACCCAAGCATTGCCTTTGAACAGGCCTGAAATGAGTATGGCAAATCTAGTGTGAGTGGATATTTAGTTTTGACCGAAGCTTTGTCCCAATGTCATATCTAACTGTGTTGGAGGTGCAAATCGTCCCTGAATGTGTTTGCAACAGATGAAAAAGACGTGACATTTCCCTTTGGTAGCATCTTTTTCTTTTATCATTCCCCGAGTCACCATTCCAGAGGGAGAGAGAGCATTAGGGATGTGATTTTTGAGAAGAGGTCCATCATCTATTTCATTTCTTTTAACCCCAGCTGGTATTTCCCAGTAACAAGGAAACACTTAAGCAAAGAGGGAGCAGTTTCTACGTAAAACATAAACTACATGGACTCACAGAGAGAGGCACAATTAATCAGACTATGAAGTCACCAAGAGAGAAACTGACATGCACACTAGATGCTAGAATACCAACCATAGCAAGCATTCCATTTGAAGCTTGAAAGGAGTTATTTTCGGACAAATAAAGAAAGAGCTACTTTTGAAGCAGATAGGTCATAGCTTGGAGCTGTGGAGTTAAGCCACTTCTAGCTTCATTTCAGCCTCTGCTGTAGCAGTTTACAATCATGGGCAATGTGTCTTACCGTCATTACATCTCAGTTTCCCCATCTGCAAGCTGGAAATAATAATAGCATCAACCTCATAGTTTTGTAGGAAAACACCCAGTAGACCTTTAGGCACATGGTTAAAGTCTTGTCTTTTTTCCATTTCCTTTCCTTGCATTTCTTCTTTCTTTTGTTTTCTTTTCCTTTCCTTTACCATTTTCCTTTTCCTTTACCATTTTCCTTTTCCTTTCCCCTTTCCTTTCCTTTCCTTTCTTTTTCCACCCACCTACACTTTCTTTTTCTTTCTTTCTTTCTTTCTTTCTTTCTTTCTTTCTGTCTTTCTGTCTTTCTGTCTTTCTGTCTTTCTGTCTTTCTGTCTTTCTGTCTTTCTGTCTTTCTGTCTTTCCTTCCTTCCTTCCTTCCTTCCTTCCTTCCTTCCTTCCTTCCTTCCATCTCTGTCCTTCTGATATCAGATATCATTATCTTCATTATTAGAAGTTAGTAACAAATCAGGTTTAATGAGGTTTAAATAAACTGGAGCAGACCTGATTCCTTTCAAAGTAAAAAATTAAAGGAGTTTTAAAAAGTAAGTATATAAATAAGTGAAGTCCAGATGATTTCTAAGTGAAGTAGGGGTTGTTTAGAACATCTCTACTGTTTCTAAGAGTGATGTTATGAAACCCAGCCACCTCATTCTTCCTACAGATTATAGCCTTGCCTTTTCTATGGAGAAGGTTGGACCTTTGCTATTTAGACAGTGCCGGCATTGTCTTTTCACCTTTTCTGCTTGCTTCTGGGTACTCAGGCATCCAGGAGAAGGGCTGGTAGAATTGGAAGCAAGTGGAAGCACTTCTATCGGCTATTCATTTCAGAAGGCAGACATCTCTAACGAGCTTGTACCTGATAAAGTCTCTGCCTTTGCAAGGAGCCTGGTAACCAGCCAGCACCTTACTTTACCTCTGATTAGTCCTGCTCTGAGCTTTTCCTCTGAAACTGGAAAAGAAAGAAAGAAAAAAGTGAGGTAAGACAGCAGAGCAAGTCCCAGATTGAGAGTGGCAGAGGGGCAGACTAACGACCTGCCTGAGTTTGAGATTGTTACCTAGGCTCTCTGGTTTTCACAGTGAGAAATGTAAAAGTGTGCTCATAGTTAGAGAGCTGTGTTGTCACCAGACAGTGCCCTCCACCAGGCTCCAAGCAGAGTTTGGTCTCCAGTTCCTGCTTTTGGACTTGGGTCCCAGATCCCAGCCACTCACACCCTAGTAGAAAAGGATTTAAAAATGGGCAAGAAGGCTGGCCTGCCCAGGGCTGGCCCTTTCAGACGGGGGTATAATGGAAACATCATCGTATATTATTTGACTTTGACTCCATGTTGCCATAGAAACAGAAAATGGCATGTTCATGGTAAACGACCTTGTCATTGCTTTTATATATGCTCTTAGTTTATTGTGCCGAAGTTATTTATAACCTGAAGGAGGAGAGTTCCAGGAGAGTGGCATTGGGCTACTTAATTGTTCCATGGGGGAAGGAGAAAAATTCTGCCCCCAAGAAAAGAAAACCACAATGAAACAAATAAGAAGAAATCTTTTTGAAAAATTTCATCCAGATGCATTTTTGTATTCTTTATGACCATGTGCACTCATTATATTTGTTCTCAGAATTTATTTGGGGGGTTTTATGTAGCTATTATAGCATTTTCTCAAAATCTTTTACAACTTTTAATTCCCTTCATATCCGTTGCAGAACTGTACCTGTAGTTGGTTAATATGTTATCAAAGATGTTGGAATTCCAGGCTGGAGCAAACTACTTTGTGAATTCCCTACCCACAGTGTTCTGTGAAAAAGTTCTGCATCTTGGTTTAGAAACTTTTGATTCCAGGATACCTGGATGGCTCAGTTGATTAAGCATCTGACTTGAGCTCAGGTCATGATCTCACAGTTTGTGAGTTTGAACCCTGTGTTGGGCTCTGTGCTCATGGCTCAGAGCCTGGAGCCTGCTTCAAATTCTGTCTCTCTCTCTCTCTTTCTGCCCCTCCCCTGCTTGTGCTCTGCCTCTCTCTCAAAAATAATTAAACATTAAAATTCTTTTTTAAAAAGAAACATTTGATTCCATAAGCCAACGTAATTTATTTCATAGGACTTAATACAGTGTCATCATTTTAGAGTTTATCAGATAAGGATGTTTAAAACCCTAGTCATTGGCTATCTGCTTAGCATTACTGTTGCTTTATAAAATAAAAGATTTTATAAGGACTATAAAGAAATACTATGATAGATACCATATTTGATCATGTGCTGAGTGGCAGATAAATTAACCTTACTCTTAAAAGCATAGTTGACTAGCCAGCTCCATCTGTGTTCTACCTGGGAGAGTTAGGAACATAGAATCACAGACCCCTCCCCGGATCTATTGAACCAGCACCTTTTTTTATTTTTCTTTATTTTTTTATTTTTTAAAAATAGTCTCTACACACAGCGTGGAGCTCAAACTCACAACCCCACGATCAAGAGTCACATGCTCCACCAACTGAACCAGCCAGGTACCCCAGCACCTGCATTTTAATGAGGCCTCTAGGTGATTTGGACAGGCATTAAAGTTTTGGAAACCTTACTCTAGAGAAACGTGACTCCACTTGTGGTCTGCAGACCAGTGGCACTAGCATCACCTGGGACTTTGTCAAAGATGCCTTCCCCACCCTGACCTACTGGGTCAGAACTCCGTGTTTGGGGTCCAGCATCCTATGTCTTGACAAGCTATCTAGTTGATTTATGAATGCTAATGTATGATGACTTTTGCTCTACAGATTTTTCTTTATCTCCATTTTACAGGTGAGAAAAATGATGGAAAAATGACAGAAAGATAAGTCATTCCCCCAAATGCTTAGTAAGTGGCCAAACTAGGGTTTGAACGTAGAGCACATAAATCTAGAGTCAATAGGTTTAACCATTGTACTATACTACTACCATCCCTTTGATCTTTGGCCAGTATTGTACTTAGAACTCTCCAAAATTCTTATTTATTTTCTATCCTCCACCTGACACTGGAACATAAGGTCCTTGGAAGCTGAGGACTTACCTGGCTTTCTCATGGCTGTATTGCCAGTAGACATTACTAGAAACTTCAGCATCCTGGAGGGCTGTTAAACCACAGGTACTAGGCTTCACCCCAGAGTGGCTGATTTCACAGGTCTAGGCGAGGCCTGAGATTCTACATTTCTGACAAGCTCCCAGATGCTGCCACTGCTGGTCTGTAGACCTCACTTGCAGTTGAGGGAGTTTACACTATTTTTCAAAGGCAAAAGGAGTGTGTTTGTGTGTGGGAAGGGGTGGGGCTGGCTACCATTTACTTTGCTTCTTGCTGCCCTTTGTTGCCTGCCTTTCCACACACTTTGCAAACTTCCCCTCATTAATCTTCCCCACCCCGGGAGGGCCTGTGTGACGGACACTGGTGCCTTTATTTCACAGATGGAGAGGCAGCAGTGCTGAGGGAATGTGACAGGCCCAAGGTCACATAGTGAGTCCCTTGAATGAACCCAGAATAGAAACACTGCTGCCTGCCGTCAAACCCTTCTCTTGCTCCGGTGAGCCCCCAAGCCTACAAAGCCTCCTCATGTCCTCTCTCCATCAATGCCCAATTGTACTGCCTCCAAAATTAGCTTTGTCTCTTTGACCCCGCCCTCAGGAGACCCAGGTTCAAGGTTAGCACTAAGCACCTTTTGAGATTCTTGTAACTTGGACTCTGGAATAATTCTAACCCAAGAGCAGTTAATTTTAGGAACGTTAGTCCTGTGGAAGAGCTGCTTGAATCTTGCATCTTTAACTGCTACCAAAGGCTGTACAGATTTCTCTGTTGTCTTTCTCTGCATGCCTTCAGAGGTTATGCATTCATTTCCGCTGGCAAACTGATCATTGGAGACACTTACTGCAGATAGAGGTGCCTAGACTAGACTCTGTCCTAGAGACTAGACTTGGATGAGTGGGGGGAGGTTGGAACCAAAGCACCCATTTCACCAAGTTCTTTAGGTGATTTGGATGCAACCTATCCTAGAGACCTCCTAAGTAGAGGCTGTGAACTCTCAGGAATACCAATGGCCTTCTCTGTACACTTGGTAAACAATCAGGATGGATGTGGCTTGGTTGGGGGGTGGCTTGGACTGCATTCTGTATTTCTCATAGTACATGATTTAAATCAGTAGAGGATAGCCTGGGTAGGTGGGTTCCTGGTTCTTCATTAGGCAGAGAATGTTTCTCCATCTGGTTCAGAGTCTGTTCTAATGGGCAATGCATTTCTAGAATTTACATAAAAGAAAAAAAAATTGGTTGAACCTGATTTGCTTTTTTAATTAGCCAGCACTCATCTGGAGGAATGGAAAAATCCATTTGGTTCAGTCAAAATGGAAATTGGTCAGTATAAATGTTAAGATGCTTCACGATTTAGGGGTATCTGGATGGCTCAGTTGGTTAAGGGTCCGACTCTCAGTTTGGCTCAGGTCGTGATCTCCCACTTTGTGACACCAAGCCTCATGTCAGGCTCTATGCTGGCAGTGCAGAGCCTGCTTGGGATTCTCTCTCTCTCTCTCTCTCTCTCTCTCTCTGTCTCTGGCCCTCCCTCGTTTGTTCTCTCTCTCTCAAAATAAATAAATAAACTTAAAAAAAAGATTCTCCACTATTTGAGTTGAACCATAAGTGTTGGTCTGCTTTTTAACTTGACGTTCATTGGAAAATTGATGAGTCCATATGATGTCTTTAAATGGGCTATAGGAACCTAAGCTCCAGTGAAATTGATATCAAATATAGTCCTGCAGTCTGTGTAGAAATATAAGGTTTACTTCTGATTGCCTCCATGATTATTTTAAGAATTTGGTCAACTTCCGGGGCACATGGGCAGCTCAGTTCATTAAGCCTGTGATTTTTTATTTCAGCTAAGGTCATAACTTAGTCTGCAGAATGCAGACTGATGACCCAGGTAATTGCCAGGGTCTGGGGAAGGGGGAAAATAGGCAGTGTAGGAGATAAAACAAATTTTCCTCTGCTAGATTTTTTTGGCTGCTGGTTTATTAATTGAATTGATGTAAGACACATTCATCGGAGAAAAATAAATTTTATAGGTATGGGAACTGCACATAGACATGGAAGGTAGTTCAGAGACAGGTAGTTAAGGCTTATATGCTATCCTGAGTTTAGGCGAAGGGGATTGGGGTCTGGGGCTCCAAAGGGGAGGACAGGTCACTGGAAGATAGGAAGAGCAAATTTTTGGTAAGCAAATGTTTATCCTGCCAGTAGAGACAATGGGACACACAGAAGAATTTGAACACAGGCCCTACCAGCTCCAGTTTACCACACCTGGCCCATATTCCTTGTATCTGTCTCTGGTGATAGGTCTCTTCCCAGACCAGGTCCTTCTCTGAATTCTTAGATGCAGTTAAGGGAAGGGTAGAAAGCGCTTCCCAAGTCTCTTAATCCTTGGTTATCTTCCATTCAAATTAGTCCACATCCTCAAGTGGCACATTGGGGGGGAGGGGGCACTTGTTCTGAACCTTTCCCGGAGCAAATGATGTCAGGTCTGGTGTTTCTTTTTGGAGTGCTCAAAATGTTCCAGAACTAGATGGCGGTGAAAGTTTCACAACATTCATGAATGTGCTGTCTACCACTGAATTTTTCACTTTAATATGGTCAATTTCATGTTTTGTGGCTTTCACCTCAATAAAAATAACGAAACATGAAACAAATAGAAACAAAGCAAACCCTAACCCAATGCAATGAATCCTTCCCTTTTCTCAGAGACATCACCCTTATTTAAGGGAACATTAATATCAAATCTTCTCTTTTGCTTTCCTATTAAAGAAGATCTTCTTTTGCCTCATTCATCCTCACAATAAATAATAAGATGGATATGAATCATCATCTGTATAGGAGGCAGGTAGTATGACTTAGCATCATATAGCACCCAGGAGTTGTCATATATATATGTAGTTTTTTTTCAATGTTTGTTTGTGAGAGAAAGAGAGAGGGAGGGAGAGAACACACATGAGCAGGAAAGGAGAGATGGGGCAGAAAGAGAGGGAGACAGAGGATCCAAAGCAGGCTCTGCACTGACAGCAGAGAGCCCCATGTGGGGCTTGAACTCACAAGGTCTGAGGGCATGACCTGAGATGAAGTCAGATGTTTCACTGACTGAGCCACCGAGGCACCCCTAGGAGCTGTCTTTAGGTAGGAAAGGATGAATGGAAGGTAAAATTCAGGAGTGTTGAAGAATGTATTATTCTTTTATAAGAAAAGCAGGCTTGATGGTCATGAATGCTTTAAGATAGTCAGCTTTTAGGTTAATCACAATGGGAGCCATGAATAATCATTTTGCTATGTGATAATTTGATAGATCTAGGCTATGTCTGCTCCCATGCCCTCTATACACATTCCTTGCAGCAAATACACTTTGATTGAGGGTGCATTCAAAATCCAAAGCAGTCAGTTTGAATTCATTTTGTTCTTTCATAATACTGAATATTTGAGTCCCTAGTGTAGATCCCAAACTTTACATGCATTATCTACTTTGTGTTCCTCTGATCCAACGATACAAGGATTATCATTGTCCCAGTTTCTTAAATGGAAAGTCAAAGTCTCAACCATCTTTGTTTTTTTAAATGTTTATTTATTTACTTTGAGAGAGAGAGAGAATCCTAAACAAGCTCCATTCAGTCAGCACAGAGTGGGACATGGGGCTCGAACTCACGGACCATGAGATAATGACCTGAACCAAAACCAAGGGTTGGATGCTTAACCAACTGAGCCACTCAGGTGCCCCAAGTCTCAACCAAGTTAATGAACTTGCCTAAGGTAATAACACTAGTGAAAAAAAGCCAAGTTGATATTAGAATTCTGGGTGGTCTGAACCTTAAAGACTATACTCTTGATGTTGCATTATTAAAGGAATGTTCTTTAAGTGCTCTCACAGGTTCTATGAGGAAAAGTTTCTGAGGGATACCTGTGTGGCCAGTCTTCCGTATAGGTGCAAAAAGAGTTTCCTATTTAAAATGAACAACCTCATCTTCTATTAAAATTTTTTTTTAATGCTTAGTTTTGAGAGACAGAGAGATACAGGGTGCATGCAGGGAAGGGGCAGAGAGAGAGGGAGACACAGAATCTGAAGCAGGTTCCTGGCTCTGAGCTGCCGGCACAGAGCCCACATGCGGCATGAACTCACGAACCATGAGATCATGACCTGAGGTGAAGTCAGATACTTAGCCAGCTGAGCCACCCAGGTGCCCCGAACAACCTCATCTTCTAAGGTATGGATTCCTCCCAAAAGTTTAAGGGCCATACCTTGGTTCAGTCTCAATTCTACCACTTACTGGCAATTTCAGTGTAGCCAAGCTCCACAAACCATCTTTGCCCATTTTCTTACTCTGTAAAATGCATGCAATAATGACTTCCCCTCAGGGATGTTGCAAGGATTCAAAGAGATGATGTCTATGAGAACACCTAAGGAGTGCTGGATTGCCAGGGCACACCCTCTCACTTTCCTGTTCTTTGTCCTTGAAACAGTGGTCACCCTGTCAGTGTAGACCTCTGGGACTCAAATCCTGTCTCTCCACTGAATGATCATTTATAGACAATTGGAATAATTATGGAGCATTTGCCTGTATAGAACATCGTCATCCTGAACCAGGAAGCTATTAGCCTCCATGTGTGAACGTGGTTGTCACAAGGCAGCTACAAAAACAGATTTCTTTTGGTATAGCTTTCTTTTTTATCCTCTACTTTAAAAAGTTTTTTTTTTTTTTTTTTTTATATCCTGACACTCTCCCTGTAATCATGTACACAATCCTCCCTTGACCCCATCTGCCTGGGCACTGGGACCTATAGGGACAAGGTGGCCTTTCCCAGAAGGTGATTATTCTGCCAGCACCAGGATTAGGTCCCTGGAAGAGGCTGGCCTCTGGGAGGCCCAGCATGTGAGCTGACTGTTTTGGCTTGAGGACATTCTTTGAGGGCTCTGCATTTCTAATAATTAAGACCCAAGATGCTATGACTGTTGCGCTGGCCGCATTTTGTTTCCTACGTGTGGCAGAATGACCTGATTTCATTTCCTTGCAACTGAAGTATTCTGAACACTAGTTTGAGTTTTGATGTGAGAGAAGCTGTTAGGATAATCTGCTCTTTCCAGCAAACGGATATCCTCAGAAATGCATTTTGTAAACCTCTGGTGACAAAGAATGTTCTCTCTCCCTCCCTCCTTTTCTCCCTCTTTTCCTCTTAGAAAGAAATGTATTGAGACATCATAGGTCCATAGTAAGGGTTCATTAATAACTTTCAGAAGTTACCTATGACACTGTTTAAGCCCACTTCAAAACTATCTTTGGCTATCAGACTTACATATGTGGGTCTGTGTCTGTTCCTCTAAGTTTAGAAAGGCTTAACTTGCAACAACAAAAATCATCACATTGTAAGTAAAAGGTTGAAGGTGACTTTCTCTGTGCAGGATGTTTCTTTCCAGGTTGGTAGATCCAGATGGGTTTAAAGATAATTTTCTCTTGGTCACTAGGTATCCTTGAAGGCCCTCTTAATCAACCACCCACCCACCCAACCAACCAGTCTCTCTCAATTAAATGTGAAATATTTGGGGCATGTGGGTGGCTTATTTGGTTAAGTGTTCTACTTTGGCTCAGGTCATGATCTCCCAGTTCATGGGTTTGTGTGCTGTGTTAGGCTCTCTACTATCAGTACAGAGCCTACTTTGGATCCTCTGTCCCTACTCTCTCCCCGCCTCCCTCTCCCTTTCTTGAAAAAATAAACATTAAAAAAATGTGAAACCTTGACCTCAAATATGGCTGCCTTCTTATGCATTTTATAGGAAGCTTATTGAATCAGTTTTGCCTAGATTTTCAGATTTCCTACCCTAGTCTTGACTCATTGGGTCACAGCTGTCAGGCTTTGTCACATGATTTTCATCTTAGCATAGACCCCAATTTGTAGAATATGTAAATACTTGCTAAGCCTTATGTCCTGAGCTGTAGGACTGGATTGAGTTTAGATGTGACTCATGGTCATTTTTTCTTTTAGAAGGAAGTACTGTCATGGAGTGTAGGTTTTTCTCTGCAGATTTCTTAGTGTTCTCTGGGCCATTGTGACACTGATTCTTAATTTGGTATTTTAGTAACTTAGGAGTGATCTTGGTAAGCTTGCCTGTGCTAGGCAACAAAGGGAATTGAAAGTAGGGTTGAAGCTTATTGGTTGCTGGTTTAGGAGTAAATGACATTGTTGTCCTCAGCAAGCACAAAACATATCACATATGTGAGAACATGTATTATTTGCTTGATGGATTATTTGCTCAAGTCAATCCGAGTCCTACAGCCTAAGCATGAAGAGGAGAACACTGAACACTGTGGATATAATTCTGTCTCTGATAGTTACCAGGGTTGTGACCTTGAGCAAGTTACTTTTGATGAGGTTTTTGGGGTGATAGGTTTGTGGGGTCTGGAGATGACAGCCAAGAAATAATTCTTGAAACCATTTTTGGTGCAAAAAGGTGATTTTATTAAAGCATGGGGACAGGACCACTGAGCAGGAAGAGCTGCCCTGGGGACCATGAAGAGAGACTGTTTATATACTGTGGCGTTAGGGGAGGTAAAGTCCAGGGGAAATCTCCAGTGAGCTTTTCATATGCTAAAGACTCACTGGATATTGGAGGCCTAGCCATTGTCAACCTATTTTCCTTTTCCCTCAAGCAAAGCATTAACATTAAGACAGTAGGGAGTTCTTTTACTCTGCCAGCCTCAAGTAACTGTCAGTGGGCTGCAGGTTGTAAGGAAATTTAATTTTATCTGCCATTTGCTTCTGCCTTTGTTTCCCACATCACCTTCCTTCTGACAGAAGATCAGAGGTGTGATGATAGTATTACGGGGAAACCAGAGTGGTGAAGCTCAACTACCAGTGTTACCATTTGGTGAGTAAACTTCCCCTTTCCTGTTCTGTCCAAGTTGGGAGGACCCTTCCTTTTACAAGGGACTCTTTTCCCTCACCCCTATGCTCGCAGTTGTCTCTATCTTCTCTTCTTAGCTCTGTCCCTTTACCTTCCAGAATTTCAACACTCCCAGATTTTTAGCCCCTGGGGTGGGATGTCACAGACAGCGGTCTTCACGTTGTTGGGGATCCACTCGACAAAGTAGCTGCTGTTCTTGTTTTAGACATTCAGCATCTGCTCGTCCACCTCCTTCATGAACATGTGACCCCTAAACACTGCAGCCACAGTCAGGTAGCGGCCATAGTGGGGGTCACAGGCAGCCATCATGTTCTTAGCATCGAACATTTTCTGGGTGAGCTGGGGCACCGTTAAGGCCCGGTACTGCTGGCTGCCTCACCTCAGTGGGGCAAAGTGGGGAATGAAGAAGTGCAGGCGGGGAAAGGGGACCATGTTGACAGCCAGCTTGCACAGGTCAGCATTGAGCTGGCCGGGAAAGTGCAGGCAGGTGGTGACCCCACTCATGGTGGCTGACACCAGGTGGTTGAGGTCCCTATAGGTAGGTGTGGTTAGTTTTAGGGTTCTGGCTCCCAGATTTCAACTATACCCAGATTTCTCACATGTACATTTAACACCTTCATAAAACTCATTTTTCTGGGGTGCTTCTGGTGGCTCAGATGGTTAAGCGGCCAGCTCTTGGTTTTGACTTGGGTCATGATTTCACAGTTCATGAGTTCAAGCCCTGCATCAGGCTATGGGCTGACAGGGGCCAGCCTGCTTGGAATTGTCTCTTTCCCCTTCTCTCTGTCTCCCCTGTTCTCTTGCTCTCTCTGTCTCTCTCTAAATAAGTAGATAAATAAACTTAAAAAGAAACTTTAAAAAAATATTTATATATTTATTTTGAGAGGAAGAGAGAAAGAAAGGCAGACAGTGAGGGAGAGAGAGAATCCCAAGCAGACTCTGTGCCGTCAGAGTCCTGACTCAGGGCTCTCTACAAACTGTGAGATCACATCTGAGCTGAAACCAGGAGTCAGACCTTTAGCAGACTGAGCCACCCAGGTACCCCTTCTATTAGAGAAACATATTTTGTTTTTCCAGCATTTGGTACACAACCAGATTATCTCTTCCCATTTTGATGCTCCTGTCCTATTTAGAGCCCTCTTTGTTGTAAGGATTATACCTTACCAGTGCTCCTCATATTACAATATTAAGACAGGCACTTGGAACTTAAAATATAAATAACTGCTTTCAAGAACTGAGGGACACCATCTTGGAAGTAAGGTAATGCCAAACTAGATTTTTTGAAACAGCTTTATAGGGGTATAATTTACACAACATAAAATTCACTGATTTAATTTTAAAATTCAATTATCTTCAGAAAATTTACCATCTAATTTTAGAACATTTCCATTTTCCCCAAAAGGTCCCTCCCTCATGCCCATTTGCAGTCAATCTTTTTCCACCCTTAGCCTCAGGCACCCACTAATCTACATTATTCCTAGCAGCTGTAATCCTAATAGCCAAAAAGTGTAAACAATCTAAATGTCTATCAGCTAAAGAATAGATAAACAGAACTTGCTATACCCATACAATAGAATACAATTTTGCAAAAACAAATTGCAAAGAGACAAGCAAAACACCAGAATGCCAATACAAGCTACCACATCCATGGACCTTTAGAAACGTTATGCACAAATGAAATCTGGCCATGTGTAGCAACATGGATGGACCTTGAGGGTGTTATGCTGAGCGAAATAAGTCAGGCAGAGAAGGACAAATATCATATGTTTGCACGTATAGGAGGATTAGGAGGAACTTGACGGAGGAACAAGGGGGAGAAGAAGGGCAGAAATGGTGGGGGAAAGGGAGAGAAGCAAACCATGAGAGACTCTTGAATGCTGACAAAAACTGAGGACTGATGGATGTGGGGGGAGGGGGGGATGGGCATGGAGGAGGACACTTGTGGGGATGAGCACTGAGTGTTATGTGGAAACTAATTTGACAATAAACTATTAAAAAAAAAAGAAAAAAAAAGAAACGTTATGCACACATTATATTAAGTACAAGATGTCAGAAGCAAAAGACCATATATTGTAACATTCAGTTTTTATGAAATGTTCAAAAACAGGCAAATCTGGAGTAGATTATTACTGCTGATTTCCATTAGGCAAATCTACCTACAGTTTTGCCTTTAGGAACCCAGACTACTTAGTTGTCTTGGGTCCCCGGGGCTGATTCTCTTTTAAAACAAACTGTAGTTCATTTACCCTTTCCTAGATCTGCTTTTCCTTTTTGTCTGCTGAGGGAAGAAATCCAGGAGCCAGGGAAGGAAATGACAGCTTTGCTCCTCTCCTATAGAAGAGTCCCATCCCTTCTCTCCTTTCACACATCTTGCCTGACTTATCAAAGCCCATGTGGGACCACTCTCCATCTTTAAGTTATTGTATTAGAGAATATATAGTATCTACTGGGACCTGGTGGCAGGCAAGAATGTTTAAACTGGTCGTTTGTTTTAAAGATAAGCCATTTGTAATGCATGATTCATCTCTTGCTAGAAGGTACTTGGCATCTTTTACATTTCCCATGATTCAACTTGTGACAACATTCATAGCTCAGAAGGAAAAAAAGAAATCAGGGCTTTGTTCATCAGAATGTTCACAGATTCCACATATTTGGAATTGAAGATAATGATGCCATCTTAGCCTATTTGAGACTGGCATCCTAGAGAGGGGGATTGGTGTGCTGATGCCAGCAAAACATCTCATTAAGATGTTTTACAAATGAGCAGTCAAGGGGCCCCTGGATGACTCAGTGGGTTAAGCATTCCACTCTTGATTTTGGTTCAGGTCATGATCTCAGGGTTCATGAGATCAAGCCCCACATTGGGTTCTGTGCTTACAATGAAGAGCCTGCTTGGGATTCTCTCTCTATCTCTGCCCCTCTCCTATCTGTGCATGCTTGCTCTCTCTCTCTCTCCTTCTCTCTCTCTCTCTCAAATTAAATAAATAAATAGGAAAAATATGAGCAGTCAAATGTATCCCAAACATCAATGATTATTTTTATGGATACCATGTTTCTTTCTTTTCTTTTCTTGTCCTTTTTTTTCTGTTTATGAAATAATATGTACTATAGAGGAAAAGCTGGTAAGTAAGAAATGAAACTATATAAGAAAATAAATTTCTGTATATAATTCCTACACTCAGGGATACTTGCTAGCATTGCTTTGGTGGATTCTCTTTGTATTTATTTATTTGTGGCATGTACGTATATAAGTGCTTAGATATTTAATTGGGCTCAAACTGTATATATACTGTGCCCTGATATTTTCATGTGATACTTTATTATGAACATTTCCCTGCATGTCATTAAATACTCTGGAAGATAGAGGTAATGGTCCATAGTAGCTGAACATTTTGGTGTGCCATCCTACCATTCTCCAGTTAAGATACGAGTATTGTTTTAATATTTTTTAAAAAACTGTTAAAAGCTACAATGAAGATCTTTGAACAGAGATCTGTGGGCACATCTCTACTTCCTTTGGACAGACTCTTGAAAGTAAAATAATGGTCTAAAGGTCTAGACATTATAAAGGATTGGAGTTGTCCTGATTGTTCTCTGAATGCTTTTTTTTTTTTTTTTTTTAAAGATTTTATTTTTAAGTAACCTACACCCAACATGGGGTTCAAACTTACAACTCCAAGACCAGGAATTGCATACTATACTGACTGAGCGAGCCAGGTGCCCCTAGATTGGCACTGTTGATTTCTTTACCTTATTGAGTATTAGATACTTATTTCCTCTCATAAACAATGAGAACTGCCCCAGCACATATAAATGGGTCGACCTTTGATAGGAGAGGGAAAGAGTGGTTCACGGACATTCATTCAGAAGGCCATTAGGAAAATCTCTATTTCCAAGTAGTATGGACTGTCACTCATGGGAGCATATACATCATCAAGTAATTAAAGCACTCCTCCTATTTAAAAATTTCTGCAACCATTATGAATAATGCCATTTAGAACATCCCATTGGACCAAACATTGTCATCAGTATCCCTAGAGAAGATCTGGTTCATCTGTCTCCTCCTATACCACTGTGGAGATGTACACAGTGCTTGGTTTCTAACCAAAGAGGTGCCTTTGCCTCTTTGGTTTCTAGATATGGACCTTGTTATAGGTTTTCCCTGGGTCCCTACCTGTGGCCTGTTGGCTCATCATGGTGTGGTATCTCCTAAATGCCTGATAATATCCATAGGGAGTCTTTTCAGGAAGGTCTAGGAATTTTCCATTTTCTCACCATCTATGAAATGCTCTTCCAGATGAATCATTTTCCGTATACAGCTTCAACAGGTGTTACTTTTTTTAAAAAAAATTATTTGTTTATTTAAATGTTTATTTATTTTTGAGACAGAGACAGAGCTTGAGGCGGGGAGGGGCAGAGAGAGGAGACACAGAATCCGAAGCAGGCTCCAGGCTCCAAGGTCAGCACAGAGCCATACGTGGAGCCTGGAACGCAAGAACCCTGAGATCATGACCTGAGGCTAAGTCGGACGCTTAACCAACTGAGCCGCACAGGCGCCCCCAAGTGATACTTTCTCAGGGAACATGTCCTTGTGGTATTTTTTTCCTTCCTTTTTTATTTTCTATTTTTTAGTACAACATTCTTCTCTCTTCAGAAGTGTCAGATAACTACTAAATTTGCCCCCTAGTATAATTCCATATGTTAATACCCTCTGAATATTATTAAAATAAAGTTAGATATTACTTTCCAGGCAATCTTAGTCCAAGTTGCACTCAGTATAGGATGGATTAATGGTTGACTAGATGGACAAATTGTTAGATGGGTAGATAGATGGATGAATGATACTTTTCAGGTCCCACTACCTATGACCTACTTCAGACACTGAGAAGAAAATAATTATTTGAAGCTATTAATTAATGCCACTACCAGTTCCCTGGAACTTGGATTTTAATCAGAGTTTCAGTAATGCTTATCCTTAAAATCATTACTTTACTTGCCTTACCAATTAGGGTTAGGCTTGGGAAAAGCCTAAAATGTCATGTCACATACAGCTGCAATTTGCTATTAATTGTAGTGGAAATGATAGGCTCACTACTGGTATAAAAATCTAATGTATCAAGTGACATGAAGAGAAGGAAAATGCCTCACTCTAGGGAATAAGGGTGACTACCTTCACTCTTCATCCCTACCTTCCCAAGTATCTATCACAGGACTACAGGCAGAAAGGGTAGGAGTAACATGAATGATAAGCATAGAAGCTTTTAATGATTAAGAATATAGTATAGTGTAAATGGTCCATGAATTTAAAACAATATACATCTCTCTTTCTGTAGACCAAAACTTTCACTCTTTGAGATGAAAAATCATTCGTGTAGCATTGCATGGGTATAGAAGAGGACCCTAGAATCAGTTTTGCAAGTTTTAATGACAAGTCTGCCATTTGATGATCATGTGGCAATGTAGCATTGTTTTCTCTCTGTTCAGTAAATATCCTAACACTTGAAAGATGGTAGTGGTTTAAGGATTAAAGAACACACATTGATAAGTGATTAACAGGCTGCCTGTCCTATAAGAAATGTTAGTAAGTGTCAGGAGGTGATGTGTTATCATGTGTCATTATCATTGTTATTATTATTATTATTATTATTAAATAGTGGAGTTTGGGATGGAAAAAAAAGGCAGGCACTCAGGATATATGGTGGCTTTATTACTTTCCTATTGATGCTCTATCAAATGATCACAGAATTGGTGACTCAACAACAGAAATTTATTCTCTTCCTGCTCTAGATGACAGAACTCCAAAATCAGCATCATGGATCATGATCAAGGTATTGGCAGGGCCTCTGGAGGCTCTGCGAGAACATCTACCCCTTTTTCCAGCTTCTCCTGGGTGCTGATGTTCATTCGCTTATGGCCCCGTCCTTAGACTTTATGCCTTTTTCACATCACTCTCTTCTGAGGGTGTCACATCTCCCTCTGTCTCTCTTTTGTAAGGACATTTGTCTTTGGATTTAGGACCCACCCACATAATCTAGGATGACCTCCTCAACTCAGGGTCCTTAACTTAAGTATATCTGCAAAGACCCTTTTTCCTTAGAAGATAACATTTTACAGGTTACAGGGTTAGGACCTGATATCTTTGGGTGGCCATTATTCAGCCTAATATAGTAGGTTAGAAACGATGCTTGATTTTCCATGTGGCAGGGATATAGGTCATCCTGAAGGTTTGATCCTGGTGTCTATAAAACAAATATATCAGTAGGGACATTTTGTGAATGGTACTTTTTGTTTTCTGCCAGCTCAATGCTCCTTTCTCCTTTAATATTTGAGTAAAGCTTATTTTATGAATAAAAATGCCTGCAGCAGAAAGCTCTTATTGATCATCTGTGGATCAATATGTAATATTTATATTTCACTGAATCTTCACACTATATTTCAGGTTTTGCTCCTCTGTCAATTTTGAAATGATCTGTGCTAATTCCATTTCGGAACGACCTGGGTCTTGTCTACTGACTGAATTTCTTCTCATTCCGTGAAAATTCTTTCTTATCACCCCAGGGGTTGCTGAAGGATGTTTTTTCACCAACGAGGCATAGTGTAGTCAGTCAATAATATATTTGTTGTAAAAAATTCTTTTTCCATTGTAGTCCAAACTTAAATTTCCCTAGTGTTCATTTACTTCCTCTATTTTTGAGTGCACTTAAAAATACATTTGCAGTCATGATTGCCTGGGTAAGTTATAAATCCTAGATATTAGAATTTTTATGCTTTAGAAATAATAAATGAGGGCTTACCAATTAAAGATAAAAAATTACTTGGCTGAGGATAGTAGAATATTTTATCAGTATTATTAAAATTTAAGGGCAGCTGAAATGCCACAGGAATCTTTGTACAACATTTTAGTTTAAAAAGTTGGCTTAGGGATAACTTACATTCTTTTCTTCAATTTTACATCAAACAGGATATTATATAAATTGTAGGGGGGAAAAAAAGCATAGAACTTGTGTTACACTGATTCAAATATAGAGCTATGTGGTTTTCCCTTTATAGTTAGAAACCATTTCTTTGTGTATCTTGGGTTCCTAATAATCTAGCTTTCACTTTCTCACACTAATGTTAATGTCACACATATAATAAATAGTTTCGTGTAATTTATTATAAAACAAAAGATTTTAAAAATAAGTATTTTATCTATACGTATGTCTGCTACTTATATGGGAGTATATTTTGTAGATAATCACCACAGGTTTTTCATTCTGCTTTTTGTTTTTCTCTATTTTCTTTATTATTATTTTTTTTAGTCCATTATTCTTAACAGCTCCATGGTGTTCTGGCTTATTCTCTGTGGGTCATTGTGACTTCTCTGCAAAATCACAATTTTCCTAGCTTTATAAATAACCTCTCTGGAAATTGATGATTTCTAGAGAATAACCTGGAATACTAGGTTGGCACTAAGAAAATAAAATAAAAGATTGCCTTTTCAGAAGATGATCCTATTAGGAGAAGCAGAATTCTGTATCTTGCACAAACAAATTGATACCTAAGTAGTGTGCATTTTTAAGCAGTCATTTGTGAAATGATGTGGACTTAATGGCAGATTAAAACAACTACCCGCTGGGCTGTTTCAAAAAACAAAACCTTCCAATTAAGATGGATCCATGAGAATGTGAAATCAATCCACCATAACACTGAGCACCTTCTATATGAAGGACACTCTGCCACTGACTGAATGGTGGAGGAAACAGAGGAGTTATAAGCCATCCCAGTGGGGGCTCTCAGGCCCATAAAGCCAACTTTAGACAGCATCTGGAGGGAGACATACTTGGTTGTCACCACTTGGGGAGGGTTCTGCTGACATCTAGTGGGTGGAGACTAGAGATGCTGTTATAAGGCACTGGACAACCTTTAGGACACAGAATTTACCTGGTCCCAAGTGTGACTAGTTTTGAGGTTGCAAAACCCTGATCCGGAGAAAGGGGAAAGCACACATAGAAAGAGTTTTACTGTTTCAAGCTGGTCATAGTAATGCCCAGCACATTTATAGGAGTTCAGAGGAGAGGATTCTTTTTTTTTTTTTTTTTAATATTTTTATTTATTTCTAGGAGNAGCCACCCAGGCGCCCCTCAGAGGAGAGGATTCTTGCAGGTTATGTAGGGTGATGGTGAATCTGGGGTCAGAGGTCAGAAGCTGGGTAGAGAGAGCATTAGGGCATTTCACAAAGAAGTGGCAACACAAAGATTATATTCATGATTCTTAATAATGACTGTTGCACATACTCGGATGAGTTAGGATGGATGTCTGACCGATTCGAACAAACACACACCTCTATATGTAGTTGTGCCTACAGACCTTCTATCAGCCTTGGGACAGCTACCCTTTCTCTGGGTTCAATCAAAAGTCCAATCTTGGGGGCGCCTGAGTGGCTCAGTCGGTTAAGTGTCCAACTTCGGCTCAGGTCATGATTTCACTGCTGGTGGATTTGAGCCCCACGTCGGGCTCTGTGCTGAGAGCTCAGAGCCTGGAACCTGCTTCAGATTCTGTCTCCCTCTCTCTCTGCCCCTCCCCCACGGGCACTCTATCTCTCTCTCAAAAATGAATAAATGTTAAAAAAAATTTTTTTTTTAAAAAGTCCAATCTTGTTAGAACTAACTTTGGAGTAAACCGAAATGGATTTATCTCTTTGAGACCCTTGAATAAGAATTTTTGACTTGATCAGATACGCAGAATGGGCTATGAGATCATAAAATAAACTTCTTCTAAATTAACGATTTTCTAAGAAAGTTATTTTTCACTCCATTTCCACCAACCTTTTCAGTTTGTGTCTAAATAGATGTTAAGTGTCTAATTGAATCTTCTCACAGCGACGTCCCCTGGCAGTTATTGGGCAGAACTCCATGACACGGTTTGCATGGTATCTCTCCTCAAAGTATTGGATATTACTAATAGCAGTTATTGGTGGTGAGAGAGTAGGAGAAAGATGTGATGATGATGACAGTATATTAAGAAGTCTAATTTGGTGGTAATATGCAGAGTGATTTGGAATGAGAAGAAACAAGAAAGGAATACTTTGACTTTTCTTATTAAATTTTTAAAAATATTTTTATTTTTGATTCCAGCTCATTAACATGCAGTGTTTTGTTATTTGTTAGTTACAGGTATATAGTATAGTGATTCAACGGTTCCGTACATCACCTGGTGCTCATTACCACACGTGCCCTCCTTAATCCTCCTCACCCATGTAACCCTTCCCCCCACCCACCTCTCCTCCAATAACCATCAATTTGTTCTCTATAGTTAAGAGTATGTTTCTTGGCTTCTCTCCCTTTTCCCCCTTTACTCATTTAACTTTGTTAATTAAATTCCACATATGCGTGAAATCATATGGTATTTTTCTCTGAGTGACTTATTTCACTTAGCATAACATTATCTAGGTCCATCTATCTTATTACAAATGGCAAGATTTCATTCTTTTTTTAAGATTTTATTTTTTAAAATAATCTCTATATCCAATATGGGGTAGACTTACAACCCCGAGATTAAGGGTTTCATGCTCTACTGACTGAGCCATCCAGGCACCCCAAGACTTTGATCTTTTTTATGACCGAATAATATTCCATTGTGCATATATACCACCTCTTCTTTATCCCTTCATCTATTAATGGACACTTGGGCTCCTTCCATATCTTGGCTATTGTAGATAATGCTGCTATAGTCGTTGGGGTACATGTAGCCCTCTGAATTAGTGTTTTTGCATTTTCTGGGTGAATATCCAGTAGCACAATTGCTGGATCATAGGGTAGTTTTGTTTTGTTTTTGTTTTTTAACTTTTTGAGGAAACTTTATGCTGTTTCCCAGAGTAGCTGCACCAGTTTGCATTCCCACCCACGGTGCAAAGGGGTTCCTTTTTCCTCCTCATCTTCACCATCACCTTTGTATTTTGTATTGTTAATTTTAGCCATCCTGCCAGGTGTGAAGAAGTATCTATCATGGTTTTGACTTGTATTTCCCTGATGATGAGTGATGTTGCACATCTTTTTATGTGTCTGTTAGCCATCTCTGTGTATTCTTTGGAGAAATGTCTGTTCATGTCTTCTGCCTATGTTTTAAATTGGAGTGTTTGCTTTGGCACTGTTGAGTTTTATGTTATTTATATATATTGGATATTAACCTTTTATTAGATAGGTCCTTTGCAAATATCCTCTCCCATTCTGTTGGTTGCCTTTTAGTTTTGTTGTTAAATTTGCTGTGCAGAAACTTTATTTTTTTGTTTGTTTTAGTTTGTTTATTTTTACAATCTCTGTACCCAAATTGGGGCTTGAACTTGTGACTCCAAGATCAAGAATCACATCCTCATTTGACTAAGCTAGCCAGGTGCCTCTGAAGCTTTTTATACTGATGTAGTCCCAGTAACTCATTTTTCCTTTTGTTTCCATTTGCTCTCAGGGTACCTATCTAGAAAAAAGTTACGATGGTCCATGTCAGAGAAGTTACTACTTGTGCTGTCTTCTAGAATTTTTATTTTTAGGTCTTACATTTAGCTCTTTATTCCATTTTGAAGTTATTTTTGTGTGTGGTGTTAGAAAGAAGAAAGGAAGACTTTTTAAATTGTTTGGGTCCTAATCAGGATAAAAAGCTTCTGCATGGCAAAGGAAACAATTAATAAAACTAATAGGCAACCAACGGAATGGGAATGGGAAAGGACAGTTGCAAACGACATATCAGAAAAAGGGCTAGTATCCAAAATCTATAAGGAACTCACCAAACTCCACACCTGAAAACCTAATAATCCAGTGAAGAGATGGGCAGAAGACATGAACAGACACTTCTCCAAAGAGGACATCCAGATGGCCAAGAGACACATGTAACGATACTCAACATCCCTCCTCATAAGGGAAATACAAATCAAAATCACACTGAGATGCCACCTCACGCTGGTCAGAGTGGCTAAAATGAACAAACAAGAGACTCTAGATGCTGGCAAGGATGTGGAGAAATGGGCACCCTCCTACACTGTTGGGAATGTAAACTGGTACAGCCCCTCTGGAAAATAGTATGCAGGTTCCTCAAAAAATTAACACTAGAACTCCCCTATGACCCAGCAGTAGCACTGCTAGTAATTTATACAAGGGATACAGGAGTGCTGATGCATAGGGACACATGTACCCCAATGTTCATAGCAGCACCCTCAACAATAGCCAAAACATGGAAAGACCCTAAGTGTCCATCCACTGAGGAACGGATCAAGAAGATGTGGTATATTTATACAATGGAATACTACATGGCAATGAGAAAAAAATGAAATCTGGCCATGTGTAGCAACATGGATGGACCTTGAGGGTGTTATGCTGAGCAAAATAAGTCAGGCAGAGGACAGCCACCATATGTTTGCACGTATAGGTGGATTAGGAGGAACTTAACGGAGGACCGTGGGGGAGAAGAAGGGGGGAAATAGTGGGGGAGAGGAAAGGAGGCAAACCATGAGAGACTCTTGAATGTTGAGAACAAACTGAGGGCAGGTAGGGGTAGGGGAGAGGGGAAGGGGGTGATGAGCATGGAGGAGGGCACTTGTGGGGATGAGCACTGGGTGTTACATGGAAACACACTTGCCAATAAACTCTTTAAAAAATAAAATAAATAAGTTGTTTGGGTCCAAGCAGTGGGATTAGAAATTAAGTGCCATATACTGGGGGGTGTGATTATTAAAGAGCTGGTATATTCAAATCTCTCTAATATTTTAGTAAATGATTTGATAAAAAGGGGATAAATGCATGAATTTTTAAAAATGTTTATATTTATGTGAGAGAGACAGATCACGAATGGAGGAGGAGCAGAGATAGAGAGAGACACAGAATTCAATGCAGGCTCCAGGCTCTCAGCTGTCAGCACAGAGCCCTACTTGGGGCTAGAACTCATGAACCGCGAGATCATGACCTGAGCTGAAGTTGGACACTGAACCGACTGAGCCACCCAGGCGCCCAGATAAATGCATGAATTGATTGAAATACTTCACATTAACATACCTGGCCTAGGGGAAGAATGATTTTGAAATTGAAAGACATTTGGTAAAGGCATGATTATTAAAGAGTCAATAAAATCTATTTCTCATCTTCCTTCATTGAAGGAAGGTATTTAATGTATGGATTCATTGGAATTATTCACATAGAATACCTGGACCAGTGAAGGAGTGGTTTTGAACCCACTCTCTGGCATATTCCAGTTCTGCCAGTAGCTAGATGGCAGAAATTAACCTTTGAATTCTTCCTTATCAGGAAGATGATAATAAATTGCATGTACCTCCAGAGCTTGTACTGTAAGGATTACATGAGGCAATGCATGTAAATCATTGAGAACCTTGCCTGGAATCTTGTAAGTATTCAACAAATGAATATAATAAATCTTATAATGTTTATCCAGTAAGTGGAGTCAAATAGAGAACTCAAAGTTAACCTTGAGGTGTTGAATATTTGTCACTAGAGTAATAAAGGTATATTAAGGAAGTCAGGTGAGGAGTCAAGTTCTGAGGTGAGAGTTGGGATCAAGTTACTCTTACATGCCCAGAGTTTGAGATAAAGACAACACACATCAGGGACGCCAGATGGCTCAGTCGGTTGAATATCCGGCTCTTGATTTTGGCTCAGGTCATGATCCCAGACTTGTGGGATTGAGCCCTGCCTCAGACTCTGCACTGAGCATGGAGCTTGCTTGAGATTCTCTCTTTCTGTCCCTCTGCCCCTCTCCCTTGCTTGTTCTCTTTCTCTCTCTCCCCCCCTCTCTCTCTCTCTCTCTCGCAAATAA
>NW_027531893.1:4739449-4755257 GCF_008692635.1 Crocuta crocuta
ATAATAATAATAATAATAATAATAATAATAATAATAATATGACAGTACATATCAGGGCAAAATGCTTCCTGGGTGTTTGGAAGGTATAGCTAGTATCTGAGAGACCAAGGCAGGGTATACTGGTTTGGAAATCTGTGTAGAGTGAGACTGAATTAGTAAGTGTGGCAGAAAATTCCCGTGTTAGCTCTTTTAGTTGTTATTGTTTATTGTTTGCTGTTTTAACCTCCTTTGGGCCTAAAAGAGGTTATGAAACACGGTTCCAGCCAATGAAAGCATATCAGCTATTGCCAACATAATGCTATGTAACAAATCAAAGGCACAGTGTCTCATATAAGTCTCTATTTCTTACTCTTGGATCTGTGGGTCTGCAGCAGTATGAGCGCAATTTGCCTGGTCCAGACTGTATTGCAGACTCCAAAGTACATGTTGAGTCTGAATCTTTCCAAGATATCTTTCACCTTCCTTGGAGTAGAAACTTCCTTGGGTGTGTTCTTCTTGTGGTGAATTGTGTGAGGACAAAAGTTCCTGGCCAACTCTAAAAGCACATTTTAAGCTTCTGCTCACATCACATCCCCTAACATTTCACTGACTAAAGCAGGTTGTATGGTCAAACCCAAGGTCAGTCATCAGCATGCCCACCATGAAGCCATAGCAGGGGTGTGTTTTTTAATAGCACTATAGGGAATGAGGAGTCAGGGCCAATGATTCACTATCCCAGAGAGACAAAAGAAGATCTGCTGGAGGCAGGGATTTCCAAGAAAGCTTGTATGTTCATGAACAAAAGACAGCAACACCTGCCTTCTTCCTGCCTCCCTTGTGGACTTGTTGACTGACTGGTGCTGTGATATCCTTCTTGTGGTCATGACGAGCAGGCTGAGAGCATCATGGAGACACAGTCTTAATATTGTCCAGCTTTTGAAGCAAGGACAGAAACTGCCTGCCTACAGATTTATTGGTAGTTAAACCCTGAAGTCATGTTTTCATGTGAACAGTGAAAAGAAAGGCTAATGACGCAGTAAAGGCATGAGAAAAGAAAAAAGCAGAAACTTGGGCCGAACCTTGGGTTTTACCCACATTTGGCATATGAAAGAGGCATGGTGCCTAGCATGTAATATACAGTCAGAAATGTTTGTTGTCTTGATTTAAAGGAGTCAGACAGGCCATGTTCCCTGCTACTCCTTATATCTATTATTCCACTGCTAGGGCATTCTCCTTTCTTCCCATCCCACAGAAACCTGTATCACCACAAGCATAATAATGATATTTTATTATCATGATCTGAAATCCTAGGGTTGATATCCAGCTGTTCTAAATAGAGCAGGTTTCTGTCAAAGAGATTTCACTTAGGGGTAAGCATGACAGTATTCAAACTACTGCCACCCAGGGAGAAAGTCTTTATTTACCATTCTTCCTAGTTGTCAGTCTCTAGATAGGTACGTGCCCATTATTTTCTTCTTCCTTTCTCTTCTCCCATAGTCACAAAGAGAAAAGTTTGTGTTATTAAAGGATGGTCTGATGTCGGTGAGTAAATCCTTTCCTCCTCAGTCCTTTTACAGTTAGATTTTTATGTGAATGTGATTTTCATCTCATACAATTAGGGGTAATTGCATGCAATATTAAATTGCAGGACTGTCTTTGAAATTGAAGGCAATGAAAGCATAAGTATCACCTTTTTGGGGGTATGTAGCTTTTTGACTCCCATTGCTTATAAGAATGCTAGCAGTTACTGCATTTGTACTTCTCATTGTATATTGCTCATTTTTATGAATGGAACATAACAAATGAGGACCGATGGCACAGGAATCTTGTTGGAGAGGGTCATAACTAACAGACCACTAAACTGCCCTAAGTTAGTCTTTCTGATGCTGTTTTTATCAGACAAATAACGAGCACATACCCAGCTTGTCTGTTGGCACCAGACCTCTTTGAAATCTTTTTCAGAAGCTACTGTCCTTGAGGATAACTAACATCTTGGTTTTCTGAAAAGTAAAAAACTGGACATGCTGTGGGATAGAAACTCCAAATTTTAGGATTTCACATCCCAGTAAAATTTAATAAACATCAGAGAGGCTCTCACAGGCTTATAGACATTTAGTTTTTCCAGAGAAAAATGGGTATTTATCATCATGATAATTTTACAAAAGAAAGTAAATTTAAGCCATGTATAAAAGGAGGGAAGTCACGGCTAGGTATCTTTGTTGGGATAACAGAGTTGGGACTTTTATCCAATACTTGGAGGTTTATTACAACCTTCCCCTTTACTTATTTGGAAATTCTTTCTCTGACCTTGAGGAGCCTGATTCACATTCTCTGCAATATATTTACTTGTTCAATGCTAGAATTCATATAAAGTAGTTTCAGAATTGCTGACCTCTACTCCTGGGATAAACAAATATACAAACAACTGTGTTCGTACAGGTATTTTGTCTT
Organism: Crocuta crocuta; assembly: GCF_008692635.1. Taxonomy (NCBI): domain Eukaryota; kingdom Metazoa; phylum Chordata; class Mammalia; order Carnivora; family Hyaenidae; genus Crocuta; species Crocuta crocuta. The sequence continues at coordinate 4,741,880 of NW_027531893.1, forward strand.
ATGTATCCATTCAAAACGAAACAGTTTCCCAGAGCTCAGTCGGCCAACTCCTTTTTTCCTGATATTTTTTAGTATAGGTATGTGGTTCACTGGTAACATCATTAAATTTGTCATAGTTTGCATTTCTTTTTTTTAAGTGTTTTATTTTATTTTATTTTATTTTTTTCTTTCTGTGAGAGAGAGAGACAGCATGAGAAGGGGAGGGTCAGAGAGAGAGGGTGACACAGAATCTGAAGCAGGCTCCAGGCTCTGAGCTAGCTGTCAGCACAGAGCCCGATGCAGGGCTCGAACCCATGAACCGTGAGATCATGACCTGAGCTGAAGTCAGCTGCGCAACTGACTGAGCCACCCAGATGCCCCTAAAGTTTGTTTATTTTTGAGAGAGAGAGAGAGAAAGAGAAAGAGAGAGCATTCAGGGGAATGGTAGAGAGAGGGGGAGACAGAGGATTTGAAGCAAGTTCTGTGGTGACAGTAGAGAGCCTGATGTGGGGCTTGAACTCATGAATTAGGAGATCATGACCTGAGCCGAAGCAAGAGTTGGATACTTAACTAATTGAGCCACGCAGGCGCCCTATTTGCATTTCTTTTTAATTCCTTCTCCTATCCTTGTTGATTTTTTTTAGATCTACATACAGTAAAATTCACTCTCTGTTGTTTAGAGTTTTAGAGATTTTGGCAAATGCATGAAGTTGTGTATCCACCAGCATGGTACCCCAGAGCACACTTCCACCGTTCCCAAACTGCCTTTGTGCGCATCCTCTAACCTGCTTCCATCTCTCTATGTATCTCCATGTATTTTGCCTTTGCTGTAAATAATTTTTCCTGTTAAGGTAATTGCCTTGTAGATTTTGTTCTCTTACTTAAAAGAAATGATTATTCAGATGAATGCTACCAACACGAGCCATCATATTTTGCTGTGAGTCTCATGATAATGTTAGTTACTGCAGCTGTTGAGCACATACATGTGTGGTGTGTGTTGGGCACTGTCCAGGGCCTATTTATGGACAGTTTCAATGAGTGTTCATACTTGTCCATTCTGTTAGATACAGCTTGTTCCATTTTACAGGTGAGAAAAATCAAGGCCCAGAGATTGCCTGAGTTTGCTCGTCTTGCAATTAAGTCATTATTTGAACATAGGAGATCAAACTGTTTTCCTCACCACACTATCATGACTCCTCACATAGAAACTCATGCTTACTGAGTACCTGGCACATGCTAAATGTTGGGTCCCAAACTGTCACATGCATCATCTCATTTAATCCCCACAGGGTTCCCTTGATGTAAGTGTTCCAGTTACCCCCACTTTGCAGAGAACACAGAGGTTGGTGTAACTTTGCTGAGGCCACACAGCTGGCTACGTGATGGTTTTGTTTCAGTCCTGACTCTGGGTTACTGTGAAGTCTGCTCACTCCTAATCACTGTCTTTCTGAGTCAGGTTCGGACTTTGAGAATTAAAATGGACTGTGCGCCGGCATAAGTGACAATGAATGAAAAAATGCCGTTAATGATTTAGTGGAGGGAGGGAGCTAGGAGTTCAGGCAGTGGACTGGAGTGCCTACCATTAGTCTCCATCTCTAGCCAGGAGAATGACTGGCAGAAATGCAAACCATGTGGCTAATAAGAATCTTGGGAGATACTGTGTGTAGATAACAGCGGAGAGCATTTCGGGGTGTGGATTCATGGTGAGAGAAGAAGAAAGGCAGGGATGCTGTGTGTGGCTGGGCTCTCTCCCTTCATTCTGCAGCTGGCTAGCACCCCCTGACGACTTCTATGTAGTTTGCTGGAAGCCTCATGAGTCATGAAGGATATGAGTATATAGGTTCTTGGCATTTCAGCAACTTTGGGTGCTTATTTGGCTGTGTTCTCACTGTGTGACCTTGGCCACATCATACCAGGTTTCTCTCTGCACCCCACTTCCTTTATCTATGAAGTCTGTTCTTCTCTATCCATGCTACCATTCCCATGATGCTCCGGCAAAAGCAGAAATGCCTTGTAGAGTAGGTCCTCAGTGACAGGATACCTCTCTGGTCTTTCTTAGGGTCTCCTACCCTTCACTCCCAGCTTTGGGATGATGTGTGACTTCCCAGAATGCTTGTTCTCTGGCAAAGAGGCCTGGTTCTGATGTTCTCCTGCTTCACACACATAGGACTCTGTGGCCCTTTTTAGTAAGCTGAGCAGACTGGCACAGGATTTCCTTTGAAAGAAAACAGACCAGGGGATTCCTGATCTTTTTCTTCTTTTGCATTTTTATTGAGGTAAAATTCAACATATAAAGTTAACCATTCACCATCATAAAACGTAGTATTTAGTGCATTCACAGTGTTGTACAACCATGACTACTCTCTAATTCTAAGACATTTTCACAGGGGCACCTGGCTGGCTCAGTACGTGACTCTTACCTCAGGGTCATGAGTTTAAGCCTCATGTTAGGCACAGGGCCTACTTAAGAAAAAAAGATATTTTTACCACCCCAAAAGAAAACCTATTCCCATTACACAGGCACTCCTCTTTCCTTTCTTTCCAGCCTCTAGCAACCACTAATTTTCCTTCTTTCCCTATGGATTTTCTTAGCCTAGACATATAAAAGTAATCATTGGTATGTAGCCTTTTGTGCCTGGCTTATTTCACTCAGCATCACGTTTTTGGAGTGACGTTGTAGCATGTATCAATATTTTGTTCCTTTTGATGGGTGAATAGTATTCCATCATGTGGACATACTACATTTTGTTTGTCTACTCATCAGTTCATGGATGTTGAGTTATTTACAGCTATTGACTCCTGTGTGTAAGTATTTCAACACTAGTGTACAGTTGTTTGTTTGCAGTCTCTGTTTCCAGTTCTCTTTGGTATATACCTAGGGGTGGAATTGCTGTGTCATGTGGTGATTCTGTGTGTGACTTACTGATGAACAACCAAACTGTTTCCCGCAGTGGCTGCACCATTTTCTGTTCCCATCAGCAGTGTTCACATTTGCTTATAAGCTTATTCCTCATGTTGTGCTTTCCAAAGGAGGAGATTAGGAAGGTGAATGGCATCTTCCATTCCCTTTTCTCCAGCCATTTGTGCTCATGGAATCTTGGGCAGATCACATTATTTGTCTGAGCCTCAGTTTCCACATATGTGTAATAGGTAGAATTGTGTGCCTGCATCATGGTTTTTTGCTTTCGGTTTTTTGTGAGGATTATCAAAGTAATTCATCTTGGCTCAGTAAATACCAGCTGCTTATAATGGGAATGATGATGATTTGTTACCATTTTGCCTTTCTTTTTCGGGCTCTTTTCCTCTCTTACAGCCACTGTGCTCATGGCTCCGACTTTAGATGACTGAGTGCTCTTTCTGTAGCTCAGTGCTGTTCTTGTCATTCTTGTGGGCAGACATCATCTGTTTTGGTGCTACCAACATGCAGTGTAGCCTCATCACTTTTTCATTAACACATTTCTAGTATAAGAGCCTGCACACCCTTGGATTTGGGGTTGAGGAGGTTTGAGAAAGACAGGAGCTGTGTATGAGTGGCTTGTTCCTATTAGAAATTTATTTATTTTAATTTTAAAAATTTTGTTATGTAATCTCTACCGCCAATATGGGGCTTGAACTTACAACCCCAAGATCAAGAGTAGCATTCTATACCAACTGAGCCAACTGAGCTCCCCATGCAAATTTATTTTTCTTATTTCTTAGAACTCTTAGGCTTCATGTTATAGGAGTGCATTTTAAAATTTTACATTTGACTTTATTATTATTTATCTTTGTGTGTCCTAATATAACCATGAACCATACCCCTATATGAAAGAAACCTTCAGCTCTAGCCTTTGGCTTTGTCAGGAGTATGCATTAGTACTATCAGACACAGCCTTGCCAACCCACTGAAGCACGTGCATTATGGTTTTACATGCAGTCCTAGAGAAGTACATACCAGCATGCACAAGATACATCAGGGGATCTTGTCAAAATATGGGTGTCTAGGCTCTGCTCCAAGATGGAGACTCAGTACATCTGTGAGTGGGGCTCAGGGGTCTGGTGTTCCTGTTGAGTCTGATGTAGACAGAAGAGTCTACATGGTAGACCACCTTTAAGGAGTTCTTTGCCAGATAATGTCTTAAATCCTGGGGTCAGCTTCCCTCTCTTAATCTCAGGCCATTCTCCACATTTAGCACCTTGAATGCCAGCCTCTTAGGATGACCCCAGGACCCTACCACACTGTCCTTCCATTCCCAGTGTGTCTGACAACACCTTTACATTTGCTTGTAATGTGTTATTGCCTCATACAGAGGAACATTTCTGTTCGTCCTTATAGAATTCCATGTGACCATGTATTTCCTGTCCTTGTAGTACTTAGCACAGTGTGCAGTTCACATGGTGGGGGAGCTTTCAGAGTTAAGGCTGCCTGGAGCCAATCCACCTCCTACTTTTACTAGCTGTGTGAATTTGAAAAGTTGATTAATCTCTCTCAAATTGTTTCCTCCTCTGTAGAGAAGGGATAATTAACAGTACCTGGATCTATAGGATGGCCATGGGATGGAATGAGGCAGCACCTATAAAAATATTCCTGGGACAAAGCAGACATTCAGTGAATATTTTTATTGTTTTTTAATATCTTCTACTTATTTGATTGCTTCTTCTGTTAATCTGTGAGCCTCTTGACAATGGGGACTTTTTAAAAAATATCTTAACCTCCATTAGCTACAAAGAGCCTAGTGTCTAAAAGGCGATCAAACACACACACACACACACACACACACACACACATTTTAAAAGAAGTTTTCTATATGCTGGGGACTCTTGAATGAATTTTGTGAATCCCCCTAACCCTTTTCTTTACTTTTTTCATCATTTGCTCATTTGCGTTCATCTCTTAAGATGTATGATGCCTTGTAGCCACTTTTCTTCATTGGCTATTTGTTGAGCCTTGGGCTTATATTCTGCTGAGTTGACATTCCTGCAAGTATCCCCTTCCCCACTAATGATTGACTGACAGTGTGGTAGCTGATGTGCTAAGTCAGCACTGCAGGGGCTCATAGGCTCCATCTCTACTGAAGGGGGAAAAGTAACTCTATCTGTTCAGTTAATGGGAAGAGAAAGCCATGGGACCTTTGTGATTCATTCTGCAGGGTTGCAGAATGTGATCTGTGTGGCAGAATATTAGTGTGTTTATGTAAAAATATCCCCCCGTTTAAAGTGCCAAAGCTACTGCCAATAAACTTCAAGATAAGGAGATGAGAATTAGTTAAAGATAATGAAATGCCACAATAAGAGAAAACTATTTTTCAGCAACCCTTAAAAATATATCGGAAATATGTAAATCACTGTTACTCTCTAGAGAATATAATCATTAGGAACACACATCGATGGGTATAGGAAAAGGCTTTGCTTAACTAAGGAGATAATTTGGAACAATAAAACTTTAGGAGATTCCTCAAGAAGCTAAACATAAAATTACCATTTCTGAGTATTTATCCAAGGAAATGAAAGCAGAAACTTTAACAGGCACTTGTACACTAAGTTATTGCAATAATCATTGTAGCATCATTCACAATAGCCAAAAGGTTGGAAACAACCAGAATGTCCCTTGGTAGATGAATGGGTAAACAAGATGTGGTCTATTCATACAGTGGAGTATTATTCAGCCATATAAAAGAATGAAGTTCTGACATATGCTATTACATAGATGAACCTTGAAAGCATGATGCTAAGTGAAAGAAACAAGATAGAAAAGGCCAGATATTGTGTGATATCACCTACATGTGATACCTAGAGTCACCAAATTCATAGAGACAGATGGAAAATAGTAGAATGGTAGTTGCCAGTGGCTGCAGTGAGAAGATGGGGAGTTATTATGTAATGGGTCCAGAGATTCATTTGGGATGATGATAAAGTTCTTTAACAAGAGAGTGGTCATGATGAAAGTATGAAATGCCACTGAATTGTCCAATTAAACAGGATTAAATGCTAAATTTTATGTCATATATATAATATATATATTAAATGCTAAATTTTATGTCATATATATACATATTACCACACTTAAATTCCCAGTATTAAAACATATAATATATATATATTTCCACATTTAAATTCCCAGTATTAAAAAAATGCTGGGAAAAAATACCATACAGTACAGCTAAGAAGAAAATTGTAGGAGAAGCAAGTTCCTCCTCTGGTCAGAGGATTTTTTCCTGATACCCTTTACGTTCCCTTTCTGGAGTGCTCATTCGTTTCTGGCTGCCTCCTGTTGGAAACAGAGCTTGGAAACTGGCAACCTGCAGGCTGTAACTGGCCCATGGAGGAGTATGGTTTGAGCCACACTGTCTATTTGAAGTTTGGATGACTTGTCAGCATCTTACTATCAGATACTTAGCATCACAAAGAGGAACTGGATTCCTGTATCTTAAAAACCTTGTGGTCTGGCCATACTGGATCCACATTCCCCCACCTCATGGATGTTTTCTTAAAGGAGCCCTATGTGCTCAGCTCACAGGGGTGGGGCACCTGCCTGGTCCCATGGGGAAGTGAAGTTGCAGTCCCCCCTCTCCCCCACAGAAGGGATCCTCTTCTCATAATCTGGGAGTGGATCAGTTCAGCCTGAACATTGTCTTTGTTCTCCTGCTTTCTGGAAAGGATTGTTATGGAAGTGAGCACTTGCGTCTGGCTCCTAGATTGTTATTTCTTCACTGTAGGCCTATTAGCTCAAAAGCCCCCTGTTGCCACATTCAGGGTTTTTACACATCCACTTGTTTTTAGGGTAGCCCAAATAAGCAGATTTTCACTATTTAGAACCTGTTTTGTGTACCCCACAAAACCTCTCTGGACAGCTGTTACCCATTGATGAGGTAGGGCCCTGGAGTGATGGCATCAAGTTGCTATGGCCCTTTGGAGCCCCAGCCCAACAGGTCACTGCCACACCACTGAGGACATCACCTAGTCACATACCATCTTCACTTCTGGCGGTGGCTTCCCCATGGAAGCCTCTGGACTATGTTATGGGCTGTAAGTCTGAGCCCCTCCACAATTCTTGTTGAAGCCCCAGCCCCCAATGTGATGATGAGGTCTTGGCAGGGGTGGTTAGGTTTAGCTGAGGTCATGAGGGTGGGTCCCTCATGGACCGCTTCTCTCCACACCCGTGCATTGAGCAGAGCCCAAATGAGGACACAGCTAGAAGATGACTGTCTACAAGCCAGGAAGCTGGGCCTCCCCAGGAACCACATCTGCCAGCACCTTCATTTGGACCTCCAACCTCCAGAGCTGCGAGGAATAAATAGGTTTTGTTTCAGCTGCCCAGTCTGTGGTGTTTTGGTACAGCAGCCAGAGTTGCCTAAGCCAGGAGGTCTCGTGCTGCAAGGAATTTCTCTCTCCTACAACCCTGTCCTCGTGCCACCCAACAAAGTATGTTGTGTTTTACTACCTCTTGTGGCTCTGTATTTCCTTTGATCACCCCAAATCCCTCAAACTCTCTCTAATGAATACATTTTCTCGTATCCAAAAATACAAATATAATTCGCTAGACAGAGGAGAGAGAAGATGAAGAAGAGTTGGATGTCATATAAGGGGCCTCTTATCTCCCTCATTGAGATGGGGAAGGCAGTAAGATGGGCATTGAGGACCCTTGTGTTTCCAGAGCCGGGAGAGCCTGTTACTTGTCTTTGGGCACGTGGCTGGGCCTTCCACTGATCGGTATTATCTACGTCTGCACTTGGATATTTTACAAGAGGCTCTACACTGCTGATAACCCTTGAGTCAATAAAAATGTGAGTGGCATATGCCTGGAGTGCCCCTCTCATTGGTCAAGGATTAAATTCATGGGGAAGCACACACCTAAAGCAGCTTTGGTCTAATCGCAGGCTCTGAATCCAAGGTGAAAAGGCTACAGGAGCTGGTCACAGTCCGAGGAAATGTGTACCTAACATGGATTGATGGTTCTGGTTGATCAGGATTTGCAGGAAATGGGGTAATGCAATTACCATCCTCAGCCAGCTCTCCGTAGGGTGTTCTCACAGATCAGTGGCAAAGGGTTCATAGGCGATTTTCTTCTCCATTATATTGTGAGATGTACAAGCCTTCCTACTGATACTGCTGGGAAGAGATTTTTAACGGATTATGAGACTGCTGTTTAAAAAAATGATTTCCAGTTAAATACCTTTCAGTATTAAAATGGTAAAGTTCTGAAGAATGGGGGAATTCCTCCAAAATAATTGCTTCTCAAGGAGCTAAGTTTGATTGTCTTATAAACTACTTTAACTTCATTCTTCTTTCCTATGACAAATGAGAAAAGAAGTCTGCATTTCATTGAACAGTCAGATTTCCAATATAGTGTTTACTTGAATTTTCCATTTCTACTGCAGCCCTGAAATCAAGTCCAAAGGATTAAATACCCTATTCAAAATGTAATGGAAAATTTAAAAAAAAAAAATAAAAAAAAGAGGGAGAAGTTCACCAATAAATGAGGAAGACTTTGTTCACAAGTTTCTAAGTGATACTCCAGAATGCCAGCAAATTGGGCAAAGGTGACCTTGAGTGCATAGGTCATCTGTGTTAGCCTCCCTTACCTTCTGCTGGTGTCATGAGGTTAATATTCAAACAACAGTCATTGGTAACAGTGGCCATGTTTTAAACGTTTCCTGTATACCAAACACAGTGCTTTTTATCCATTATTTTCTTAATTATTTAAAACTCCCTAAAGTACATATTGTAAGTAATCCCATTTTAGGAGGAAAAACCAGACATGGGCAGTTAATAATCTCAAAAACACAGAGCTAGTAAGTGATGGAGTCAGATTCCAAATCAGCTTCTCTGTAGGTCCAGGCCCACAGTCCAAGTCACCGTGTGCACTCCCAGGAACCGTGGCCTTAGATTTACCTCCCTTGGTTAATACATACGGTCAGGGGTTTTGCCCCCTTGCTGGTTTTGAATAGATCAGGGTTTTTTTCCTTCCCATCTGAGACCTCCAAAGCACAAAGGCATAACATTCACATAATAGTCAATAGGTATGTATATCAAGGGTCTACTAGAGACCAGGAACTGGGCCAGGGCCTGGGAAACAGACACTATAGTGTTCCACACTCACAGAGCTTTCATTCTCAAAGAGAGACAAAACGACAGAGGTAAACAGTGGTTGCGATAGATACCAGGAGAGAAATCAATAGGATCATGAGGTAGAAAACAATAAGGGCCCATTGAGGAGGCTCTTTAAAAAAAAAAAAGTGATGGTTCTGCTAAAACTGGGCAAGAAGGAAAGAGAAAGCCCTGCCAATAGCTATGAGAAAGAGCATTCCTGCAGGACGGAACAGCAAATGCAAAGGGCCTGAGATGGGAAGATGGTTGACCTATTTGAAAAAACTGAAAGGAAGTCAGTGTGGCTGGAATAGTAGAGTGTTAATTGAGGGAAGCATCCCTCCGTAGGTGGGATTCAACAGTTTGCCTTAAGAGGGCAGAACAAACATATTTCTGTATCTCAGGTTATTTTGTTTATCCTTTAAAGAAGTTCTTTTCTTTTTCTGCATTGCTTTTCCCCTCCTCTACCTTATTAGAGTACCAGCTGCAATTGCCCTTGATTAAAAAACATCACTCTCTGTTGATCTGGGCTTTTTAATTCAAGAAATCTTTGAGCATTATATGCCAAACCCTGGGGTAGGCCATGCAGGGACTCCAAAGAAGTAAAGTGATGTGTTTGTGGGTCTTAGAAACATGTAGCTTTGAATTCCAAAAGTGAAAATGAAGTTGACCTTGCAGAAATGAATCACAGGTTAGGTGGTGGTAAGCGTCTAAAGAAGATTCATGTGGGACCTTTTCAAATAATTCTGTTCACCAGTCAATTTTAAAGCACCCTGCATCCTAGTGAGCACAGTTTATGGCTTTGTTCACATCATAGATTTGGAAATCAAGACCTAAGAAAGGTCACACCATTAAATAAATGTTCAACACTCAGGGAGAGATGGGACATTAATAACACATTCTCAGTTTCATGACATTAACTTGCTACTTTTGTAATAGCTACTTCGGTTTGCATTCCTAAAACTTAAAATAAATTTTTTTGCCTGTATTTTTGATGAAAGAAAGAAAGTTTTTGATGTGAACATTTTTCCACTTCAGAGAATTGAATAAAGGAAGTGTGCATTGATTAATATTCTTGGGGGTACTAGAAATCTATCTGAAAACCCCTAATGTCCAGTGATTCTCCACTTTATTGTGTTTAAGTATACTCTAGAGCTATCCTGTCCATTATAGAAACTGCTAGCCACTTGTGGTGACTGGACCCTTGCACTCTGGCTAGATTGAAGTGAGATGTGATATTAGTGTCTAAAGACTTAATGTGAAAACAATGTAAAACATCTCTATAGGTTTTCATATTGATTATACAATGGAAGGATAATCTTTACATATATACAGCTAAAGACATTAGAGTATTAATATAATTTCCCTTGTTCATTTTTAACTTTTCAAAAATATGCCTAATAGAGAATTTAAAATTACCAGTGGCTGACATTCTGCTTCTTTTGCATTCTCCTACTCTAAAAAGACTCCTGCATCCAGTCATGATGCTCTACGTGACACCAGGCTTGCCCTCCTATTGAAAACAACTGTAAAACAATGAAACCTATCAGGGAATTCTTTTCGGACATCTATCAAAGACAGGGCAGTTCTGTGATCCTTGAGAGAAGGACAGCACATACACTGGAGCCTCGAGGAAGCCTGGCTTTCTGTCCAGGAGCCCTTTCCTGCTATAGTACAGAGAGATTGCACCACACGAGTGAGAGTATGAACTAAGAAGTAGAGATAGTAATTCTTGGCTTCTGAAGTGGAATTCTTCGGGAAGGGTACCAGAAAAGAAGAAGGTGTGCAGGGGAGAATTTATAAATCTTCATGGGGATTTACTGCCGGCTCTTGGCTAAGGGCTAGGCCGAGCACAGGCTGAGATATCACCAGACTTTGCAGGGATCTCTTGATGCAGGGCTGACATCTAAATAACACCAGCATTTTTGCACTGCTGAGACACATTAGGATCCAACCAAGCTGAGGGGTCTGCTGATCACCAGGATCAGCTTTGACCCCAGAATGGCCATGCCTTACCAGTAAATTCTAAGTCCACTGGAATAAAGACACCAAATGACTAAGTTCAAGATGGAGATATGGCTACTGGATAAAAAATAAAACCAAATTCAACAGGATCAAAGTAATACTCTAGTAGTTTGATCACTTTTGTGAAGGTAGCATAATTTAGACCTCTATGAGGCATTGTCCATAGTGTCTCATATAATAAACATTGCTAAACACATGAATAAGCAGAGAAATGGGATCCATATGCAAGATATAAAATAAAGTCATTAGAAACAGACCCTGAGGTGACATGGGTGTTTGAATTATCTCTAGTTGTTTGGAAATAAAATCAAAAACTTCTAAATAACCAATCTTTAAAAGAAGGAGAGCTTGGGGCACCTGGGTGGCTCAGTCAGTTAAGCATCTGGCTTTGGCTCTGGTCATGATCTCACAGTCTTATGAGTTCAAGCCCCACATCGGGCGCCTTGCTGACAGCTCAGAGCCTGGAGCCTGGTTCAGATTCTGCGTCTCTCACCCCCGCCTCCCCCCACCCCCCTCCTTCCTCCACTTGCACTCTGTCTCCTTGCACTCAAAGATAAGTAAAATAAAAATAAATAAAGGAGAGCTCACAGGGAAATGGTAAAATATTTTTAAATGAAGATTCTGAAAATATAGCAAATTAAAATTCATGAGATGCAGTAAAGTAGATCTAAGAAGTTTATATCACAATGGGAAAAAATGGACCTTGACCTGTACTTCCCTCAAGTTAATTTGAAATGATTCATTGATCTCAGTGTTTCAACTAAACTGATCAAGTTTCTTCAAGGAACCATAAAAAATATCTTTGTAATCTTGGCGTAAGCAAAGTTTTCTTGGAGAACACGCACACACGCACACACACACACACACAAACACCTACACTGCACATAAACACTAATGATAAAAGAAAAAAAAGGAGGAAATGGCCTTAGTTAAAAACTTATATCAAAGGTATATAAGAACATGAAAAGGCAAGCTATGGACTGGGAGAACACATTCACATACTGCTGACAGAGGACTTATGTCCTGAATATAGGAAGACAACTCATTAAAAATGGGAGAATGACTTGAAGATGTTTTTTTCCACCAGAGACTGTGAGAATGTCCATTGAGCATAGAAAAATGTGCTGAAGATGGTAGTCATCAGGGAAATGAAATTAAAATCACAGTGAGATGCCACTTCACACCCACTAGAATAACTAAAAATAAAAAGAATAAAAACACCAAATGCTGGTGAAGATGTGGAGGAACAGAACTATCATACATTGCTGATGGGTGTGAGGTGGTACAAGTGCCTCGGAAATATGTTCAGTAGTTCATTTTACAGCAAAACACCTATTTTTCAACGATTTTACTCTCCAGTAATTACATAGGGGTAATAAGAACATACAGCCAGCATGCTTGGGTGGCTCAGTTGGTTAAGAATCTGACATTGGCTCAGGTCCTGATCTCATAGTTCATAAGTTTTGAGCCCTGTATTGGACTCTGTGCTGAAAGCTCAGAGCCTGGAGCCTGATTCAGATTCTGTGTCTCCCTCTCTCTCTGCCCCTACCTTGCTTGTGGTCTGTCTCTGTCTCTCTCAAAAATAAACAAACATTAAAAAGTTAAAAAAAAAAAATAGAGCCACACACATGTACAAACATGCATGCAAATGTACAATAATAAAGTTTATTGCAGCTTTATTCAGAATAGACAAAACTGGAAACAGTAATTCCAATGCCCACTGACAAGGGATGGATAAACAAATAGTGGTACTCATGCAGTTTAATGCTCCTTAACAACATGGAAAAGACTGGCTTAGTGACATGTGCATTGACATGGGTGAGTCTCACATACATTGGAAAGAGCATCAGGGGTCAGACCCAGAAACATACACATTGTGTGTTTTCATTGTATGATATTTAAGAATTGGCAAATTAATGGTGAGAGAATTCAGAACAGTCATTGTCTGAAGAAGTTGGGAGCCACACTGGGACAAAACATTGCACTGAGGTGATGGAAATGATCTACAGTTGATTACAGCTTTAGTTAGATGGGTGTATACATTTATCACAACTCTAAATCTTTATGAGCTTAAGGTCTGTGCATTTTCTATGTACATTCTGTCTTTAAAAAAAATCCTTGGGGTGCCTGGGTGGCTCAGTGGGTTAAGTGTCCAACTCTTTTTTTTTTTTTCATTTTCTAGAAAATCTATTCTTTATTTTTTTTATTTTTTATTTATTTTTGTTTGTTTGTTTTTTTTTACAAATAGTTTATTGTCAAATTAGTTTCCACATAACACCCAGTGCTCATCCCCACAAGTGTCCTCCTC
>NW_027531893.1:4755453-4801813 GCF_008692635.1 Crocuta crocuta
TCTCTCTCTCTCTCTCTCTGCTCCTCCATCACTCACACAGTCACACACACACACTCTCAAAGAAATAAATAAATGTAAAAAAATCCTTAAAAAGTATGGTCAAAAGCAGAGGTCAGCAAACTCTCACTCATGGGCCTAATCTGGCCTGCCACTGTTTTTGTAAATAAAATGTTATGGGTACACACCCATACCGATTTACCCACATATTGTTTCTAGCTGCTTCTGCACAGGAGTAACAGAGTTGAGGAGTTAAGACAGAGACTGTATGGCCAGCATAGCCTAAGGTGTTTATTATCTGGCTTGTTCCCGAAAACCTTGCTAACCACTGCTCTAGAAAAATTGTTTTAATAAGACTCCAAAACCTAGCCATAGACATTCTAATCCAGAACAGCTGAGGCCAGAACTCTACAGTTATCTTCAGCTTCCCCAGAAGGCTTCAAAGCAGGCAAAACTGGTAGGTGGGAAGGACAGAATTGATCCTTTCAAGATTCATCCCATCAATACATAGCAACTCTCTTTGGTCATAAAATTATTTTACTGACTGATCTAATTTGTTCATGTTGGAGTTATAAAAATCCATTTCTTCCCCACTAGCTTTCTGTGGAAAGTGAGAGAAGTTCCTACTCATCATCGTTATGTAATCATCCTTCATAAATTTGGAGAGCCTCACATGTGCTGGTATCATCAGAACACTCTTCTGCCTCTATTGGGCTCTCTGTAGGTGGCTGTTTGAGAGGCTAAAGGGGGGAGGGAATTCACAAAGCACTTTCCATGCATGTCTAAAGGATAATGACACTTAAGAAGCTTTACTTAAAACTGATTTGGCTTCATGATGATTTGAGCTTCCCCTTTAATTAGTTTTTAGAGGCATATATTGTTTATTATCATTATTTTATTTTGCCAAATAGAAGCTTAACATGCTTTAGTTCACAAAGAAGCCAGATGCTCTTTACCAGGTTTTAACCACCAATCAAGGAAAAAGAAAATGCCTTATCACCCTGGAAACATTTCCCCCATGGGTGGTATGTGACTAAAATTTAAGGATTATGGGGGATACTTTTGGCAAAACAATTTATGCTCACCAAACAGTACATGTGTGCCTCTTTATTTCCAGCACCCTTGTTAAGCGGGGTTGTGTGACTGGTTTTGTTCAATGAAATGAATGACTTTTCCCTTCTTTCTTTCTCTCACTGAGGCATGTATTGAGATAAAGTTAACACAGGAACGAAATGAAACAGCCTGAATTAATGAGCTTGGTTTATCCTATGAGAAGAAGGACATTTGTTGTGTTAATCCACTGAGTCTTTCTCGGTATTTGTTTTTGCAGCATATCCTTGTCTCTTCTGACTAATATGGTGCTCATTGGTATAGGTTAAGGCAGTCATTGGAGAAAACAGACCCAGGAAAATACTACAACGGTGCTTAGTATAAATAAATGTACCATTGCCAGTGACGATGGACTATTTGTTAACACAGAAAGGACAATTGATTGTTAGCTGTTTATCTTCAGCCTTGTAAAAATAAATTACATTTGGTTCCAGGAACCTCCATAAAAGTGAATATAAACATAAGCATCCCAATACATGACATCTACAAAATAATGTAAAGACAGTGGGAAGCCGTCGCTTCCCAAGAGGTCTCTGTTGTGAATTTTGTTGTGTGAATATGTTTTTTCTTTTGAGAGAGTGGGATTGCAAGTTAATACCCTCCAACTCACTTAAAAACGTCTTCTCTGAGGGTACTGGTTTGGAAGAGAAAACTTATGTGATGCTGGACCTAATTTTTCATGGGGCTTTGCTCTCTGGCAAGATGAGCTGTTACATCATTGTATCATCTGTCTTCTTTGGTGACAAGATACCTGATTACCCACCTGCTCTGCACAGTTGATTGTGCCTTCTTCCCCCCTTGCCAGGATGGCTGTGACTGGCTTCCATGCTGGTCTCTCCTTCAGCTTCATGTGAGCTTCAGAGGCACAGCCCATCTTCCTCATCTTTAAGTATCTTCATGTCTCCAGTGACATCAGGCACATGGCAGACAGTATGTTTGTGATTGAATAAGTAAATGATAACTCCACCACTCCCATTCCTCACCTCTTAGGATGTCACCACCTTCATTGCTACCACTATGATCTAAGTTGTTGTCAGTCACTTTTGCCTGACTCCTGAGATAACCTTCAAAGAGCCTTGCTACATCTACTCTTTTCCTTGCTATCAGTGTTTTCATTAGAGTTGGAGCCATCTCTTTAAAACCCAAATATTTCAAATATTATCTCACCCCTTACTTCAACCTCTTCGATGGCTTTCCATTGCTCTTTGAATAAAGGCCAAAGTTCTTCATGTGGTCTGCAAGACACTCTCTCTGTATCCTAACCTTGCTCATATATCTCACAGTTCAGGCAGATTTCTTTCTTATGGTTGCTCAAACATACCCTGGTTTATTCTGCCACAGGGTTTTTATCCATGCTGTGCTTTATGCCTCCTGTGCTCAACTCCATTATGCGCGCGCGCGCGCGCACACACACACACACACACACACACACACACACAAGTCATTGCTTACCTAGTTTAGTTCCAACATTTTTGCAAACTTCAGCTCAAATTAGGAAGCATTCTTCTTTTATAATTTATAATTTCATACGTTATTATCAATAGTTGCAGTTTTACATTTACTTTTATGATTATTTGATTCATGTCTGCAAGCACTAAGCCAGAAGATGGTCTGGTTTTCACCTAGCACTACATCCCAAGGGTGTATCCCAGTACCTGGCATATATTTATTCAGCAAATAATGTTGCATAAATGAATGTCTAGTTAGGAGTATTATAACAGCTCACTGCTAACTAGGGGGCATAGTGAGTGCTACCTGGTGCTGTGAGCTAAGGAAAAGCAGAAACATGATGCAGAAGTGTTAAGGACTCAAAGTAGCGCATCACCCCTGCTGTGCTCAGAAGGCTTGGTCTGGGGCAGCCAGAGGTAGAGTGGAGGGGACTCACTGGTGGCCCAGTCATCCTTGTGCTTGAACTCACAGTCTCTTTTAAGAGTGTGGAGGGGTTCATTCTGCAGCACTCTATCCTAGGCAGGCCATGGTTGGCTTTTCAAGTCTTTTATATGTTCTGAGGGGCTGAAGTTCAGAAATGGCTAATCTGGATAACATTCCAATGCATTGACTGACAAGAGGGCTTTATCCACAAACAGGGTATTCTGAGTTCCAATACCTAGTTCTTTGTTGTAAAGCACCCACTCTAGAGTGGAAGTCTCTGGACTTTCATCATGTTAGGACAATGAGGTGACAAGGGGCCACAGAGTTTAGTGCAGTTTTTGTAGTTTGTTGCATTTTGCTTATTTTAACGGGGAAGAGTGTTGGGAGTACATAAAAATTACCAGTCACTTCTCAAATACCATCATCATTTTGAGGCAAGTGGGAAGGTTAACAGAATCAGTGGGCTCAGGTGTGAAGATAAAATTTGCTGGATATTTGGATAAAAGCATTAATAAAAATGTTCAGAGTATAGCTATTTGTAAATATACAAGTTAAAAGAAACTGTTGAATTTGAATGTGGATCCGTCAGTCAGGCCATCTGAAGGAAACATGGAGATAATCATCCAATAGAATGGTGGTTAATCATGAGCAATGGAAAGGAAGGGGATAGGTTAAAAACAAAAAGCTAAGAAGTGTGACTGAAGATAGCTGGGAGACTCTTGGCACTTTTTTGGACCATTTTGACTGTTACTTTAGGTGCTGTGTTGGCCAGATGGTTGTCACGATAACGAGGATAAATCCATTAGGAGAAGTGGTGTGAGAGCAAGGCCCTGAGGCAGAGGAATGGAGGGTCTGTGTACTTGCTTCTAAAGTTATCCTGCGTCTCCTGTGCTGGTGCCATTGCCATGCTGGCGCCCCCTGGTGTACAAACCGGGCTTTGCTTTTTATGCACTGCTTCCCTCAACATGCGCGTTATCCCAGTTACTGGTGGGACTAGGCCATATGTCTCAGGTGTTCCGGGGGAGGAAAAAAAAGAGAGATAGAGAGAGAGAGAACTGTGGCTGTAATTACAGAGAAAAAAGCATGGAGAATTGCAAGGATGAGAGCTGATGCTTCAATTTGTTATGATGTCTATTTTCTGACCATCTTTTAGATTCCCTAGAAATTACTCATTTTTAGGAATGCCTGACTTCTGTGCATTTCTGCAGAACTCAGGTCTAAACTAATTTGATGTAAATTATACATTTGCAAGTGTTATTCTAGAAAAACCTGTATGGGGCCCACAAAGACAAAGTGCACAAAAGGAAATGATGATGTGTTTTATTCATAAGGCAGCATTTCTCTTCAAAATTCTTACACAGCCCCTAAAAATACCTAATGCATCACAAGCCGACATTTGTACTGCTGGCTTTCCATACACAGAGAAGTACTGTTCCTTTTAATCAAGTAAGTTTATTTTGCGGTGAAACCTTTTGTATAATATTGAAAAATAGTTGTGTTCCTTGGAAGCTATTTCGGGTTTCTGAAATGATCATTTTTAATCATTCGCCTAGCAAAACAATTTACCAAGCAGTGAAGGATGACGAACCATAAAGTTTAATTTGCCTTTTTTAATTGAGTTGTTAATTAGCACCCCTCCACCTTTGGAGACTCCCAACTTGCTTTTTTGTTTTGCTTCTGATCCGAGACGTTTTAAAGAATCTAATCTATCATATTTCCTCTGCCCAGGTACTTTCATGAATCACATCAATAGGTGATTATTTCCTAAATCTGTTGAAGCTTCAGCAGATGCATACAAATTTTGTCAGTGGCAAATAATTAGATAGGGAATATAGAATGGTATTAAGTTGATAAAGATATCTGCCGTTTGTTGAATTCCTACTACGTGCCAAACACTGTTCTAAGTGCTTAACATACATTCCTTATTCTTCACAGCATTTTGAGGTACTAACTATTATCTCCATTTTATACATAAGTGAGCAGAGGGTCTGTTCTGTTAAACACTTTTTTCCCCCAAGGTCATCCAGGTTATCAGTACTAGAGTAAAGCTTCAGTCCCAGGCGGTCTGGTTGATGGCCTCACAGGTCATCCTTATAACCCTGTGCTGTATCCCGAGATTCTTGAAGTCAGACAGACCTGTATTTGAATTTTAGTTCTATTGTTAATATTGAATGTTAACATTAACCACATGCTATATTCAGAACCAATTTCATGGGTCTGTGACCTGGAGAGGCAAGGCCCCACACCTGGAAGGGTCCTGTACTTGGTTTACTGTTCTTCTGTTGCCATCTGACATTGTAAATACTTTTTGCACAAGGGTCCCCACATTTGCATCTTGTGCTGGGTCCTGCAAATTATGTAGCTGGTTCTGATACTATTGTTCTTTTAATGTACATTTACTCTTCCTGCTTCTCATGATTTCTCTTGGTCCAAATCTGTACATGGTTTAGCTAGGTCCTTTGTTCAGGGTTTCACAAAGCTGAAATCGAGGTGTTGGTCAGGGCTGGGTTTCCATATGGAGGCTTGACTGGGGAGCTGAGCTCCCTACTTTATGCTTGTGTGGTAGCATTCATTTCCTTGCAGCTGTAGACTTGATGGCATTTTACTTCTTCTAAACCAGCACGGAGAGAGAGGACTGGAGCATGTCTTATGGCAAGGTGGAGTCTTAGGTCAGGAAACATGATTATAAGAATGGCATCCCATCACCTTACTGCATTTTATTGGTTAGAAGCAAGTTACAGGTCTTTCCCTCATTGAATGGGAGGGATAATACAGAGGTGTGAACACTAAGAGACAGGAATCATGGGCGACTACTTTGGATCTGTTTGCTACAATTATGGTATTTTATTATTATGTGTAATTGTTACTGTCATTCTTGTTGTTGTCGTCAGTACTAACAATTCTTTAGAACTTACTGTGTTCCAGGCCCTGTTCTAAATGGTTTTTGCATATGTTAACTTAGTGACTCATACAGCTGAGTCCCAAAGTCCTGAGGACTGAGCTCAAGGTAAACCCTCTCTGTCCTCTGGAACTAATAGTACTCAGGGCAATGAAACGTGAGGCAACTCTTTATTTTTCTGAGGGATATGATCATCTCCGGAAGTAGTTAAGTATAAATGATTAGAAACATGGAGTCTGGTGCCCTACAGGCCCAGGGGAGATGCCCCACTCTGCTGCCCTCTGGTTGTATGATCATGCCAAGTCCTTCCTATGTTTCCTCATCAGCGGTGCTTCAGGAGGGCTCGGAGCAGCCTGCAGGTGTTAAGCCTCAAGGTTAAGGTCCTTTTACAACATGGCAATTCATACAGTTCAGCCAGAGTAGGGTTACGATTTTGTGTTTAAGATATTATTATTTTACTGAATCCAAAGACCTCTCTTCTCTCAGGTTCCTCAAGGAATTTTATACAAAGAAACAAACTGGAGCAACCCAAATATTACCCTGAAACCTGCCATCACCTATATAAACACTTCTTTCTCTCTTCTCTGGTTTTTCATTATGCAGATTAACTCTGTCCCTCCACCTTTTCTCCATCAGTCTTTCTTGCTTTCTTGGACTCTTTCTCATTGTATTTGTTTTTCCATTTCTCTATGTACACCTGTTTTTGTTTGTCTTTCTCTCCCTGACCCATTCTGTACTTTTATTCCACCAAATAATCATGTCAAGAAATCTCCCTTCTTAGGTGGAAGAAAGAAAAGGAAGGAAGGACAAAGGGGATAATGGGATAGAATTCCAGCCTCCTCCTCTCCTTGCAGGTGTGTCTGTGAGGCTCTTCAAGGACGGTGTTGATGGGGGTGGGGGAAGGAAGGGCTCTCCCTAAGCTTCAGCTGCAACACATGCAGAGTGCATTGTGCTAATTTGTCTTTTGAAATGGTCTTCTATTTCCACATTTTTGTTTTAATTGTGCTGCATGTTTGGTAGGCGTGCCACTGTAGCATCCAGCATTTTGCTGCAGGAAAGAACCAGTCTTTCCCAGTCTTTATTGAGCTACCACTGCCTGATAATTTGTGAAGTTCTATACCCCTTCCATCAGAAATGGAAGCATCAGAAATGCTTCTACTTTCTCCTTCAGAGCACTGGGTGGCCAAAATTCATTCATAGTCCCAAATGTCTTCTGTCCATTTGATTGGGAAGCAATTCCTTGCTAAGAGGTGCAATAATTAAGCATAAAAAAAAAATCCCCTTCCTTGTTTTGATCCCAGCTTTTTCCCATCCATCTACAACTTTTCTCTCTAAATTATCCTGTTTCTTGCTAACATGGTCAATCTCTTTCCTTCTATGAGACCTTCCGTTTTACCCTTTGAGCACCTCACCCTGCAAACAAGACACTTTTCAACTCTTTCACCTCCTCAAGTGATGTTTCCCCCTCACTTTTGAAAACGAGCAGTCTGTGGCTTGATTTCTTATCTCTGGCCACCTGTTTACTCCTCCCAAACCCCCGTTTATCTGACCGCTACACTTTCTGCCCCACTGACAAGATGGTCTTGAAAGTCACCCAGGGCCCCGCGGTTGTCAGCACCTATTCTCAGCTCTTATTCTCCGTGGTCTGTCCGCAGCACCGATGGTGCTGACCACCCCGGCTACTTGAGTCTCTGCCCTCTCATGTTCCTTTCTGAGCCTAGGTCTCAGTATCACTTGTGACCTCTTCTTCATTCTCTGACACTCAGACATGGGCAATGCAGGCAGTCCTCTAGAATAGACTCCTGAATTCCTTGCATTTTCCTTCACTTCTCCCTTTTTGTCAGGGATCCTGGCCAGTCACCGTGGACGACACTTTAGGGGTCACCTGCTACCTGTCAGACCCTGTCCTAAGGGTCTTCATGCAGACTCCTCTCATCTCCAGAATGCCTTATAAGATAAAAAGAACATTGCTCCTATTTTGCGGAGAAAAACTGAAACAGAGAGTTTATTTTCTTGCTTTCAAATTTCTCGCATAATACTGACCTGTCTTAGAGTTTGTCTTCAAACTCGTGAACTTCTAAGTTCTTTCCTGGTGACGATCAAAACCAAACTCCCTTTCCTTTCTCCCCTACCTTTGCTGCTCCTCTGTGTCCTCTGGTTTTGTTTATTCACTATTATGTTTCACTTGTCACTTCATCATTGTTTTTGGTGACTCCTGGCCTTTCCACCCTCATCCAGTCGGTTGTTCAGCTATATTCATTTCACTCCCAAATATCCTCCTTCCTTCCAAATTCCACAATGTTCTTTTGAGCCCTCTTTACTTTTCTTAAATTAATTTTATTTTTCTCCATTATGATAATTGTATGTTGATTCATTTGGCTAAAAAGATGGAAGGAAAGTTTTTGAAAATCCATAATCTTTTCACCTGGAGTGCAAAAGCTTTCAGGATGGTAGCTTGTTGAACCTTCAACAGATGTGCTGGAGATTTAACCTCGAGGACATCAGGATGTGATTGTACTCAGAGATGGGGTATTTACAGCGGTAACCAACTTAAAATGAAGCCATTAGGGTGGACCGTAGTCCAGTATGACTGGGTGTCTTTCTTTATAAAAAGGAAATTTGGACACAGACATGCACATGGGGAAAATGCCACGAACGCTGAAGTTAACGCTGCCACAAGCCAAGGAATGTCGAAGATTGCCAGTAAACCATCAGAACCTATGGCACAGGCTTGGAGCAGATTCTCCCTCACGGCCTCAGATGGGCCAACCCTGCTGACACCTTGAGTTTTAAAACCTAGCTACCAAATTCTAAGAGACAGTAAATTTCTGTTGTTTAAGCCACAAGTTTATGGGACTTTGTTAAGGCAGCTGTGGAAAACTAATACATTTCCAAACGTATCTTTCTGCTTCTGGTCTTGCTCTCACATCTTTGATCATTTTCTCCAAAATCTGCTTTTCTGTGTAAGGCCTTGTGTCAAATCTTTATAGATCCTTGTTGCTGCTGGAAAACATCCAGTGCCTTCGAGGGACATCAGAAGCATTCTAGGCTCCCCCAGAAGATATGTGTCAGGAGGAAAATGACTTCGTCTTGCTTACCAGGGTGTCCCAGCAAAATAACAAGTGCCAAGAACAGAATAGGCAGTCACTTTTTGAATGGGTGAATTAATGAATGAGTGAGTGAATGAATAGGTGAGTAAATGATGAATGTGTCATCCTTCACTAACCCCTGCCTTTATCTGGAAAGAAGCACCGCCTTTTCCCCAGTTGCTGTATCTTCTCCCCTTCCTCCAACTTGCTGGTAACAGCTGATAGCTACCATGGATATCTCTTTTTGTTTTTAAATATGTGTCATTCAAGACCCAGCTCATTTTTCAGTGCTTCCTCAAATTTTCCATATTTTCTAACCAGAACAAATCCTTCCTTCCCATGGCATTCTGGAAGCACTTTTTACTTTGATTATGTTACCTTATGCCAGTTTCTGAGCATGGTAACATTACTTTTACAGCTTGGCTCCTGGTAGGTATTCAATAAATATTTGTTAAGTGAGTAAATTAATTTAAATGAGTATCTGGGATAACAGAGCTGAAATTAGAACTCCTAAGTCCTCCTCCCCGCTTATTTCCGTGTCTAGGCAACACTTTGTCCAAAGATTTCCCTCTTAAAATTTTTATTTACAAATGCTCTTCAGGACCTACATGTAAGAGAAAGAGCTGGCATTGAGTGCATTGAAAAGTTGAATTGCAGGTTGCCATGGCAACAGAGTTGAGAGTTGAGTTTTCTATATACGAATGTTTTAATGAAAACATATTCTTAGCCATTATAGATGGGTTTGTGTACCAGAAGAGAAGTGCTTTATCTTAACATACTGTTATGTTTATAAGTTAGATTGATGATCCAAAGTATTATTTCATTGAATAACTATACATTATCGTGGTTTCCTTGCAGTAAATGATCCCACTGCTCACAAAATGAAGGCTATTCTTGTTTGTGGAAGAGAATGTCTCCATAGGCTAATTTTTTTCTTTTTGATATTGGGAAGAAGCCTTTTTACTTTTGCCAAAAGACACTTACCTTAAGCATCTGATGTGATTGCATTTTTCTTTGCAGTAATAATTGTCCATAATCATGCTTGCATTCTGTGTACTACTGACCATTATTAAATAATTGGGAAGGTTTCGTGATGGTGGTGGTGATAATGATGGTAGTGATGGGAGGAGTGCAAAATTTACTCCCAAACTTTTACGTACTGGAGACTGACCATGCACAAACCCCTTTTGTTTTTTTTTTCTAGTTTACAGTGAGTAGTCCTGTAGTGGGGTTAGACTCTACAGATGATGGCTATTAGAATGCTATGCCCTGGGCATGCTGGAATTATAACTAGGCAATCATTAGTTCTATATGCAGTCTTCTGTTAAAGATAATTTATTAGGCAGCTACCCAGAGGTGGCAGTGCTATTCATTGTTTATGGCAAATGTTAGGTACCATTTTGGTTACCTCTTGAAGATCTCTTGTAATACAGAGATCCAACCCATCATTTTCCTCAAGTACCTTTTAATAGGAAACCTCCCAATAAACCTATTAAAAGCATAATGAAAACCTCATTCAGTCTTCTGTCAGGCTTCGGAGCTGTAAGTGGCTTCTAATTTGCACAAGATTGGAATAGCATTGAAGAATTACAGTAACTAAGTGAAACACTCATCGGATTTTCAATTTTCTGATAGCATCCCATGTAATTTCTTGTAATGCATTTGTAGCCAAGCGCGGTGACACCGCGATGACACATGTCAAGGCTCATGCTGGAGCTTCTGCCCACATCAGCATTACATTGGGATGCTCAGTGCTGTCAGTGTTTCTCATGGGGAGGGTGCTGATCAGTGCCTTTGTTTGGCCTTGATGGATATTCTATTATATACAGTCCCTTGAACAACAGTCTCATAATTTCTACCAGCTCAGATAGATGTTTTCGATGTTTGACATTTGACTTCATGCATTTATTGGAACACATTGTGAATAGTTCCTTTCATGTGAGCGCTTGGCAGAACATATAGTTTGTCCTTCTGTAGCTTGCAGTACCTGTTGAGTTTATTGCCTCATTGGAATGAAGGCTATATGCTTTGTATTCTGATAAAGGAATTCCTTTCGGAGGCACCAAGAGAAGTAGAGGACATCATGGCTATGAACTAGCAGGATAAGACCCTGAGTTTTCTTTAGCATATTTCAATGTTATTCTCATTTCTTGTTTGCAAGCTAAAATAATTCATTCTCCCTCACAAAGAAACTATGTGTTGCTCTTCTAACCTTAAGCTTGGAGTCTCTTGTGCCTAATTCTTAATGTTTTCATGGTTCGTGACATATGTCAGTCGTTAAAAACCTCAAGCCAGTAACAGAATTAAAAATAGACTAATCACACTTGGCAAAAGGAAAAAAAATGAGGTCAACCAGGATTTTAAATCTTCCAAGTAATGAATGGTGTTTCTGCTCTTTGGAATATGGCCCTGACAAGACTGTCCCTTCTACTACAGCAGGTATTTTGACTTATTTCTTACGTGAGTGAGGATAAATTTGAACTAAGTCAGCTGCATACTCTCTAGGCATCGCCTTTGTGACCAAAGACATTTATTTGTGAGGTAGCAAGGCTGAGGTTAAAACAGTAGTCTAAAGCCATATCACAGAGGCAAGCTAATTGGCTTGCATGGGGATGTAAGCTGTATTCTCACTGTGGTGCTTATGAACGCAAGAACCACCTTTTTGACCCTTCATTTCACCCAGATAACACTCAAACATTTATGGAATTCTTATGGGGAACAAAGTCCTCAGTCGGGTGCTGTATGAGGGGTGGTGATAGAAGCAGCCAGGAAATACTCATTTTAGTGTAGCAGAGACTTCCTAGGTGCTCAGAGAAAGATATGAATCGGTGTCTCTATTTAAGACCCACTGAAAAAAAATATGAGTCTCTTGACTTGTCTGGCAATCATTGAAAATAAGTCAAACTTAGACTCTGAAATTCTAGATACAATTTTTGCAGCTTCAGAACTGTAGACATTTGGGGCCAGATTATTTGGTAAGGGGAAGGTGGTTATCCTGGGCACTGTAGGATGTTTAGCAGTACTAGATGCCAGCAAACCCCTCTCCAGTTAATGTAAAGTGCTTCCAGACACAGGCAAATGTCCCTGGGGAGGTAGGGGCAAAATTTCCAGTTGAGAGCCCTGGCTATAGATGACTTCCTGGTGGGTACTGATGCTGTTGTGTTTAGAGACAGTAGGCGGTTGTTTTCTTGTCTATAAAATATAAAGTTCTTGGAATATGTTATGTGGAATAAGGATGCATGAATTTCTGTAAGGGTAGACTTTTTGGTGCGTGAGTTATATTTCAGTAAATCATGTATTTAAAAAGTTGATAGGGGCGCCTGGGTGGCTTAGTCGGTTAAGCGTCCGACTTTCACTTAGGTCATGATCTCGCGGTTCGTGGGTTCGAGCCCCGCGTCGGGCTCTGTGCTGACTGCCAGCTCAGAGCCTGGAGCCTGTTTCAGTCTGTGACTCCCTCTCTCTCTGACCCTCCCCTGCTCATGCTGTCTCTCTCTCTCTCTCTCCTATAAATAAATAAAAACATTAAAAAAAAAATTCAAAAAAAAAAGTTGATAGCGTCATCTTTGCCATTGATTATGAATTTACTGAAACTTTCTAAGTCTCCATATCCTATAGAAAGAGGTACCAACATCATCTGGGTATTATTTGAGCTCTGAGTGAGCTATTATTAGAGATATGTGGGCAATATTGCTATCAGTAACTAGTAGGTATTAAGGAAATGTTGGATGATTCTGAAGTGTGGCATCATTCTGGCTGTTCACATGTTTTTCACGGTGTATCATCCTTAGCAGTTGTCTTTGGGGCTCTCCCACCCTTTCTCCCAGAGGCAGTCCATTAAAACATCATTATTCCAGAGGTGGTCTATAGCCCAGCAGCCCCAGCACCTAGGGGCTTGGTGGAGGTGCAGAGACTCCAGCCCATCTCCAGCCAAAGCTGGAGAAGCACTTCTTTAAAGGGCCCTTTCCATCTGTCTCCAACCATTTCCTAGAAGGACCTCTTCAGACCCTCTCTCTTGCTGATTGATTACTAGTCTGCTTCCACTGATTGGCCTTTAAAAATTTTTTTTAGACTTTTCATTGTTCACCATTCTACATTCCCACAAATATTGGACAGTTTTGCTTCCTTTGATCCTACATCCCTCTCCTGTGCAGTGATCCAATCCCAAACTTCCAGCCCGGGTTAGAATTCTGGACCCCCAGGACACATTTCTATAAAAACTGCTAGGTGAACCACACCCTGGAATTCTAGTTCATCTGAGGGCCAACACCAGAACGTCTCTTGATGTGTGTCCGTTTGTAGACACACATGTCCCTGTAGAATTTAAGGTTCCCAACAATAGCTACCTCAAAAACACCTAGCAGTTAAAGCTTGACAGAGTGCATGCAGGAGATATTAGAATGTAGTTGTCCTCAAGATGGAGTCAAGGTTGGGAAAAGTAGAAGGACAGAAAAGGGCATCATACATAGTGTTTCCTTCAACATGTTATGTTAAACTCAGAAGCTACCCTCAGCAATTACATTCTGGAATCTTTCCCACATTTGTAAATGGCATCACCATCTACAGGATAGAAAGATTCTATTTTTCCCCTTCAGGCTGTCAGAAGACCTTGCTGCTTCCACCTTCAGAAGAACAATCTCAAATGTGTCCACAACTAGTCATCTCTGTTGCTTCTAACGTTGTCTAGGTACTGTCTCTCATGGTCTTGTGCAGTGGTCTCCTGAATTCACCTGTCTGATGATGCCTGCTACCCCCAGACCCTTCTGTTAGCAGCAGCCAGAGTCTAATTTCTAATTGCACATCTGCTTGTGATATGCCCTTGCTTACTGTGCTTCTGTCTTCTTTCCAGTCTTCAGAGTCTTCGACCATATTCTAGCCTTAGAGTTTCATGCTCTCCTCACCTTCTGTAACACTCCTCCTCCAGATAGTTGGATGGATGGCTCATTGTTCTCTGAATTTCAGCCTCAAATCTCACCCCCTTAAAGCGCAAATACCTATCAAATTAGGACAAGAGTGCCCTGCTTATATTCCATGTGCCAAGCCTTTGAAATACCCTCCTCCCCAAGTGAAGAATCTAGCATTTCTGAAACATTCTGACAATGTAGAGCTACAATGACCCGATGTTGGAATTGGACACATAGCTCCGGAGAGCTGGAGAGTTTCCAGAGAAAAATTCATTTGCCATGCTTCAGTTTATCTAATAGAGAGAGAGATTGCCTATCAATTAAAACCACAAGGGTTGAGCTGAGATGTCATCCCTCGGGATTTGAAATAGTTTCATCTAATCTGGAGCAGTTTTAAAATCTAATAATGCAATCAGGTTTTAGTATTTTTCCCCCACGTAATGATTCATGTGCCATGAAATTTTTCATTAAAAAATTCCAAGGCTCACAAAGTAAGAAAAAGAAAGGGGGCCTCACACACCTCATTTGTTCAGCCATTTCATGGAGTCCCCAAATGTAGATCATTGAAATGGAGCCTTGGAATTTTAAATCAAGTTTTACTTTGCAAATTTAATGAAATGCAAACAAATACTTAGCAGTTCTAAAGGGCATGAAGTCATTAAGGTTTCTCATTTTGTTAGGCGCTTTGGGGGCCTCCGTAATTTTTGAAGTAAAATCAATTAAGTTCTGTGTGTGCATGAATGTGTGTGACTCATTGTGCAGTCTGTGGATAGATCTTGTGGACTCTGGGCTTAAATTTCTGTTGTGCCCTTTTCAGCTGCATGTCCTTGGGCAAGTTATTTAACCTTCTGTCATATCATATGTAAAATGGGGATGCTTTAAGTTTTTCTGGAGCATTCATTGCAGTGCACAGGTCTCTGTGTTTAGAAGGGCCCATGCTTGGTTGAATGCTTGAAATCCTTAATAATTTTTGAATAATGGGGCTTGTGTTTTCATTTTGCATCTGGCCTACAAATTATGCAGCTGATCCTGATCTGATGAGATTATGTAAGTACAGTGCCTGTCAGAGTCCCTTGAATGAGGTGGGTACTAAATATGCATTACCTCTTTTCCTTACATGTTTGAATAACTGTGTGTTTCTGCTCCCTTGGGTTAGTCAAAATTGAAAATGCTGATACTTTTCTAGTCTCTCTCTCTTTCTCTCTCTCTCTTTCTCTCTTTATTCTGTACAGCTACACCCCTAAGAGAAGCAGATTATCCTTTGATTACTTTTAAGATTGTAGAAAGATATTTAATCCTCATACCCATTCTTTGCCAGTTCTGGGAGTACAGATAGTATTTTTGGGGGTATTTATGGACTAATAGCATGGTAAAATGCTTTGTGAAAACAGTTTCCCAACTGGAAATTGCTGTGTAAGTCAGTCACGCTGATGCGTACTGAAAAAAAATTATTGAACATAAATGTGGTACAGATATGGGTAAGGGGATATATCAGAAATGTATGGGGTCACTGGCATTCAATACCATAGCTTCCCAAATACCAGCATTCCTTCTGTCAATAAAGTTCTGCACTCTGCACTGTGGGATGAGAGTGTTGGGACGGTTGATTAATAAAAACACGAGGCTCTTGGCCAACAGAGGACATTGTAAGAAGTTGGTAGCCTAGAGGTTATAATTGAGGCTGATGGAAGAGATGCTTGAGAGGAAACATTGGGTGAGGTCAGGCAGAATTGGAAAGGGGATCCTGGGGAACAGTTGTACCTGAGGTTCCTGTCCTTTGCCCTGACAGAGAATCCCCAGCAACTTGACACAGGTGGTTCTGATGGGAACCGGCTCACCTGGGGTGAGAACCGCTATTCATCTCCCTTCAAAGGACCGGCCAGAAGAGAGGAGTTGAAGTTGAGAGAGTGTCAAGGCAGGCAGGTCAGCTGTACTGAGACAAGGAGGGGACCTAGAAAGTCCTTCCTTTCTCCTTTCCATTGAAAATGATAATAATGAGTGTCTATATTGAGTCTCTCTGTTCTCTGTTTGCTATCTGAAGTGACCCCAGTAGTTACTGCCTCCTTTAAGACCCCTTTAAGACCACCTTCTAAGAGGCATTGTACTTCTCTCTTTCTTTACTAAAGCTCTCTCGTTCTACTTAATTCATTTGGGACATAGTGCACTCAAGGAAGTTACGTTTTTGATAATCTTTATTATCTTCTTCCTACCTCTCCACCCCTGGATTGTAAGCTGCATGAGAGTGGGTGGTCTTTCTTGTCAGTCTTGCTTACGGCTCTATCCCTATGAGTTAGACCCATGCTTGACACATAGTAAGCCTTCACATAGTTCTTGAATGAATAAGTAAGTCACTTTTCCATGCCTGAGATTATTCTCTGCTGTGGATTTCTGGTTGTCCAGACTTCTGGCTGAATTATGTGCATTCTGCCACAACTCTCACTTTCCCTTGGCCCCCGCGTCCATGCCAGCCCTCTTGAACTGTTGCTCCCATGGTGAATGTTTCTGCTATTCTCCAGGTGGGTCCTTCTTATGCATTCAGTGAGAAGAGTGTTCTGCTTAATCTACAAATCCTACCATAGTATTAGAGATGGAGGGTGGGACTATGACAGGCTTTCTTGTTTATCAGCACTCAGTAGTATGCATCCAGTTCATCTCCATCTCTGTGCCTCCCATCCTCTTAGAGGAGGTGAGCCTGTGTCAGAGAGGTTCTGAGCTTGTGGTCAGGCTTTAGGAACCCATAAACCATTTCTTTTCAGGAATCACATTGATATTTCACGACCTGTTTTTTGTGTAGTTCTCTGTCTTCATGTGTTTAATAGATCACAGCCCAAATATCACATTCCTAATAGACCCCAATTTGTTTGTTAGAAGAAGAGGAGGTATTAATAAGGCTGTACAGGTGCTTCTGTGAGCCAGAAAAAACACAAAGTGGGCATAAGATGGTGCAGAACAAATGTGTTTTTTCTGTCTCACTTCTTTCCTTGATAGTCTAGAGGAGTGAGGGGAAAAATTAACAAGCATTTCTGCCTTTTATGGTTCTGCGGCAGCTTTGCTGAAATGCATCTTGGAATCTATGAAGGACATTAATAAGATGGTATGAGAAGCTGTTTGCTTAAAAAGGGAAAATAAGCTTTAATTTAGATGACTGAATGGCCGGATGCTAATGAACTACTATTGCAGATGTGAATGGCCATTTCTTGGGTTTCTGAATGATTTTCACACTTCCCAAGCTTTATTCAAATTAGTAATATCCTTTATGGTTTTCCTTTATTGGCCATGGGGAGAAAAAAATCCCGAAGACTTAAGTTTTCATCAGAGCTGATGGAATACACTAATAAAATCATATGTCATATTAAAATTTGAAATATATGGTGGTGTAATATTGTCTGAGTCGATCCAGTGGAATAATATAATTAATAGGGACTTAGATTATTAATTTAGAAGGGCAAGAAGCTGAGGACAGTTTGGTTCTCTCTTTCTCTATGCCCCCAACCTCCTTATTTTCTCTCCTGCTGCTCGCTTGTGTGCTCGTCCATGTGCTGTCTCTCTCTCTCTCTTGCTCTCGCTCTCGCTCTTGCTCTCACTAGCTGCTGTTTTCTTCATCCAAATATGCATAGAAAAGTCTTAAGTGGCTGTTGAAACTCCCAGAGGCCTGTTTACTTCAAGGTGGAAGCAGGAAAGCTGCCATAATTCAGAAAGCAGCTTCTGGCATGAGATGAAAGTCAGATCAGCTCAAGTTTGGGTCAGAATTTAGAGGCCCCACTGGAGTGTTTATGCTTGTATCTGTAGTCCAGATAAGTTAGTGGAAGAAATTGTTCCCTGTGGCAGGTCATGAATCTAATTACCCTAGAAACATTACTATAGACGCTTGATTGAAAATTGCTAAGCAATGTATGCTGTCTGGTTTTCCACACCTTCAAATCATGTGTGATCTATGGACAGCATCACCCACATGGGCCCATAGACCCATAACTCAAGGAGGGAGGCCATGTTTTTCCCAGCTAAAATCAGACCCCTGAGAGCCCCTGTTGCTGAGCATTCATCCAAAACAGTTCACCCTCTTAGAGAAGAGAGAAAAAGAGGACTTCCCTGGGCAATAAGTGAGAAATATTGAAGATTCATGCGTTGACAAGGAGACAAAAAGAGGAGATAGCTGGTTTTAGGAACTAGTTCAGTGCTTCCCTCTTTGTGGGTTGGGTCTTTGTCTAGGCCTCTTTCCTACTGTTAGGAGATTTGAGTATCTTTCTTAAGAAGGGCATAGTTATATCTAGTTTGAGTATAGACTGGTTTCGAAGTCAGGCTAAGTCCATACCTTCTGGAAACCCCTATGATCATAGTCTGGTGATTGACATTGAGGGTTTTGAAGTCACCTGCTCCTGGATCAAAGTCTCAAGCTCACCCTCTCTAAGTCTTTGACATCGCATGAGCTAGTAATCTTTTTAAAAATTTTAAAAATGTTTTTATTTATTTTTGAGAGAGAGAGAGAGGGAGGGAGAGAGTAGGAGGGAGAGAGAGTGAGAGCGAGCGAGAGAGTGAGTGAGCATGAGTGGGGCTGGAGCAGAGAGAGAGGAAGACACAGAATCTGAAGCAGGTTCCAGGCTCTGAGCTGTCAGCATAGAGCCTGATACGGGGCTCGAACTAATAGACTGTGAGATCATGACCTGAGCCAAAGTCGGACCTTAACCGACTGAGCCACCCAGGCACCCCAAGGCTACTTATGTTTTAGCATCCATTTGCTCCTCTTCAAAATGGGGCTGATGATGCTTACCTCATAAGGTTATTATAAAGAAAATGGTGCAGACAAGGTCATTTAAGTGATTCTTAGAATGACAATTATAGGGCATTGTATTACACACCAAATAAGCAATACAACTTTTGGGCAACCAAAGAGTATGTAGAGCACTGCATCTGAACAAATTAGATGGTGAATCTATTATGGTATAACTAGATTTTTTTTTTTTTTCCTGTGAAGTAGTTGATGGAAAATAGCAAGAAGTGGAGTGGAAGCCAGTGATGATGAAGATGAGAAACCTATCTAAATATGTTAGTGCTCTCAGATGATGGCTCTCTGTTGCATTTGGGTGGAATCTGCTGGTGATGTTGGAATGAGGAAATGGATGTAAATGTCAAAGAGGAAATGTTATACAGGGTTGAGCAAAGAAGATATTACTCAAATCATCTTTTAGAAATTAGGAATATATGGAAAGTAAATTTCTCTCTTTCTCATTAGTTATGTGACCATGGACCCTACCTCAGTGTTAAATAGTTGCCTGTTCATTGGAAAATAAGTAGCAGTGGGTGTGTCTTGCCCAGTTGCTGTTTTAGACAGTAAGATCTGCCTGTGTCCCTCCTGGGTATCCAGGAGACAAGCTGTAGGAAACTAATACATGGAATGGTGATTTCCTATTAAGACAAAAGACAGTGGTGCAATTCAGGATCAAAGGTTTTGGAGTTTGGACTATTGAAGAATTGATCACAGCAGTCTGGCCCCCAAATTTAGAAACAAAGTGAGATGAGAAGGACCATCTGCTGAATGAATGGAGACCTTGGAACATACAGCATGTGCTTTATGATCCAGAAGGTAGATGTTCCCCCTGTTCATGTAAACCACTTCAAGGACTTGGTAGTAGGCGAAGGAGCTTTTAACCTCTAGGTTACTGGTTAAGAGATGTCCCATGTTGGTAGTGACTAGAAGGCATTGCCATCTGCCAGCTGCTCAGTGGCCTGTATGAAATGTCATAGAGGTCTCAAAGCAAACCATAATGGGCAGGTGTTTCTATCCGACCAACTGTAACTCCGTGTACAATGACCCATACTCAGACCCAGTGAAGTGGTCCTCCCAGAGTCTGACTGGAAGAGGACAGCTGGTGTAGAGTGGAGGCATCCATGTGGGAATCCGCAATACCAACCTTTCTTTGGAACTCACCAGTTTTTTTAAAAAGTCAACTTTATTTTTCACTTGGAGAGACTTTTTAATTATTGCTATTGCTGAGCATTTCAAGATGATATTAGCAACTGCCATTTGAAATTCATTCTATGCCAGGCACTCTGATAAGTGCTTTACCTGCATGGTGTCATTTTATCATCCCAACTACCCTTAAGAGACTGACGCTTTTCCCTGTTTCACAAAGTAGGAGGTGAACGCTGATCAAAATGAAGGGCTTTGCCTGAGGTCACAGAAGTAGTAATACAAGTAGGATTCAAGCCCAGCTCTTGATTTACCTGGGGTTCATGCTCATTCCATTATGCTATCTACTTTACTGCCGTATCGTTAAGAGTCAACAGCCTGCTATATCTTGCCCCCAAAGAAATATCTGTTATTCCTTGGAACACATGAACTAATGCAGGAGTGTTCAGACACAGGTAATCTACCCAGCAGTCACCCTCACCAACCATGGTTAATGGAACAGGTTTTGTAAAAGGATTGGGAAGCTGTGTGTTTCACAGGAATCTCTGCTGGCCTCAGGAAGGGAATTGATGGTTAGACATGTGACCTTGTTCTTGGCCAAGGGATATAAGGATTTCTGCAGGGGGATGTCTATAAGACATTCCCTTGATCTTAAAAGAGATAGGCAGAAGAGAATGCTTATTTTTTGACCCTTGATCTGGTTGTGTGGGAAGGTAATTGTGTCCTTAAAGTAACTGTAAGAAAAGCTAGCCAAATAAATGGTAGATGTGCCAAGGGGGTATGGAGGAATGAGAGAGAGCTGCTCTGTTGCCTCCAGTAACCTGTCTAACCAGAATCGCCCTACTTCCTTACATCTCAGTCTGTTTGATAATAGATGTACTTATAATAAACCCATTTGGGGACTCTTCTGTTACTTGGAACTGAACATTCTTGCTGAAATAGGCAGTCTGTATAGCAGTTGATTTTCTTGTGTATTCCCTATGAGGAGTACAAGAAAAGACATAAACTTTAACAGGGGATTATCCAATTCCATGGTTCATAGTAATGCCAAGTTAGATTGGAAAAATAGGTCCCCTACTTCCCTGGCCATAAGACTGCCAGATAAAATACAGGATGTCCAGGAGTGCCTGGGTGGCTCACTTGGTTAAACATCCAACTCTTGATTTCTGCTCAGGTCATGATCTCATGGTTTTTGAGATTGAGCCCCACATTGGGCTCTGCACTGACAACTTGGAGCCTGCTTGGGACTCACTCTCTCCCTCTCTGTCTGTCCCTTCTCTCTCTCTCTCTCTCAACATAAATAAACTTATAAAAAATAGAATTTCCAATTACATTTGAATTTCAGATAGACCGTGAATAACTTTTCTTCATTACTAGTATGCCCCAAAGATTACATGGAATATACTTACATTAGTAATTTTTGTTATTTATCTGAAATTCAAATTTAGCTAGGTATTTTGTATTTTTATTTGCTATCTCTGTCAATCTTATTTGGTCAGAACTGTATGCATTGTACCATTTGTTCTTTGTCATTGTGGATTCTTATTTGAAAATACCAGATACCCAGCTTCATCTGATATGAACTGATGTAAGCCAGGAGGTAATTTATAGCTTGACACAACTCTGCTTTCTCTTGTGTTCTATTTGTCGCCAAGTGGTTTTGCTCTGTGGTGACAAAGGTGGTCACTGGCAACTTCAGACTTTCAGTTGATCATCTTTGTGAACCCCAGTGAAAAGAAAGCTCCTTTTCTCAGCAGGTCACAGGAAAGCATAAGATTAGAGCATAGTAGATGGAATTAAGTATCAATTCCTAGACAAATCATCATGGACGAAAGATGGGATGTACGGATTAGCTAGACCTGGTCGTGTGACCACCATTGAAGGTAGAAGTTGAAAGCACGGTAAGCAATATCCAAACCAAGTGGAAACTAGGAGGGTTGGTTCCTTAAAATAAAACTGAGAAGGAAGATGGGATGGATTTTGGATAACCAACATTAATATCCACCCTAGTCACTAGGCATCAGACAAAACACTGGTCTGAAAGAAGACTATTTGTGACCATCTGGGTAGGACCTGGCTCTTTCTGAGTCAATATTTTGCTGGAAGTGAATGGATTGAACTAGAGACTGTGAATCACAGGTAATGTTCCTCAATGCAATCAGATGATTGTGAGTAAGCCTATTTAGTTCTGTCTCAATGGGGTTCAGTTTGTAAGTCAATAGTGATAGAAATAATGGTGGATCATACCAGTTTCCACAAGCCTGTGAACTTTTTTTTGGATTTTCAGCCATAAAGAATCTCATTTGATTTTAATATAAAACCCAAATTTGAATTTATTGGTATACTTACACATGATTACCTTTCAGTGAAACTTATTGTCATTTCAGCACTAATGTTCTAGCAAATGGAGTGGGTTTTTTTTCTTTACTTCTTTCAAGTTGTTAGTTTCATTAAACAAATACTTGTAGAGTAGTTCCTATCATTTAGGCATTGTGGAGGACAAAGAAATCAGACATAAGTTCCTGTTTTGAGGTGCTAACTTGAAAACATTTGACACTGTGTGTTGTGTGAGTTAAAGTCCAATTTTCTGTTTTTAAATATTATGTTTTCTATTATTATATAGCTATTGGAAAAAGATGTGGGGGCTATGTGAGGACTTGAATTTTGAGAGAATTAATTTAGGAATCTATGAAAAGTTAAGCTGGTTATCTAGCCATTTATGCCTAGGTCACATTTCTGTCATAAGCTTTCATGGGGACAGTCTTCTCTCCTTTCAGTTCCTGCAATGGTTGTAATTTTACTTTTACTATGGTGATTCTTTGAGGACTGTTGTCTCTACCACTAGATTCTAAGCTCCCAAAGGCAGAAACCACTCTATTCCCATGCCCTGTACAGTATCTGCCGTGTATCAGGTACCCAATAAGCATTTGTTGAATGAATGAAGGGGTTCCCTCCTCTTCTGCTTTTTCACTCTGTCCATGAGATTTCCTGGATCTCATACAGTTGATGAAATGTCATGTTAATATCAATAACTAAGGATAATAAAAGTACCCTTAATCTCAATTTTTAGCAGTTCCAAAGAGCTCTCTTGTTAAGGCTGCATCCTATATTTCCTAATAAATTTGGCAGGGATGTGATTCGGTTCCACCTGTTGCCCACACAAACAAAAAAGACAAATAGAAGCCTGACATGATGTGCCAATAGAAAGGAAAATTGCTCCTTCAAAGTGCCAAGAAGAGGATATTAGGCATTGAATCACTATCTCCTCAGGCTTGTGCCCTTCTCTTCTCTCATCAGTCTTAAGGTGATATAATAACTGTGGGGAGTAGTGGTCGGGTGCTTAATAACAGAGCCCGAGACTTGCTTAAACCTCTCCTCTACCACAGATCAATAGAATTACCTTGGGATTGTTCTTACTCTCGTTGAAAATACTCATGTCTCGGTTGTGCCACCAGTTGAGTGGACTTCCTTTCATCTACCACATCTAGTCTTACCTGAGAGCTCTCCTTCTAAATGTCAAGTCCACCCACTATTCGGCTTCTCCACAGCCACCATCCTGGGACAAACACACCATCCTTGGATCATTCCTAGTAGATCCTCACAGTTGGACTCCTATACCCATATTCTCCCATATCCAGCCAGAGCAATGCTGTATAGTACTCACCTGATGTAAGTCATTTACATCATCAGTTATGTTAAGTCGGTTAAGTCATGCATCAAATCACATCTTGCCCCAGTGGTTTTAAAACACCATTAGAACAAAATGCAAAATTCTTGGCCTGGTCTGCTAGGCTCTTTATAATAACCCGCTTCCTGATGCCACATAGGTCACATTTCCCACTGTTTTATAATTCAGGCTTGTTCCTATCTTAGAACTTTGGACATGCTGTGCTCTTTTGGGATACTGTGCACCTGACCTTCTGAAGATCAATTCCATCATTTCATGAGCACATCACTCTCAAGTGTCACATCCCTAGAGAGACTTTTCCTGACCACTTAGTGTATGGGGCAGTGTGTACATCCTGTAGTGTTATTATTACCAGGACATTTACTCCTTGTTTATTTGTGCTTTCTCTCTCCTCCTTCCCACTGACACCTGGAACATCAACTGTGTAAGAGCAGAGCCTTGTCTAACTTTGTTCTGCCTCCTTGCCTCTTGATCAGTCTTAATAAGTAATTTTTTTAAAAAATGAGTAAGTGGTCACAGTCAATGAGTTCTCTTACTATCTACTCCACTGACCTGGGAAGTTGATTAGTAAACTATCCTACGCAAGTTGGGAAGAGATTGTGCACTGCAGGGAAAACCTTGTAGAAGTTAACATCCAAGTCAAAATATAAACACTCATCAAAAGCATGTCTTGAAGGGAATTGAATGTCATCTGCTTCACTCCACAGTCACTTTCAGATGGCAAATGCCCAACATCATTTAGGGTAGTAGGGTGCCTTTGAAAGAGTTGGAGCTGATTGCTTCCATCATGCCCAGGAAAAATCATTGTCCTCTATGCATGCCTGGCTTACATTGGAGAAACCAAGCTTCTGGCTTCAGTCTGTCCGTGATTGAAATTGCCAGGCTTCATGTTACTATTACCAACAGATATTTTTCCTTTGTGAATCATCGAGCCAGCCCCCCTAATCACTGGGAACAAACTTTGAGTAGGTTGAACCAAATTAGGTGTCAGAGTACTTGCTTTCTAGCCAAATAAGCTTTCAGAAACTGGGAGAGCTGCAAAGCAGTGTCAGTCCTTCACAACCATCTAATTGTGTTCCTCTTTGAAAGTCTGACTTTTTTTCTTAGCTATTAACCAGCATTAGCTGCAAAAGCATTACACAAAAGAAAACTCCCTCGTTATGAGTGTCATAATCAAACAATGAAGATTTCCAAAGAACAGAATTTGTATGTTAGACAGGAAGTACATGGGTGTGCTCATAGCTTAATATTTAAGTGCTTGGTGCACCTTTAAGAAGTGCTAATTCCTTTCTGCATGACTAAGGAAATGCAGGGCAGTGACACATGAATCACTCCTAGCAATAGGCTGTACAAAAGACAAGGGTCCCAGGAGGTTGTTTGTCTTTCTTCTCCAGGAACAATGGTAGTAATGTTTCCAAGGAAAGATAAACTGGGGGAAATGGAGCACCCAAATAAAGTTCATAGGGTTGTACATCATGGGACATTTGGAAACACAGAAAGGAGAATGGGGATACAATGCATTCTTTAGTGTGAACAGTAACTCAGCATAGAGTGAGGCCCAGGGAAGATGAATTAGGAATTATTAGCCTTTGGACACAGGACTGAAAGGAAAGGTTGCTGTGCAAGTGGATGCCCAGAGTGTAAGCCATCCTGCCTAAAATGAGAATTTCTGGAAGTGATGAGAGAGTGGGAACATGCCAAGGGGTTCTGTTGAGCAGAAGACCAATTCCGTCTTTTGAAAATTGCTTTGTGGGAGTGATAAGACCATTCACCATGAAATACTTGTCAAGGCACTTAATGTTCTTTGAGAAATGTTCTAAACTGAACAGATTTTGGTAGTATGTTAAATTTCATTTAGGCATTTCACTATGCATGAAGGAGTCCTGTTTGAGCATAAACAGAAGGGAAAGTTCATTGTTGTTGCAACCCTTGATTATACTAAATACATTAGTCCTGAAAGGGTTCCATGGCTTGAAAATAAGGTGAATCAAAGCAGGTCCCCCCATTCTCCTTCCCCGCCATTAGTTGACTTGGTATGTTAATTTAAATTCACTGACAGTGAGGTCTTCAGGTAAACATTGGGTGTTCTCTAACTAAGCTGGAGAAGTATCTCATTATCTTAGCCTTAAGACTGGAAAGTCTTTATTGGTTATTATTGGTTATTTATTGGTTATTATTTTCTTTACAAATGTTTCAGTAGAATATAGTTTTAAAATAAGCAACCACTACTATGTGAAAGTGCCAGGTCCATCTGACATTTTAACCTAAATCTGCAGTGTTTGTGAGTTGATGGGTGCCTACTGCAATATTTTTTCCTAAGCCTTAGTTAACTATAATAGACATAGGGAGGGGGAGCAAGTATAAAAGAAGTGCCAATTCAGGGAGGAATGAGAAGCATAGTTCCTGCCTGTCAAACATTACCTGCTTTATTGTGTTTTAAATTCTGTGACTAAAGGTTCTGTGATATTAATTATCATCCAAAGACTATAAGCTCCAGAGAAAATTGTTTGTTGTGATATTATGTCTTTGCATTCAAAACCTGGCAGATTCTTATGCTTATATATCTTTGAATTATAGTTAATGCCAATTACTAGATTTCCTTCATATCATAAGCCTGGTAATTCTATAAATAATTATAAATTAGAGTTTTAAAATTTATCTCTTGATGTGGTGGGATTGTTCCCTGCATATCTCTTTTTATTCTGGGGATATTACATTTCTAAAATTTATACATTAGTTAGAAGTGACATTTTTCACAAAATTACTTTTTGTATTTTCTTATTAAAATGTTTTAATTGCATATAAACACACTCAGTGGAGCTCATTACAAGAAGACTGTTGTATTTGAATTGCTTACTTTCATATAATGCTAAATACCATCTAAAAATCAGAGTTTTATAAAATTGACTATTTTTATTAAAACATCTTAAGTTTTGGTGGGAAAGTATACAGTTAACTAAATAGTTCTAAATATGCAAATGATTAACAGTTTGATTTATGCATATATTTAATAATATATATTGTTTTTGGTATAATTTAAAACTAGCTTCTCATTATTTGGGCTACAACCACAGGGTTGTCACTTATAGATTAGCTATGATCTGAGATAAATTGCTGAAATGTCTAAGTCTGGTTTCTTCAAATTTTATATTGTGATAATAGTAACTTTAGTCCCCAGCTGATAAGGTATTTGCAGTTTCAGGGAGTGGGTCACTGTAGTCAAGAAGCAGATGGTCTTCCTTCTGAGGTCAGAAAGTCAGTTGTAGCTTCACACTGTGTCACAATGCCTTTGTCATTCACTTCATCTCATTACATAGGCATTTTGTCATCTCACATCATCACAGGAAGAAGGGTGATATTTTGAGATAGAGAGACCACATTTACGTAATTTTTAAGAGAGTATATTGTTACGTAATATTTAAGAGTATATTTTTTTGTTCATCTATGATTATACCTAATTTATGAATTAAATTTTATCATAGGTACATGTATATGGGGAAAAATATAGTATATATACTATGTACAGGGTTTGGTACTATCCATACTTTCTGGCATCCACTGGGGGGAGGGGGCAGTCTTTGAACACATCCCCAGTGGATTAAGGGGGTGGCTATTGTAATATGAAGATAAAATACGATAATGAATGTAAAGGGCTGCATTAGGGGCTTGATATATAGTAAGTGCTCAATAAATGATAGCTCATGATTATTGTTTTCATATTTACTTATTTATTGGTAGAAAATACTAATTTTCTGAACCACGTTTACAACGACCAGAGAAGCAATCAGGTAGTCCTGTTCTCCATGTGGCAGGTGTTACAGGGTTCATTATACAAAAATGGCAAAAACCAGAAAGGAAAAGATACTTAAAGGAAGCAGCG
The DNA here is from genome assembly GCF_008692635.1 of Crocuta crocuta. Taxonomy (NCBI): domain Eukaryota; kingdom Metazoa; phylum Chordata; class Mammalia; order Carnivora; family Hyaenidae; genus Crocuta; species Crocuta crocuta. Next base: position 4,782,798 of record NW_027531893.1, read on the forward strand.
ACTTGCAGAAGCATATCTCATGAAGAATTCAAATTTGAGAATTCCAAACCCAGTGAGGATAACAAGTCTGCCCTCTGGTGGATATTGACTTCAACAAGTTAGAATTTTCTGAGCTAGACCAAAGTTCCAACCTCCCTAAAAAGCCATAGTTGTGTGGCTGGAACAAGGACTCTGCCTGCTTCTTTTGAATTCTGATAAATATGCAGGTGGACATATAAACACATAACATGCATGAGAAAATTAAATGTTTTATGGCTACAGAAAAACGCTGTCTTTCTTCTTGTTCAGCCCCGTCAGGACTCAGCAATTGCTAAGGTTTATTTACAAGAACTCTGAGCTGTCTGATCACTCAGCTGTGGAAGGTAAATGAGATTTTAAGGTGTAGGGAAAAGGAGAGGCCAGTGGTGAAGTGAGACGATGCACGAGAAAAAGGCGGATGTCAAACTCACTGGAATTTCTGGGACATTGCCACTACCAACTTGATCTGACAGGAAAGGGCTGTTCAGTGTTTCTTATATGACATGAGTGCTCAACCCCCACCCCCACCCCGACAGGGTAGAGTGGAAATTACTCCTGCAGTTTTTGTGGTGTAGACGTTTTTGTGGTGAATCTTCCTATTCACACTGGTTTTAAGAAAATAAATGAGACTCTTCTCTTCCACAGACTTCAGATTCTCAAAGTAGAAAACATCATAGTTGGCAATTCATTCAAGTATCTGACCTTGAAATATGGCATCTACCTACTGCTAGAGATATCTCCATCTCATGGCCCTTCTCCTCCTGCTGAACTTGACTATGTATTTCAGGACTTTTTAGGGTCCAAATGATAGGGACCAAACTCAAACAAATCATATAGGGAACCTGGGTTGTGTCACCTACTGGGGAATTCCATTGGTACATGTAGCTTATGGTGATCAGAGTCATGGACTCAAATAATGTCATCAGGGTTTCTGTCTTTCCCTCTTTCCATCAACTCATTTCTGATTTCCTCACTCATTTTTCTATTTTGGTTTCATTCTCATGTAGGCATTTTTTTCATATGATGACCAGGATGACCCTGAAACTCTAAACTTCCAACTTTATCAGCGTCTGTGTTTTCAGGAAAAGGAGACACATCACTTTGGGTATCCTATCAGTCTCTGAGCAAGGGAGACCTCTTTCTGCATGTCTCCCATGCTTGATCTTAAGACTGATGACTACTTTGGGCAGGTGAAAAACATTAAACACGTTCTGTCTTTTGATAGCAGAAACCCTGATGACTACTTTGGTGGGGGTAGGCTCCTCTGAACAGTCATGTACCCAACCCTGTGTTTTAGGAGGTAGGGTTGTATGATGGAGGGAAGCCTGTTTGCTAAAGACTAGTGGAAGTCTGTTATTAAAAGAAAGGCAAAAGGAGTGTTGGATAGGAAAAGCCAAAGCACATGCCCTAATGGTCAGTGCCCTAGTATGCACTCTTGCTGTCTCTGCCTGTTTGCTTATAGCTATTCTTTGATGACCTTCCTTACCTTCCTAGAATGTGTCCTTCCAGGTTCCAAGTGTAGCTCAAACTGTACTTCCTCTGTAGGCCTTTTCTACCAGCCTGATTTCTACTTCCCTCCCATTTTAAGTCTATAGCATTCACCTGTACTTCTCATTGGGCCTTTTTTTTTTTTTTAAAGTGTGAGTGGAAGCTGTTGTTGCCCTTATTGTTATTTCCAATATTATTACAGCCTTTTGACACTTCTTTGGATGTTCTTTCTTGTTTAGTATTTAAATGTTGCCTTGCCTTTTCTTTTGGGATCTGACAAACTTTTAGCAGAGGCAGCACTGTCCCTTGATCCTAGTGATATGGGAACTTTGGGCTTTCAAAAGACAGAGCCTGTTTAATGTTTTTCACCTGCCCTTTTGTCTTACTTACCTGCAGGGCCTAAGCAGCTTTTGGCTCTTGATGGAACTGTTGTCAGCAATCTGCCTGAGGTGGGTCTTATCAATCATGGGTGCATTCCTGGGGCTTCAAGGTGGGCATTGCTCCCTTTGGGATTGGGGAGAAGATGCAGGGGTGCCTTATGCCTCGAAGCTGAGGCTTTGGGTGCTCACTCAAACCAATGATCTAGAAAGGGGTCAAGGTGGGGAAGTTGCACTCCCCCGCCCCCCATTGATGCTAAGATTATGGGTCTAGGTGAAGGTCAACTACAAACTCCGCCCATGGCAAAATCCAATTATAAACTCTAGCCTTAGTGAAATGCCATTAGAGCTTGGATTTGCTTTATTTGGGATGCAAACTGACAGTTTTGCCTGTGATGTATTCAGGAAGACATATCTATTAAAGATAGCCTAACAATGGGGGCACACTCAGATTTGCATTTTAATTCATTTTCCCTCAGTGCTGATATGCAGCTTATCTTTCAAGAACAGGCTCCCATCAACCCTGATATAAGTTGCTTAAGAATAATGCTCATAATCTATTAGTTTAATCTGTTCACATGAGAAGGGGAAGAAAATTCATTGCATGATGCAGAAGGTTTCAAGACTCATTTGGATTTGTTTCTTTTTTTCCCCCTGCCTGAAGATTTCCCATAACAATTCTTCCCAATTTTTTGTTTATTTTTCACCTTCCACCTAAAGTATTAACAGCTAAGGGATGAGGTCATGTCTTCTGCTTAGGCTCAGGCTTGAGTTCAAAAGTCTGGCTCCCATATATATTGGTTATGTACAACTAACTTAAGCCCAGTTTCATTATCTGTAACAAGTATATAACAATACAGCCTTGAAAATGGGTTTTGATCATCACAGATCATGGCTAAAAACTGCCCATCAGAGGACCTGTCACATAATACTCCAATACTTTTATCTCTCTTGGGACTAATATCTGCTGATATCTTTTTGTCTTTCTGATACATGCAACTCTTTGTGTTGTTTCTCTCACGCTCTATCACTCTTGTGGAAAAGAGGAGTCCTTTCTTTTCAGAGTTTATTAAATATTGTTCAGAGAAGTGTTTAACAGGAGAGTCCTCATTCCCATTGCTTGGCATGCTGCATCTTCACTTGCTCTTTCACTCATCTTTTCAACTCCCTCCCCCACAGATTCTCTTTGGGGTCAGATGACTTTGATATTTTTAGTACAGGAAAGATGGCATCTGTGGACACTAGAGAGTAAGACTGGGATGAAAGTCTGGAAAACAGAAGAGACTGGGAGCCCCTGCAGCATGGTGCAGTACAGACTGAGAGCCCTGGAGAAGGTCTGCTGATGTTATAATGGACCTTGTATAAACCATGCTCATCATTTTATTAAGCTACATTTTGATATGGAGAAAAATGGAGACAAGGGATCACTCCAGGCAGATTAGCAGTGCCAAAGAGACCATTGATCCTGGGCCATGGTCATAGGAAAATGTGATAATTGAGGCTGATCCTTAGCTCTAGGATGGTCAGGGTGATGGATGGAATTTGAATGCAAGGATTGAACTTGACAAATGTGCAAGACTGCATGAATAGACCACTAATTACTAACATACCTTACTATCATTGTGGTGAATGATGAGAAGGTGGATAGAAGGATTTCAAAGTTTGAAGTCTTACAAATGAGGGTTTGGAGGGGTTATGTTAGCAGGTGGCTAAGATGGAGTGCAAAACTGCAAAACACATGTGTGAGGCTAGGGTGTCAGGAAGGATATCTTCATGGGGTTGAAGCCCATGAAATGATGAGAGCGACCTTGAGCCTGGTGCTAAAATCCCATGTTTGCCATTTGCTTGTTTATTGTCTTTCCCCATCTCTCCATCTAGTAGAAGCCCCAAGAGAGCCAGGGCATGTCTGCCCCATTGCCTAAACCAGTGCTCAGCATGCAATAAATCTACAAAAAGTCTGCTGAATGAAGGCTGACCAAAGTCACCAAGGCTTTTTCTTCTCTTTTGAGCCCTTTGCATGGATTTCTGTGCATAGTAGGTATAAAATAAACCTTTATTGATTGCATCATCTATGCCAAACAAAAATTTAAAAAAAATAAATAAAACAAATGCCTTAATACTAGCACTTGGAGTGCTGTGAACCATGATGTAGAGCTGTTGAGGTACCCTCTCTCACTCTCTGTATATATGTATGTACAATAGGTTAAAAAAAGGACTATTCTGTATATGCTTTTATAACCAGTGTGATTACACATATTGTGGATACTTCCCATGTTAATAAATCAAGCCTTGGTGACTTTGGTCACCAAACCAGCTTAGGGAGGGAGTCCTTCTAAGCTGGTCTGGTGTTCTTTAAAATCAGGTAATAATATTGATAGGGCATTTTACTAGGATGTAAGCTCCATGAGAACAGTGTTCTTTTTTAAATGTTGCAGTCACCTTTTATCACTGCTGTAACAAATTACTAAAAACCTGGTGGCTAAGACAACAAAAATGTGCTCTCTTACAGTTCTGTACATCAGAAATCCAGCATGGGGCTCACTGAGCGAACACCAGGTGTCTACGAGGCTGCTTTCCCTTCTGTGGGCCCTGGGAGAATCTATTTCTTGCCTTTTCCAGATTCTAGAAACCTCCACATTCCTTGGCTTGTGGCTCCTTCCTCCATCTTCAAAGCCAGGGACATAACACCTCTCTGCTTTTTTTAACTAGTCAGTCTCCCTCCTACAACAGCTGGGAAATGTTCTTTGCTTTTAAGAACCTGTCTGATTACACTGTGTCTACCTAGATAATCTAGGATGCTCTTCCCATTGGGAAGGCCTTACTTTAACCACAGCTGCAGAGTCCATTTTGAATAAATGAGGTAATGTATTCACAGATTCCAGAGGTTATAATGTGGACATTGTTGGGGGGGCACATTATTCTGCCTAGCATAACTGCCAATAGTTAGAAAAGTGCCTGGCACAAAGTAAACTCTCAAATATTTGTCAAAGGAATGAATTGTGAATATTTAAAGATCAAATGTCTTTAAAGTGCATAGCAGGATACCCAACAAATGGATGAGACCTTGGTTAGTGCTGTGCATTTTTGACAGTCACATTCTAGCTCTCAAGGGGAAATTAAAAACAACAGCGACAACAACAAGAAACATGAAAAGAGTCCTCTTTCCCTGCTCACCAGTGAATATTCTTTCTGCATGCTTTTTTCCTTGGCTGCGTAGATGTAGTGCTCCTTCTGGAGGAGAAGGAGGCAGAGTTATTTTAGTTGTATGGAGTGGACTCATACTAGCCTTCATACCTGAGCCTGTTTTTTTTTGTTTTTGTTTTTTTTTAACTAATTACAAGCCTGAGAAAACTTCTGCTTCATTTTGAGTCCTTATCCTTCCACTGAGTGATTCACAGTGAGCCCCAAACCCTAGGGGAACTTTAAAAACAGTGTAGATTCTTGACTTGCAGCTTTGGGCTCCCAAAATCTTGTCTTTTAATTCACTTGAGCCCATCAACCTGTAGTTGAGAACATCATGACGAAGTTCTGGAATTTTCTGGCTTGGTTTAGCATCCATGAGTTGGCATCATCTTGATACTTTGCCTTGATTCTTTGGATTTGCCGATTTGTTGTTTGAGACCGAGTGACAGAGGGGAATGAAGGATCAATACTCCTGAGTTCCCACTTTTGTCCCCCATCTGAAAGCAAAGTGTGTCCTTTGTTAAGAATATAAAACTTACTGTCAGCTCTAGGAACACTGGCATCAGACGTCTGCTCTGACATTTCAGTTTCTTTAAGAAATTATTTGGAATGTCAGAAGCTAGGTCTCCTGGTGGATGAGTGTGTGACCTAAGGCTTTGTGCCTTTTTTGCATCTTTTTGGTTAAAAGTTCACAGGTATGGGCCAAACTCAGAGCCTCTGTGGGGCAATCTAAGGATGTCTTTGAGAGTAGCTGGGTGATAATCAGTGTTGTGATTAAAAGGAAGGCTCTCAGCCAGATGGCCAGGGGTAAAATCTTGCATCCAGCATTTACAAGTTGTGTGACCTTGGGCAACCAATTTAACTCATCTGTTCCTCAGTTTCTTTCATCATAATGTAGTCATACAAACCATGCCTATTTAATGAGGTGGTTGTAAAGATTAAATGAGTTAACACCATATGAGCACCCAGGACTATGCCTTTTATACAAAGTAAATGCTTGATAAAGGTTCGTATAATTCCATGAGTACTACCAATTTTCATAGGAATAAGTAAATAGGCATAGCACACTAGGAAACATGTACAGGGTAGCCATTGAGGTAAGAAAAAATATCATCCCTTTTGAATAAATATTTTCCATAATGTGTCCCCAGGAACACATTGTCTGCAAAAGATGTTAATAGGAGTTCTGAGTTACAGGGTACCACAGTCGTAAATATTTGGGAAACTTCTCCTCTTGGAGATTTATGATACACATTAGTATTTTAACATTATAGGTTCTGCTGGAGCCTGGAGTAGAGAAAAGTAATCTGACTTTGTTTATTCCAGTTTGTCCCAAATGTGTGTGAGCACAGAACCCTTGGTGGAGGGGTGTGTGTGTGTGTGTGTGTGTGTGTGTGTGTGGTAGTGGAGGGTGGGAGGCTGGTGGTGAAAGTGGTGGTTATTGCTATGCTTTTGTTGTTCATAAAACCTGTTAATCCCTCTAGGAAATAGCGTTTCCTCTCTAGGGCACACTTTGGGGTGGTACTCACATTTAATGTGCACGTGGGGATCTGACTACAGTACAGATTCTGATTCTGTAGGACTGGGGTGTGGCCTGTGATTCTGCCTTTCTAGCAAGTTCCCTGGGGCTGCTGCTGCTGGCTTGCAGGCTGCACACAGATTAGCAAAGCTTTCCGAAGCTCTCCTTTGGCCACAAGAAAAGGACACCTGGTGACCATCAGGAATCGTCACGGTTACGTAACAGGGGCAGAGGACAGCCTCATGTAGAGGCTTGCAACCTGGACTGCACATTAGAATTACATGGGATAATTTGGGAAAGGAAACTCCACCTCCAGAAATTCCGATTTAACAGGTTGGGAGAGAGGATCTCAGGCACTGGTGTTTTGTTTTGTTTTTGTTTTTGTTTTTGTTTTCATACGCTTCCCAAGTGAGTCTAAAGAACAGCCAGAGTGGGGAACTGCTGGGTAAGTGGGGAGGGACTTATTTCTGGAGTCAGAGAGCCCTGCTATAAATCTCAGCTTCAAATTAGCAGGTGAATTCTTAGTGTCTTAGTTTATTTCTCCGTTCCTCCATTTCCCCATTTGTAAAAGGGGGCAATAATGGTGTGTAACCTCAGAGAGTTTCTGCAAGGATTAAATGATACGTTAGTGAACTAAAAGTGTTGTTTCTAACACATGGTAAGAGCTCAATAAATGTTAGCTATAATGACAATTATTGTAATCATTATTATTGTTATTATTTGGAAACAGATTCTTAGGTCATTTCCTTTCTTTATAAACTGACTGAGATATTGCATTGGTTACAAGCTAAAACCAGATAAACATACATTTACTTTTCCTAATAAATGGAGATCAGTGTAAAGGGCACATTTATGGGAAAGTCCATCTTCAGCCTACACTGGCCCCGACAAGCATTCATTTAGGCTGTGATCTCTGTGGGAGTAGGCAACAAACTGATTTTGTTTACTGTGCTATCATCAGTGTCGTTGTTTGCATTGAATATATGATGATAAATATTCCAAGTGGAGATATGTCAACTTCTGTATGCACCCATTGGTTTATTTTAGTGGCTGAATGCCATATTTTGCGTTATTTACTCTTGTAATTTTATCTAGTGTTGGTTCCTTTCCTAATTATAGAAGTAGACAACCGAGTTTCATTTCTTATTTTTTCTAAAATCAGTTGAAATTCCACTCTTATACCTTCTAAAATTAAGTAGCTTTTTTATTTTTCTACCTAGTATTGGTACCTTCTCCCCTTACCCTCCACCAAACTTACTGCTCCCATTGTGGTCTGTGATTATTATGAGTTTACTTACATAATTCACAGCTCCCACCTTAACTGATCTCTTTCACTTTTAAAATTTTTTATTTTTAAACATTTTTTAAAAAAAATTTAATAGTTTATTGTCAAGTTGGTTTCCATATAACACCCAGTGCTCATCCCCACAAGTGCCCTCCTCCATGCCCATCTCCCTTCCCCTCCTCCCACCCCCATCAGCCCTCAGTTTGTTCTCTGCATTCAAGAGTCTCTCATGGTTTGCCTCCCTCCCTCTCCCCAACTATTTTTCCCCTTCTTCTGCCCCATGGTCCTCCGTTAAGTTCCTCCTAATCCTCCTATATGTGCAAATATATGGAATCTGTCCTTCTCTGCCTGACGTATTTCATTCAGCATAACACCCTCGAGTTCCATCCATGTTGCTACACATGGCCAGATTTCATTCTTTCTCATTGCCATGTGGTATTCCATTGTATAGATAAACCACATCTTCTTGATCCATTCGTCAGTTGATGGACATTTAGGCTCTTTCCATGTTTTGGCTATTGTTGAGAGTGCTGCTATGAACATTGGGGTCCATGTGCCCCTATGCATCAGCACTCCTGTATCCCTTGGGTAAATTCCTAGCAGTGCTATTGCTGGGTCATAGGGGAGTTCTATTGTTAATTTTTTGAGGAACCTCCACACTGTTTTCCAGAGGGGCTGTACCAGTTTACATTCCCACCAACAGTGTAGGAGGGTGCCCGTTTCTCCACATCCTCGCCAGCATCTAGAGTTCTCTGATTTGCTCATTTTAGCCACTCTGACTGGCGTGAGGTGGTATCTCAGTGTGGTTTTGATTTGTATTTCCCTGATGAGGAGGGATGCTGAGCATCGTTTCATGTGTCTGTTGGCCATCTGGATGTCCTCTTTGGAGAAGTGTCTGTTCATATCTTCTGCCCATTTCTTCACTGGATTGTTTGTTTTTCGGGTGTGGAGTCTCTTTCACATTTAACTATGGGTTTGCAACTTGGGGAAAGAAGATGTGGTCTGTATGGGTTTTTTTTTTTTTTAATTTTATTTATTTAAAAAAAATTTTAACGTTTTTGTTTTGTTTTGTTTTGTTTTTGAGAGACAGAGTGCAAGTGGGGGAGGGGCAGAGATAGAAGGAGACACAGAATCCAAAGCAGGCTCCAGGCTCTGAGCTGTCAGCCCAGAGCCTGACATCGAGCTTGAACCCATGAATGGTGAGATCATGACCTCAGCCTAACTCAGCTGCTTCACTGACTGAGCCACTCAGGCACACCAAAGATTTTATTTTTAAGTAATGTCTACACCCAGCATGGGGCTTGAATTCACAACCCTGAGATCAAGAGTCACCTGCTCCTCCAACTGAACCAGTCAGGGTCCTTATGATCTGTGTGTTTTTATCTTATAAAATCATGTGAAGAGAAGTATTTAATAATTTTCATATCATTCCATAACAAATATATGTATATTGTATTCAAGTTCAATAGCTATCTTATAAATAATGTAGGGAAATAGATTTCTATCAGTTTTCCCTCTGGGAAAGGTGGAAAACAGGACCTGCTACCCTCACTGCCATCCCAATAAGATATAAAGATGCTCGAGAGAACATTTGTGAAAGAACTTGACAGATGCCCTTGGAGAGAAAGCATTACTTTACTCACTGGTGTTTTGAATATCATGAGAGTTTGAATTACGAATGAGTACATCCAAGCACATAATCGGTTAAGGACACTTTCAGACTCATTGTGGACACTGCTCGCAGGCAGAATTGATTGTGCAACTCCAATCGCTAGAGCTATGGGGATATCAGACCACAGCTACATCCATCTAATTCAGGAAGGGCTTGAAATCGCTCCTCAATTTCAGGGCTCGAAAAAATAGAGCTTTTTCACATTTACCCTGAAGATGGAGCCATTTAACATTTTGGATACTCTGTGATTTTAAAATTAATAACTTTGAATTGACTTTGTTTTGTGACAGCCATGTCCTGGGATCTTCTTTTTCCTTTACATAGGATGATTATTTCCCAACAAACAAAAAGAAAAATGTTACAAATATTTGGTTAATGTCATGGAAAGCTGGGCCCCAGCCTGTGACCTTGCCCATATATACAGAAGTCGTTTTTGTCTTGCTTACCTTTTGTTTCCCATATCTATGGATCTGGGAAGTTAAGTATTTTAGAATTTTCTAGATATGTTTCAAATTTCTATCATTGATGGCTGGCTGCAAATGAAAGCATATTTTAAGAGCATTGTAAAAGAAAGAATGTGTTTATTTCAGGTGTCTATGTATTGACCACAAAGTTTGCTTTGAATCTAGAATCTTCAAATCAGGAAGATCCTAGGGGACATCTAATCTTCCTTCTCAAGTAGTCCCTTAAGAATTTTTTTTATTCATATACTTTTGTTAGTTATCATGGCTGGATTAAAAGATCTGTGATTAATTATATAAATCCTGACTCTAACCTTAACTGATCTCTTTAGCATTGACTTGTCTAAAGGTAACCTCGATCTAGATCGACATTTTCTATCATTAAGGCGTCCCCCCCACCTTCTCCTAGATGAGCATCTTCAAGTGAAGAAGATAAAACCTACACCAAATTAAGAATCAAAATATTTCACTCAGAACATCAGTTGCCTGTATTAGGAAGGAATGAAGAAATATAGATGTACTGCACCAGGAAGCCATCTAAAGATCATGGGTTGGACTCTGCTGACACATCATGATATGCAGATAAGAACAGCACTGAAAGAGTAGCTGTCTTACTACAAGAAGGCTGGAAGTGGATAGAAATCTAGGAACCCAAACTGGATGACTCATGAATATATTAGAGAAGTGGGGTCTATAAGGTGATTGCTTTCTCCTTTATCTGTTCAGGACTGAGGTTCCCAGACTCTGTGATTATGATGCAGGCATTTCCTTAGAAACACATACTGCCTTTAGTGGCACTTCCACATTACTTTCTGGGAGGCCAGATCCAAAGTCCTTTCCCCATGTCACCTGTGCCCACAGCTAGGGTCATTTGATCTTTGCATGTATGGTTCTTCTTGTGAAGGACAGTTGTGACCCTTAGGAGGAAAATAAATACTGGAGGCCCCATGCTGGAATTCTCTGATGCCTTGGACTTGGGCCATATTTTAGGAGCTGAGCTCCCCCATCCACCTTCATCTCCTAGTCTGGAGCTCTGCCTTGGAAGCTGAGAGGCTGTGGTGTGCTACCCACTAATATGCTAGTCACACAGTCTGTGTGACAGCTACAGCCACAACTACTACCACCACTACAACAACTGTTACCACTACTGCTTCTACTTTTCCTCCTCCTCCTCTTCCCCCACTTTCTTTTTTTTTCTTCCCCCACTTTCTTATATTATTAATTATTATTATTTTTTTTTAAATTTTTTTTTTAATGTTTTATTTATTTCTAGGAGAGAGAGAGAGAGAGACAGCATGAGCAGGGGAGGGTCAGAGAGAGAGGGAGTAACAGACTGAAACAGGCTCCAGGCTCTGAGCTGGCAGTCAGCACAGAGCCCGACGCGGGGCCGAACCCACGAACCGCGAGATCATGACCTGAGCGAAAGTCGGACGCTTAACCGACTAAGCCACCCGGGCGCCCCTAATTATTATTATTTTTAAATATCTATTGCTGTGAAACACATTAGCCCAAAACTTAATGAATCAAACTCAGAAACATTTATTATTGGTCATAGCTTCTGTGATTAGGAATGAGAGAGCCACAGAATTGCATTTCACTGTTTTATATGATCCCAGCTGCATCTCTTTTGTAGATGCCCTTTATAAAGGTGAGGTACTTCTCTTCTATTCCCAGACTGTTGAGTTTTTCAAATCGTGATAGGATCTTGGGTTTCGTCAAAATCTTTTTTGCATTTGTTGAGATGATCATGTCACGTTGTCTTTCATTCTATTATTGTCACATACTACATTGACAGATTGTCATATGTCATGGTTGAAAATTCTTTTCTGTGTTGCTAGATTTGGTTTGCTAGTATCTTCTTGAGATTTTTTACCTCTGTATTTATAATGGATATTATATTTATCTTTTGATATCTGGATTTGATGTCAGGATAATATTGATCTCACTAAATAAGTTGGGATATATTAGCTCCTCTTCCATTCTTTTCTAAGAGATTTATAAGTGTTGCTAAATCTTTGAAATTTTGGTACAATTCACCAGCAAAGCCATCTGGTCCTGGGTTTTTTCCTTGTGGGAAGTTTTTTACTCACTAACTCATTTTCTTTACTTGGTACAAGTCTGTTCAGATGTGTGCTATTTCTTCATTTTTGTAGTTTGTGTCTTTCTAGGAATTATTTAATTTTATCCAGGTTATCTTATTTTTTAAAAAAATATGCAAGTTTCCATGCTATTCCTATAACACCTTTTAAGTTATTCTTATTCACATTTTCTGTTTTGGATTCATCATTTAGATACTTTGATTCTTTTTCTTTATTTTAATTTTAATTTTTAGAAAGAGAGTGGGAAGAAGAGCAGAGGGAGAGAGAATCTTAAGCAGCCTCCATGCTCTGCATGGAGCCAAACCCCACGACCCTGGGATCATGACCTAAGCTGAAATGAAGAGTCGGATCATCAACTGACTGAGCCAACCAGGCACCCCCAGATACTTTGATTCTTAATGCATTTTTTTCCCTTTAGTTATTTGACCATATGTATAATGATGTTTTGAAGTCTTTTTCTGCTACATCCACCCTCTGGTGACATTCAGAAAGTATATCTATTGACTGCTTTTTCCTTGATTATTGGTCACAATTTCTGATTTTTCACATGTGTTATAATGGGGGGAGGGAGGAGATATTTAGATAACAATGTAGCAATTATGGATTCTGGTATTCCCCAGATAGTAATTGTTGTTGCTGGTTTTGTTGTTTGTTTCTTTGTTTATAAACTTGGCTGCTCTAAACTGGTGCAGCCTATTTCCCCTGTGGTATGTGGCCACTGATGTCTTTGTTTGGTTCTTGTTTTTGTTGCTGCTGTTGCTCTCCTTCTTTTGTTTTAAAGCTTGGTTTCCAAGGGCTTTCTCCATTGTCTCTGTAGCTTAATGGCCAGCTGAAAATTGAACTAAGGCTGTGTTTAAACACCTTAATCAGTAAGAAGGTTACTGTTCTCTGTTGATGGGTCTGTGTAGGAAAGTGTATCAAGTGTTCAGGCCATTTTCAAGTCTTCCTAAATATTTACATTCTGCTGGGCCCTTTTACATTGCGTCTTTATCTGCACACCGCCTCAGGATTACTCAGGAATATGTGGATAGCTTGGGCCTTCTCCACTCTCCACTGAACCTGTACATAGTCTCCATTTGGAATATGCTTACCCCAACCACAACCTCAGCCCATTTTATGCCATTGGCTTTCTCTCATTTTTCCACTGCTGAGACTATTGCTTTTACCAGTGCTGGTGCTGGATTTAGTCACTGTTCTCTACTTCAAGTCAAGTGAGTACTGCTAATACTCATATCCTGCCTCAACTAGACAGAGACTTCATGGCCACTAGGGATGGGAGCATTCCTGCATTCCCATCTATGACACCAAAGATTCCCATCGTTATTACCTGAAGCCCAGTAGTTTTTCAGGTAATGCTTCTCAGGTTGTTGGATGCCTTTGGTTAATTTTTAGAGTGTTGAAATACTGTTTTGTGGTGGTTTGTGGTCAGTTTTGTCTAGTTTTATAGTTACTTTTTTTGGAGAATGGATTTGTTGGTCTCTATACTGAGAACCATAGATGGTAGTTCTGACCATTTTAATGTGCATTTGCATCCTGTCATCCAGCAAAGGGCACAGCACATTGGAAAATCTTGTTTAAAAATAGTAATTGTAATTTGTGACCGTATTTATTCCTGTGAGAAAGACAAATCCCCACATATTGATGCTAGATGTCTCATTTGGGACCATTTGGGATCTTCCTCAAAGTTTTTCCTGTATGATGGTTTTAGGAGATGGGCCCTTTATCGTGCACATGGAACTCTCATGAATAGGATGATTATAGAAGAGACCTGAGAAAACTCCTATGACCTCTTCTACCATGTGAGATCACAGTGAGAAGAGGGTCATCAGTAAGGAAGCAGGATCCCACCAGACACTAAGTCTGTTGGTGCCATGATCTTGGACTACTCCGTCTCCAGAACTGTGGGAAATAAATTTCTGTTGTTTATAAGTTACCCAATTTATGGTATTTTTGTTACAGCAGCCTAGAAGGACTAAGACAGTCCTTCTGTCTAAATGTAATCAACCTACAAAAATCTTGAGGTGTCATATAATTAAGGTTTATGTTTTACTCATACTGTGATCTGATGAGAATTTGATTTATCTCTGGATCAGGCTTCTTCTAGCTGTGACTTGGTCATCTCAAAATGCATTTGGTTCAAGCCTCATAGATAAAGAGAGAGAACTTGGGAATAATGTGGAATATTTCCTAGAAGTGCTTTATACCATTTCTGACCCTACTGCATTGGCTACAGCTCTCACACAGTCCTGCTGGGATACGGGGAAGCCTGGGAAATGTGGTCTTCCCATACGCCTAAGGAAGAGTATAAAAACATATGGTAGGGGCGTCTGGGTGGCTCAGTCGGTTGAGCGTCCGACTTCGGCTCAGGTCATGATCTCACAGTTCGTGGGTTCGAGCCCCGCGTCGGGCTCTGTGCTGACTGCTGGCTCAGAGCCTGGAGCCAGTTTCAGATTCTGTATCTCTCTCTCTCTCCGACCCTCCCCGCTCACGCTGTCTCTCTCTCTCTCTCTCAGAAATAAATAAAACATTTGAAAAAAAAACATATGGTAAATACAGAGGGTTACCTTTTCCACTCTTGCTTTTTGGAGATCCTATTACCTTACCATCCTTGTTCTGTAGAAAAGAAAACTGGGACACAGAGATGGTGAATAAATTGCCCAAGATGTGTTCTTTTAAGTAAGTTATTGGAAGATTAGAGACTGAAAAGAGTATTTATTAACTTCTTATCCAGTATTGGTCTTGTTTTCCTCAACTTTACTCCTCTGCTTTTACAAAGCATTATTTTAATTGACATAGATTAAAATGTAGCAAAGTAATTTTAGAAAAAGTAGAAAGGCCTACTTATAATTCCAGTAACCACTTATGATTATTTTTAGTGTATACATGCTCTCTTTATGTATATATGTTTACATGTTGAAATGGTAATATGATTTTATTTTTTATTGTGTTTTTCAACATACAAACATTCTTAAGTCTACCTTCTTCTAATTATTTTGATTGCTTCATAACATTGTACTGAATCGATATAATATTTATTCAGCCATTCCTCCTATTACCAAATATATAAGTTGTTTCAACTCATTTTAATCTATATACCTCAGTGTGATTTAACTGATACTTTAAAATAATATTTATTGTAATAAAGGCTAAATAAATTGGATATTCTGACCACCTATGAACATTTTGGAAAACTCATAGTTAAATAGAATAGCCTTTAATTTACTTCCTTTATGCTTCTACTGAAACATGTGAATATAGTGAAGCCCTATTTTTATATAATTCTTTTTTAATGGAAATATTTAACTTGTGAAAAATGAATTCTAAAAAAGATTTGAAAGAACCTCTTAATATAGTATTAGCCATGTAACATAGCATTTCATTAACATTTTTTAATGTTTATTTATCTTCAGAGTGAGTGGGCGAGCACATGTGCAACTGGGGAAGGGGCAGAGAGAGAGGGGGAGAGAGAATCCCAAGTAGGGTCCACACTACAGAGCCTGATGCAGGGCTCAAACTCATGAACAGTGACACCATGACCTGAACTAAAACCAAGAATCAGATGCTTAACCACCTAAGCCACCCAGGTGCCTCTCGTTGAAATTTCTTTATACTATTTTATTAATGAGGAATAGAGGACGAAAGAAACCTAGAAATGTCAGATTATATCTATTATTTCACCAACAAATATTGTTGAGCATTTGTTAAATTCCTGGCAGTGTTTTAGAAACTAAAGATACATCATGGAAAACAAAAACAAAGTTCTTTTCTCAAGAAACTTATGGTGTACTAGGGATGGAGAGAGTATGGGAAACACAGATTTATGTATTAAAACATGACATAATAAAAAATGATTGCAATGAAGAAAAACAAAACAAGATAAGGGGAACAAGACAAGATAAATTGGAGTTTTATTTAATATGGAGGTATGTGTCTCGGAGTGTATCTCTGAGTTGTGACATTTGAATAGAAACCTGGAAGTAGTGAGAAATAACACCACGTGGATATCTGGGAGGAGGACAAAAAAAAGGAATAGCCAGTGAAAAGACATTTGGCTGGATATTGCTTGTTGTATTCATAGCAAAGAGGTTGGTATGGCTGGATTGGGACAATGAGAGACTCAAGAGTGATGCTTTGTGACATCAGTGAGTTAGTGGGGGGCTAGACCACGTAGAGCTTTGAAGATCATAGTGTGAACCTAGGACTTTGCTTTGAGCAAAGCAGGAAGCTATTGGAGGGTGTTGAGCACAGAGGCAGCATGACATGATGGACACTTTAAAGGAATTCTCCAGCTATTGGGTGGAGAATACACGTGGAGCATGGTGGAAGTGGGAAGTCCAATGTGGGGGTTAGGGAGCATTATTATAATCATCCAGGTGAGGAGTGAGTGGTTGGTAGCAATGCAGATGTGAGAAATGGCCAGAGTTTTCATATATTTCAAAAGTAGATACAGCATGATTAGGTAGGAGACTGTGGGATGTGCAAAAGAGAAAGGAGTTAGTGGTTTCTACAGGGATTTTATCCTGAGAATTTTGAAAATGGAAGCACTATTTATTTCCAAGATGGATTGCAAGAAGAACAGGTTTTCAGGGAGGGAGAGAGGATAGGAGAGAGAGTGAGTATGAAGAAGGGGGAGGAAATGGGAGTTCATGTTTGGACATACTCAGCATGAGACACTGATTGGATTTCCAAGGAGAGATGTCAAGGATACAGTTGGAGCTTCAAGTCTGGAGGACAAGGAAGAGGTTTGCCATGGAGATACAAATTTAAGACTCATCTTATAGATGGTATTTAATGCCTTTAGACAGGACAAGATCACACCCATCACCATGTGCACATGTCATAATATATGCAACATTAAAAAAATATATATCTCTGTGACTCCACTTCCCCTCCATCTGCCACCCTGTTTCTCTGATCTCCTTTGCACAAAACTCCAAAATAAAATGTGTCTATATTTGCTATCATTTTTTTTCTCCTATTCTCTCTTGAATTCATTCCAAAGAGGCTTCCCTCCTGCCTACCTTCTGGGTGATCTTATCCTGTCACAAGGCATTCAATACTGACAATAAGCTGATTATCTCCATTTTACAATGAAGAAACTGAAGTTCAGAGAGGTTGAGGCCACTTGAGTATTCAGTAGCAGAACTCAAACCAGAGCCTTTCTTTACCATCAGTAGACTGCCTGTTTCTACATCCTACTTCTTGACCAAATAGTAGAGTATTTTCAAATGGGGGCTTGGAAGATCAGCTTGATTGTGAATTTACACAAAACATGTTACAAATTCCTCGTAATTGTCTAAATAAAATACAATATCTCACCTCAATAAATGTATAGGTTTAAATTTTTGATGTCTCCTTTTTATAAGAAATAAAACTTACAGACTATGGATTTGATGCAGTGTATTGTAATTTCTTAGAAATCATGTAATGTTTTAAAAACATATAACACTGGCATGGTTGGTGAATGTGAGTGCAGGGAGCAGGAGGAGGTTTGGGTCTTCTTTCCTTGACATCCTAAAGAGTAGAGAAGACACACCCGCCTTTCAGAGAAGGATAACAGGAAGTGTTATATTCCTCAGAACTACAGACAGGCAGACCTACATCTTTCTGGCCTAAATAGCTGTGACTTGAAGTCCATCTTGAATTGCTTTGGCATTATTATTTCTGTGTTCCCTAGATATTTTTTCCTTGCAATGCCAGGAGGAAAATCTCCCAGGGGACTTGAAAAATATTTGTTCTGACATGATCGTTTCTTTATATGCACTCATTTTGGCAGAGATCTTATAGACAGGACAGAATAATGCCTTAGAAACTAAACCTGGTGAAATACTTTTAATTGTTTATCATTTTATCTTGGCAGGTTTAAATCTATTCCTTTATAGATTAATTCATTCAAAACTAAATTGAGTGGTGGCTCAGGAATAGAGTATGATGATATTAGGGGATAATTTATTGACACAAGGGAATTTAGACTGAATCTGAAGAAGGAGAGGGTATGAATTGTCAGAGAGAAATCTAGAGGCAAGGGCTGTTACGTGCAGAGACATGAGTGGGAGAACAAAGATATTGTGCATAAGAGGCTGCAAAGATACTTAATTGGTTAAATGGAAGACCATATAAAAAGTTACTGAGAAACAGGATTATGGTGGAGGAAGGGAGCAGAGGATTGGGAGGTCAAGTATCAGAACTGGAGCTTGTCTCTAGCTTCATGTTGAAAGCAGGGATATGGAGAGATGAGGCTTGTTTTAGACCATGTCACAGGCTACATTTGGATGGGGTATGGATCAGTGTGAGGAAAGACAGAAGTCAGGAAACACGATGGAAGCACCATAGTGATGTGTCTGGAGATGATGCTGACCTGGTCAAGATAAGGTAGGTAGTGAACATGGCACTCTGGTGCTGATGGGGAATGAAAGGGAGTAGGTCAGTCTTCTGAGTGCTTGCTCTTAGGTTATAGCATGGTACCCCAGTGAACATGGGGTAGTGCTGGTATGCAGCAGGCCCTGAATTGGGGAAATCTAGTCTTTACTCCAATACTGAAATGATTCACAATTTGAGCTAGTCATTATTTTTGCAGCTTTACATCCTTCTTTATTAAGTAACACAAGTGAACTATATATGGACTTAATATCTATTTGGCATGTATTTGAGCATGAGTTCTTGTGGATCAAGTAGAAGGGATACAGTGGTGGACCAGAGAAACCCCTTTGTGATAGAATCACAATTAAAAAACTATTCTTGGGGCACCTCGGTGGATCAGTTGGTTAAGCGTCTGACTTTGTCTCAGGTCATGATCTCACAGTTTGTGATTTCAAGCCCTCTGTCAGGCTCTCCACTCTCTGCACAGAGCCTAGAGCCTGCTTCAGATCCTCTGTCTCCTCCCCCTCCCCCTTCCCCACTCTCTCAAAAATAAA
>NW_027531893.1:4802338-4817472 GCF_008692635.1 Crocuta crocuta
CCCCGCCCCGTCCCTCCCCCACTCCTGTGCCCCTGTGCTCTCACTCTTGCTCTCTGTCAAAAAATAAACATTAAAAAAAAGTTATTCACATGCTTTTCCCTAAGTGCCTGGATGGGGGAAACATGGGATGCCATGGTGCTACCTATTGAAGATCAAGAAAAGCCTCCTTCCTGAGGCAGTAACTCAGGATGAAGCAGGAGTTTTCATGGAGAGAAGAGTTGGTTTAGGTGTGTGAGGAGGAAAGGAGAGTGTAACAGTGGAGTAGCTTAAGGTGCTGGCCTGAGCAGTGGCCCAGGTATGAACAAGTGGAGACACCAGACTCCAATATGGGACCAGTATAGTTATGAAAGGAGTGTAGGCATAAAGGTAAAGGCAGCAGTCACATCATATCCTCCACCATCTGAATGACGGTAACTTTGGGAATAACTGTCAACAAAGGGATAACTTGATCCTACATGCATTTGTAAGACCCTCTGCTATGTTGTGAAAAACAAATTAGAAGAAATAAGATATACCTTGTTTGGTGACTTCTGTGGGTATGATGGCCAAGGGGGCAATAGTGGAAAGGGGGATGGGGAGGGGAAGTCTAGATAATGTGAATGAATGTTTGGCATGTAGAAGTCAGCTTCCCTTTCAGGATCTGGTAGTTCCTAGAATGTTACTAATATTAAGGGTTTTTTTGTGTGTGTATGTGTGTTGAATCAGAACTATTATGCCATAAAAAATCTTTCAGTGTTTTTGTGGTTTTAATATACATACATNCACACACACACACACACACATACCTCTGGAATGAAGTACACCAAAACATTAGCAGTGGTTATCTCAAGGATGCAGACTGTGGGTGATTTATTTTTTATGCTTCCCTCTATTTGTCTAATTTTCTACCATGAGAAAAAAGTTTTTCCTCCCTAAGACCAAGACACAATTAAAGGTTTGAGGAGAAATGTACCTGCCACTATTGATTTTGTTTTAACAAAAAAATATGGCTAAACACAAAATACAGTCTTTATAAACCTGGTTGGCAATTCCTTCCCTGATGTTATTGTCTATTTCAGACAAAGAAAAGAGGTGTATGATCCCAAAAACTTTCAGCTGTGAGGAAAACAGAATAAAGATCAATATATTTTGTCCCTGCTTATATTTTTTTGCTAACTCCTTGCTTCCCGGCTACCAGAATGCTATCAACTTCAGTAACTAATTTATAAACTGTAAAGCTCTGAACAAAGAAATTGTGGAGGTAACGAGACGGCTCTGGATGAAGTGGAGGAAAAGTATATATAAGGCACATAGAATTATGGTGTCCCTGCATTCTTCTTACTGTTAAATGCAAATCAAAGTGTTGCAGACTTTCCTAATACTGAGACTTGATTCACAGACAGTTCACTTTTTTTTTTTGCTAAATATATAAATTTCATATTGCCAAAATAGTACTGGGCCAAAGAACAGTTTGATTTTCTTTTACTAAGGGATATGGGATGAAAGAAACTGAGAGGAAATTTGGTGAACCAAAACCAAATGAGACCCCAAGCACCATCCAAAACAAAGCTAGTCAATTCTGAAACATTTCAGCACGTTTATTTATCTAACTTACCATGGACCTTGGCATATATACTAAGAGTCTTCCGTGTTATGTGTGGTTTTCGATAACCCCTGAAAACTACCTGTGACATTCTATGCCATAGAATGGTTCCATTTTCCATCTGTTGTCATGCAATTGTTTTGTTTACCAGCAGCTGTCAGATGAGTGTTATAATGAATGCTTTCATAGCAAATGTTATAAAACCAAATATAAGATGCATTCAGGATGAAGCTGATAGCACAGGTGAATACATAGTGCCTACAAAGACACTGGAAATGGGGCTTTCTTGTCTGCATCAGGAAACCATGCATTGAAAAGTGTCTTATGTGCTGGTTCACAAGTGCCTAATTCTGCCAACTCAAAATAAACCTCTTGGTTGTTCGTGCAGAATTGCCCAGTCCATCAGTCACAGAGAACTCTTTGATTGCTCAGAGTAATTATGACTTAGCTTTTTCAGAAGCATTATGTTCATCCGTTAGCTAGGTATGCTCATATGTTCCTGTGCAAACAAACCACTTTTTGCATGTGTTATAATGCATATGTTCAGGCCCCTGCATCTGCTTGTTCTGGCCCGAGTCTGCTGTGAGGCTCAGGAATGTGATTTAATAATCATCTCCTCACTGTGTTCTGATGCCTCCAAGACCACACTTGGATGAATCTTTGCCTTAGCATGAGTTTTTTTCTGCTCTTCCTCCATTGTTTGTTTATTTTTGAATTGCCCACAGGGAACCAACAGTTAGCAAGAGTCAATTCTGTCAACCACTTCCAAACTATCTCTGCTCTCCTCACTAGCATAAGGGTGCGTGTGGGCTATGGGGGAGAGGGATTAAGTAAGCAGAAAAGCATGGGGTAGTTCTGGTGGTTTCTTCTGACCTTACAGCCAGGACTCTGGGGCCATCAGTCTTTCTGCACCATCACTCTTGCTGAAGGCTTGGGAAGTGGCCTAAGTGTCTGCGCCCACAAAAGCACAAAGATGGGGCTGTCCATTTAACCAGGAGTATTGTAAGCCATGACCTGGCACCAGTAGATGTGGGGTCACAAAGGATGATGTGTTGCCTTTTAAAAAATATTTTTAAAAATGTTTTTAAGTAATCTCTGTACCTGGTATGGGACTCTTGACTCACAATTCTGAAATCAAGAGTTGCCTACTTTACCGACTAAGCCAGCCAGGTACCCTGACGTGTTGCATTTATTGGAGGCTTTTGTGTCTCTAGCTGTTGTTAAGAAAATCTCACTCCTAGAGCTCAGACATTCAACCAATAAACTAATACATAAACCACACACTCTTTTCTTCCTGTGAAATGAAAGAGAAATATTTTGTGCGTTGCTATATGTATGTGTGTACTTTTATTATTCTTTTGCTCAAACTCAAAGGAGGAAATGAAAACCATAACAAGTCTCATGCTTGGATCTCTTTTCTTTACACCCCAGGCCCAGAATATGTGATCTTAAAGTCCTCAATGAATACTCCTGTGCCTCAAATTCTGTAGATGTTGCTAAGTGTTTGAGGAAATGAATGCTTGAAGGATAGTCATTTGAATGAATCTACTTTGCTTTGATGTTCAATTTTGTGACCTTGAGTATCGTTTACTCAAATGAACTATACCTATAGTTCTGTATCTATAGTATACCCCAATGAACACTGAAGAGTACTATTCAGTGTATATACTGTACCATATAATACCTGTAATATACATACTACACAATATATAGGTTCAATGGTTTACTGTAGCATTAGGTTTGCAGGCCCTGGAGTCCTGGTGGTCGTTTGAATCCTGGTTCTATGCAACTGACAAAGGGACTTAGAGCAAATGCTTTAACTTTCTAAGCCTTTGTTGCTTCTTTCTGAAAATTAGGATAATAAAAGGACCTACCCCACAGGGTTGTTAGGAAGTTTAAATGAGAAAAAAAAAATCTACTAAATCTGTCAACACTATTCTTGTAATGTATAAGCATTTGATGAATGGTTAATGGTATTATTATGTACCTAACATTTTGCTTTTGGGGAACACATACCTGTCCATTTCCCCTACCAAAGATGTGCCCTGACTTAGTTGCTGTTGGTCCTACCCTCAAAATTACTCAACCGTGTGCCATAAGGCATATTGCACAAAATATGGTGCTCAGAATATCATGGCTTATATATTTTATCTTGCTGGCAATGATTCTAAAAAAGGTTTAAAGCTTAAATTAGAACCCACATGTACACTGAGTTGGGAGAAGGCGCCATATGCCTCTCCATCTTGTGTGTGGTATGACTGGAAGCCAGAGGGAATGACAACACACTAGTGGCTGCAGCCAAAACTTGAGGCCAGCAGCCTAAATCCAGATCAGGCAACATCTCTGGCTCTTCCAGTTCTGTCACCTTGTGCATTTGACCTTGACAGCCAAGGCCTGAGCAGTTCCTCTTTGCTTTCCATCATTAATCAGTCCCGAAGCATCTTCTAAACAGACAGCTTGGTTGGATTGAATAATGTACCTGTGTTTTCTCATCTGATACAAGCATGAGTTAAACTGGAGTCACCTCCATTGGTGAGTTTGGATATCAGACTAGGGCAGGATTTTCAAGTGGAGCCTTACCTGAAAATATGTTGCTAATTGGCTGTTAATGTTGTCCTCTTGCTACCATGGTGCCTGTAATTAGGATAACCCACTGTTTCAAGTTTTCTATTGCAGTAGAAATTGTTACTGGAGGAGGGGGAGGGATGACATTTACTTTCACTGGTAAGTGAGACCAGATTTGGACTTTGAGTCACTCTTGAGAATTTAGGGGTGGCACATAGCAGTGCCTTATAGGAGTTTTATGGTAGAAGATATTAACCATGCCCTACTTTACAGTCACTATATATTTTTCAAGTTATGAATGTACCACAAGATGCGTATTTTATTGGATAAAAAAAGTAACATTGTATAGAAAAATACATAGTTAACTAGAAATGTGGGTAAGAGAACAAGAGTAATCTGTAAGATTTTGCATGGTACAGTACAATTTCTGATGCCTTTTACAGTGCTTCAGAGTTTTTAAAGATGTTTTTGTTTAACAAAGTGGAAAGTCATGCCAGATAGTTTTCATGACTTACTAAAATTCTTATGGAAATTCATGACAGCTTTTCCTGGGATGCAGATATCCTGACTCTTGGTTCTGAGAATTTTCCACTAGATCAATATAATGCCCTAACAGAAAGATCATGATTTGAGGAGAGAAAAATCATCTTTTGTAATAAAGCCACTGCTAAGCTGACATAATAACAAAGAAATTAGTCTCAGACTTGGAATTCTATAAATGATTTCTGAGACATAATGGCATTAGACAGTATCCAGGGAGTTGAGGAAGAGGCATGGGATGATGCCATTTAGATTACTTCTGGACTTGTTTTCAACATTGAAAAATTCCACATTGTATCCTGTTCTCTGTCCCATAGTAATCACTCAGCCTTTATGTTCCTTCCCCACTGCAATCTCGTTTAGAGGATATCGGTGCTAGTAATACAGTGAGATTTTCCCAGAACACTTCTCAGGACCAGTCTTCGGGTGTCGGGAAAACATTCTAGTCTCTTAATTATGGGATGACATGCACTTATCCATGTCATATCTAGTTGGTGTTGATAGTTCACTAATGGGTGGGGTGGAGATGGGCTTGGCATTTTGTCCTCTGGAGTAACAGACAGTAAGATGAATAATGTCTAGTTTTATCTTTTTCTTCTTTATTTCACCTCTTCCTCCTCTCTCATTTCTTCCTTCTTCTCTCCTTCCTTTTGTGTCTGTCTTTCCTTCTCTCTTTTATACACACATGCATACTCACACACACTTTTACCTATCAATTAGCTGGTATGTTTATTTATTTTTAATTTTTTTATAATGTTTATTTACCACTGAGAGAGTGAGAAGCAGATCCAAGCAGGGGAGGGGTAAAGGGAGGCACAGAATCCAAGCAGGCTCCAGGCTCTAAGCTATCAGCACCGAGCCCGATATGGGACTCGAACTCATGAACTGCGAGATCATGACCTGAGCTGAAGTCAGACACTTAACTAACGGTGCCGTTCAGGCATCCTGATTAACTGGTATTTTTATTGAGGACTATAAAGCCCTTTCTTATAATTGACAGTAGAAATTGTCTGGTACCCAGGTCATAGAGACATGGTGATGAAGAACCAAATTTATTTCTTGATTCTACCATGTATTAACTGAGTAACTCTGGATTATGTGCTCTAGACTCTCTGTGTCTGTTTTGTAATATATAAATCAGGAATGTTAATAATACCTTTCTTATAAGGTGACTAGAATGATTTACTTAGATTATACATAGGAATTGTTTAGCATAGGGGCTGATGCATTAAAAGCTTTGAGTAAACATTGTTTATTTTCATTAATAGAAAGCATTTTCATTGGATTCCATCTCATAAGGTGCAGGACTAAAGCTAATATCTCCTAAGAGACCAGCAATCTTTAAACAATGTATCCTACTTAAATTGAATTAAAGGTCTTAAGTTGGTGCATTGGAACTGGTAGCCAGGAAGGATTCCATTTATCCATTATTCTGTGTGAAATATTTCAAATGATTATTTTTGTTCTTTGAGGAAATGTATAATTAAAGTCTTTTTTTTTTACCTTTTCAAGATTCATCTTTAATTCTATAATGGATTTAATGATTTCATTGCTAATGAGTTCTGTTGGTGAGGCAGTTTGTCCACCCCATCTTCTAACCTCTTCTCAGAAAACCACATCCAGGGCCTCAGTGGTTCTCCCAATAGATAGAAGACCCCTTCACTGGCAATAGTTTATTTAACTGAGGTAGATGTGAATGGAATTGGCTAATCAAATTATCTCTTCCTGACAGTTAAGAATTTTGACACATTCCAATGTTCATACTCTTAAAAAAAAATCACTGAGAAGGGTAATAGGAAATGGACTCTAAGAAGAGGGGCTATATAAGATCAGCAAAAAGACATCACTGTTTACTGGCTTAGTGACCTAGAACAAGTCACTTTATCCAGGGAACTTCAGTCTCACCACTTGCAAAGCAAGAGTAGTAATAGGGGATACCTAAAAAAAAGAGAGAGAGAGAGAGAAGAAGAAGAAGAAGAAATGTAGGAAGGCAGGTGAAGCATTGAGCAGTGACTTGGACACATAGTTGAGGGTCAAAACATTTTGAATTTTATTCAGCCCTTAACCAGCCACTACTATCTGACTCTTACACTAAAACTGCCCATTCTTTTGGGCAATTTCACATGTTTTCTTTTTTATCCTGCCTGTTTGATTTGGCACTGCAAATGATTTCTTTCTTCTCAAAGCTTTGTCCTCCATTGATTCCCTGGTACACTTCTCACCTCTTTGCCTAGGTGTTTTTTGTTTGTTCCTTTCTTTTTTTAATTTTAATGTTTTATTTATTCCTAAGAGAGAGAGAGAGAGACAGCGTGAGCAGGGGAGGGTCAGAGAGAGGGAGTGACAGACTCTGAAACAGGCTCCAGGCTCTGAGCTGGCAGTCAGCACAGAGCCCGACGCGGGGCTCGAACCCACGAACCACGAGATCATGATGAAAGTCGGACGCTTAACCGAGTAAGCCACCCAGGCGCCCCTGTTTTTTTCCTTTTCAATGCCTCCTCTTCTTTGTTCTTACCGAAGTGAAGTTGCTCTCCAAGGTTCTGACCTGTCTTTTGTTCCATCTGTTTTCTCATAGACACCAGCTACCATTTGTTGAGCACTTACTTGGCCCTGGTAGTGTATCAAATGCTTTGCATACATTTTCGCTTAACACTCCAAACAGCTCAAGAAGTAGGCATCATTGTTCCCTTCTTCAGATGAGGAAACTGACTCTCAGAAGAATTGACTAAGCCATGTAAGGTAATATAGCTGTGTAAGGGAATAGATCAGGAGTTTGCACCCAGAATACCAAAGCTTATATTTCATTACCACTGCACTAGAGGAAATCATGTGTTAGATTTTTACCTCTTCCAGGTTACTAGCTGTGTTACTTTGAATAAATGATCTAGTGTGGCCTCAGTTCCATAATCTATAAAATTGGCATGATAATTCCTATCTTTCAGTGTACGTGTGTGTGTGATTCAAATAATTTATGTAAAGCATTTAGCATGTAGTATGGAACACAGAAGATAATAAATAAGTCCAGTTGTTACTAATAACAAATAATTAGCTTTCCATTCTGAAAGATTTCATTTTGGATCCATGAATGTGACTTTAAAAACTGAACCTACCCCCAGATTTGAATTATTGCCTAACTAGATCCATGAAACTGGAAATAGAGAAATAACGTACAATTCTAGCAATATCAACATTATTATTTTCATTTTTTTCCTGATGCTGTCAGCTTGTTATTTGTGCCGTTTCTTAGAATAATAGAATTTATTCAGGCAATTTGTCCTTAATACAAGTGATACAAATGGGACTATGCAGTGCTTATAGATCATGCTAATAATGTCTGGTTCATCCTTTTTTCTCTCTCCTTACAAATGGAGACATTGATTTCCTACCCCGTCCTGTCTTTTATTACATTTTCTGCATTGAGGTCATCTCTGTTTACCACCTACCCTGGATTCCAAAAGCTGAAATGATGTTTAACATCGTCCAGTAACATTTTTAAAAGCATCTACCATGTGCTTTCTTCACATTTATTGGAGTGGAGTAAAGGAGGAGCAAAAATATATTTATTTTAACTTCCCCAGTGAGAAGTTAAATCTGTTAGTTAAAAATATGCACCTGCTCAATGATTTAAAGACAAATATAGACCTTTATGTTGGTAGCTTCTGAAATAGTGTTAGTTATATGCATGCATGAAAAAATATGTGGACATCACCCGTGGTCTCATTTTTTTTTTCACTCTGCACTCTGTAGGTAGAGTAGGTAGGTAACCTCCTTCAATCTGTGTTGTTAATGTCCAAATACACCTTGATGGCTTTCCAAAATATTTCTAACTCCAAATATTTCTTCTGAGCTTGAGACTCATATGTCTTCATCCATATCTCCACTTGCCCCCCAGCTATGAATATCCCCTGTACGCTATTTAAATTTTATTTTATTTAAAAAAAATTTTTAATGTTTAATTTTGAGAGAGACAGATGGACAGACAATGAGCAAGGAAGGGGCAGAGAGAGTGAGACACAGAATCTGAAGCAGGCCCCAGGCTCCAAGCTGTCAGCACAGAGCCTAACGTGGGGCACAAACCCAGGAACTGTGAGATCATGACCTGAGCCAAAGTTGGACACTTAACCTACTGAGCCACCCAAGCGCCCCTTTCCTGGACACTTTTCATCCATTGTGTCTGAAATGAAATCAACACTCACCCCCTTGCCTACCCACACCAATATGCACTGCTTCCTTCACCTTGCCTAATCACACATGCATTTCAACTTATCCATGTTAGAGACCTGTAGTCCAGCAACGAATAATCTTATTATCTGTGCTCCACCTGAGCACAATTCATCATCTTTCTTATCAATTTTTTAATGTCTCTATTATTTCTCAAACTTTACCTGGCCTCTCTATTATCTGCAAAGATAAAACCATGTAATACCCACAACGGAGAAGCAGAATCAACCTGTTTGGTTGATGCAGGAAGATTTGTGGGACTAGACATTACAGCACTAATTTTCATTGTGCTACACAGTCCAGCTAATTTGTGTAGATAAAAAGATGAAAGAATCAGCGAGACTTGATGACAGGATAGATTCAAGGGAAGAAAATGTAGACGGGGACAATTTTCAAACATGTTCAGGATATTGTATGCTTTGTTTGTGCCTTTATGAATGGATTTTAGGAGAGATCCTGTTTTAAAGTTAAGGGGGAGGGGCACCTGTGTGGCTCAGTAGGTTGAACATCTGACTCTTGGTTTCGGCTTAGGTCTGAATCAGGTTTGAACACTGCATTAGGTTCTGTGCAGACAGTGTGGAGACTATTTGGGTTTCTCTCTCTCCCCCACTCTCTCTACCCCTCCCATCTCCCTTCTTCCCCCCCTCTCTCCATCTTTCTCTTTCTCTCTTTCTTTCTCAAAATAAGAAAATAAACTTTACAAAATAAAATAAAAGGGGGAACTCTTTTTAAGAGGTTGAAATAGAGGACAGTGAATGCTTTGAGGAAGGGCTATCTTTGTGGAACATTGTGACCTTGATCATGTGCATTAACCACTGTGGGACTTAACTCATCTTCTGAAAATGAAGGATTTGGATTAGATAATTTCTAACATTTCAGGCTTTGGGGTAGTCAGAGTTTTATGAGGAACTTGGAGGGAAAGTATAATAGTTAAAAGTTGGTGCTGATGGATTCAGAGAAGAACTGGGTTGAATTCTATTTGGAACTAAAGTGTACCCTTGCTGAAATCTAGAATAATAATGAGGCTGGTATTAATATAGTCTGGCTTAAGTGTAATACTAATATCAACAAAATTATATTGAGAGAAAATGATGTTTATAGAGTACACCATCAAGATGAACTCTAGAAAAGGGAAACTAAACCTTATCTAAATAGTTTTTTTTTCTCCCTATTGTCACCTCCTTTTTACATTATCATTATGTTTTCCAGGCTGGCAGATGAATCTCAAAATCTGCTTCTGATTGAGTTTTTTCTTCCTTCCCTGATAGAATATATATATTTTTTCATTTATAAAAAGCAAATAGATCACGTGTTTTTCTTCTGAGGCAAAGAAATAAACACTGTAAAAGTTTCTATGCTCAATTCCAGTTTCTTATTGAAAAAAATTAATATAAATGAAAAATATTCATTTACTTTTTGAACAAAGTTTTATCACGGATCTCTTTCTTGGGAGTAAATACTCCTTAAAACAAGCTAAATGCACATCCTTAATAATTTAAAGTCAGAGAACCAGCCATGTGTAAAATAGGTGTGTGTTCACATAATTGACTACAGTATTTTGCTACATGGTTAAATGCATGATTTCCCCTAATAGAATGCCATTGTGGTCTACATCACATTTTCTAGTTCATAAAAGTCAAATGAGCTGTGACCATAGTCTCCCAAACTTAATGGAAAGTTCATTTTGTGACTTCTGAGTTTAAATTGTGTCTTTCTAGGATGAATCAATAGATTTAAAGCACGTTAATGGATCACATCACCAAAAGGTCTAATCCTGAGTGACTAAAATGGTAGATCTAATTCAGATTTATTGCTTTTCTAGCACATTGGACTAAAAGGTCTTTAATCTCTGTAAAAATATAATGGATTTGAATTAACTAAATAATCCTCACCTGATGCACATCATTTAAGTTGTCTACATATTCACCTGGCGCTGTGCATTTCAAACTTTTTAGGGGAGGGATGTGGGGTGGATGGGTTGAATCTGTGAAAGCTACCAAAGAAGTAAAACCATATGTCAATAGAGACTTGAGGGCTTACTGTACATTTTGTTTCCCGTGTGGGATGCTTGCTATAGCACACCAAATTTATACCTGCTCTGCCAACACCCTTAACCACAGCTAGCTATCAGAAGGTTATCAAGGCTAGAACAAAAACACATAAGTTATGTCCTGGACTGTGCAAACACTCTTGAGCACAGCCATAAACTATAGCAGCAGTGCTCACTGGCACCCAGCCATCCAGGATTTTTGACCTTGGAGAAATGGTATGGGTCAGCAGAGATGGCCAGGCCCAGAGATGGCACCATTTAGAAAATACAAATGAAGATATTCAGAGGATTCTGGCAATGAACTTCTGGGAGGACACCATTTGAAGGGAAGTCAAATTGTTGCTGTTATCTCAGGGAACACCTTGATAGTGAAAGACAGTAGAAGAACATGAAGCTCCCTAATACTTCCAGAAAGATGAATACAGTGTATTTGTATTAGAACTACTGCCTCTAAAACAGTCAGGATCCTCCCTAATGTCAAGAGGTGGATGGTCTTCTTGCATTTCTTTGCTTAACCCTTTTCATTGTATGCCCCCACAGAGTGCAATTTTAAGAATCTGAAATGTAGTAGAGTTACCTGATGTGAAAGAGAAACAAAATCAAATGATACGGTGATTCCACCTGCCCTTTCTCTTAGCAAGAGCAAGTACCACCATTTTTGCTGTAACATGACAATCTGTGTTCCTAAAAATCACTACTCTGTGCAAAGTCATGCAATAAAACCACAGGGCTTGTGGGGAAAACAGGATCACAGGCAACTTCATCAGTGGCACATTAAAAAAAACAAACAGGAACTTTATTAAAACAGCACAGTTTTACATATGTTAAAGGATTAAAATCCATAAATGTTATAGTAAACCTGGCACTTTAACTCAGAGATCAGAGGTTTTCTTGTGGAAATGGCCACCAGAAGAGTTGTAGCTTATCAGTTACTGTGAAGTGATGGAAATAAAGAGCCTCTGAAACCAGATAGAAAGCCATGGCACGACTTGTAACACATGCTATGAACAGGGTAGCAGGTAGGTATTAGAAGTACGTGTTTGTTTGTCTGATTGTATATTTCCATGCAGCTCATTTTCAACTGGGTGGAGTTTTCTATGTTAACCTAGTGTTTTTCACAGATGAAATCAAGCATGAGTAAATGTGAAATCCACATTATGCTCAAATTGTTCCCTGCTATATCTATTCATTGGAATGCATTTGCGTTTTCAAAACAAGCATTATGGTAGAAATGACAGTGCTGAGCTCAGAGTGAGCCTGACATGGAGGTAAATGCTGGAGCTACTCTTGGTTTTTCGGTTCCCACTGTGAACATCTTAGAGTGTTTCATGTGACCAAGAATACATATGATTCTCCTTATGTATGACCTTAATGGAAGCCAACCACTTCATCTTGTGCTCAACTGAGTAATTACAAAAATAATATGTTCTGAGTTGGGAGGAAAAACATGGCTGTGTCAGATCATTAAATCATTTCCAAGGTGGTTACCTTTTAAAAAAAGGATATGTTTGATTTCTTTGGATATTTTCCCTTGACACGTTTACTCACAACCTAACTTTTATTGGAGGATCTCTTATCTCATATATCCCTGAGATCATTTTATTCCAACAAGCAGAAATCGTCTAGGAATATTGGGTCACTCTGAGAGATCTGCCTTGTGTTTTGATTATCTGTTGTCTCCCATGGGAGCCTGTGATCTTTGGTTAGCCTTAAAGGAATTTTGAAGCTACTCAGTCCATCCTCCTTGTGTTACAAAGGAGGATACTGAGTTGGAAAAAAGAAGTTTTCTCAAGAAAAAAAAGGTAGTTTCACAAATATGTCAGAATGTAACTCTAGAGCTTTCTCAAGGAAATGCCTGCAGACTGCCTATTGGATCCGTTTCTTTTACCTGTTGTGTTACAGATCTTTACCTGACCATGAATACACATACACAGAAAAGTCGACTTTCAGTGTGGCATCAACTTTGTTATCTCATTTATTGTCACAGATGGCTGACAGGCCACCAACCAAAATAGTATGCATAATTTTATTTTTTCATCTAGCTACTTGTTTCTCGTGTATAGTCTCTAAACTTACCTTAGTAGACATGGTCCCTCCGTTACTGTTAATGCTGATGATACTCAACTTTTAGCTCTCCTCCATATACACCTACTGCATTTATACCAAATTCTGCTCAAAGCAAGTTTTTAATGATACATTTGGGAAAATGGGGATATAGAATGTGGTCTTAGATTAAGTCATTTTGTAAGTCAGTGTTATGACCAGGTCAACATCGCCCATCCGACTACCCATTCAGATATATTACTAAAAACACTGGGGTGCAAATGTCTTGGGGAATTCACATTTGTTCTGGTTTATTCTAAAAAGTCCTAGAAACTTTAGAGCCCATTAGGCACTTGAAAAAAATCTGTTAAATAAAAATAACAAAATCTAACCAACTACCCCAAACAGACCAAATCACTGTTTAATTGAAGTTGGAACTAATATTCTTTGGAGGTATTTGGATCTCAGCATAAAATTATGTGTATTACAGTGATGGGGGAGCATATTACATTAGAAGATACTTTGTGGACGTATCTACAGTGTACTTTAAATATGAGCTGTTTATGAGGGGAAGAAAAGATGATCAAGTTGAAATATTTTAGAATGTGATATTAGTGGGCTGATTTCTTTATATTGTTGCTAATTGAGTTGGATGGCCTCATTTGACAATGGATGCCTTTTGTCAGTGCATTGTGGACGTGCATATGTGGATGTTGATGTGGACACATGTGTTTCTCATAAACCCTTAACCTTCCAAAAGAGGGCATTCCAAAAGAAAGAGATGAAAGAAAATGCATAAATGCACGATAACACATGATTAAGTTTTGACCCCATAGATTGTTAACCTTCAAAGCTAACTCTGCAGTAGCACAATATTATTAGCAATAAAAGGAATTTGCTTTGCCCTTTTTTAAATTACCATAAACCGATTGACTGAGACAGAATGATGTTAATATTTAAGAAGTAGGACACTAGATTCTATTATCTCAGAAGCTCTGTCACCAGGCCCTCTCTGTAGTCCTGTTATCTAATTATTGGGCTTAAATTGCATTAGTGTGCTAGCAATTTGTCTACCACTGGAAAAGTAATTGACATTTGGGTTACTGCTTCATATTTGGGAGACTTGCTAGCTAGTTCCGAAGAGTCCTCTTCTGTCAGGGCAGATTAGCTTAATGTTGCCTAGAAGAAAGGGAAGTCTGTGTTTTAAGGTATGCTGCCTCTGTAGCTGGTTGCAATTTGGTATTAAAATTTTGGTTCTGTATCAAAGCTGATAAGTCACCTGAGATGAAATTGAACAAGGTTGTCGTGACAAAGTAATTAATGGCATTTTTTGACTTTCAGATGACTTTAGGGGAAGCACACTTATTCCGTTCGTCTGCTTCTGCTGCCATGTTTATAAATATGTATGCACATTTACAAAACATCTTTAACTGTTGTCAGATGTTTTTGCAGGCTCCAGATTTATGGTTCCTCTGAATTAAATGGTACCAGGTACTCTTGGTATACTGTTACAATTTGGCATGGACAGTAAAGGCAGCAACTTTCCATAATATTTCAGTCATATTGCTGCTCTTGACATCACACATTGTAGATAGGCACTTTTCTCTCTCCTTTTTTCTTCTTCTTTGTGTAAAAGTGTGCTCTGGTTATATTATTTCTAGGCTTTTTTTCCCCCTGTCTTGTTTTGGCTTGTTTAAGAAGACAGGGATGAGTATTAACAACTACTCTGCATTTCTCTTTGAAGAAGCACCTAAGAGATCATTCCAGTCTTTGACAATGTGGCAAATGTATGTGGAATAAACAGATTATTTGGATCTTACAACCAATTCGCCTGAGAATAAAACAGGCTTCTCTCGCATGTCTCAAGCATGTAGTCTGGGATAATCTGGACAAAAAAAATAGGAGTGGACAGTTTTCTTTAATTTGAAAACTAAAGGTGACACCTGAAAGTATTCAAAAATTGAAAAAAAAAAAGTTGGTATTTCTCTTTTAAGGCGCAGGTCAAATCTGCTTTGCCACAATATTCCTTGCTAAGTCACTTCAGCCTCTTCTGCCTGGCTCTCTGCATTCATTTCTCTGGCTTCCTTTCAGTCCTAAGAGCAAGCCAAGTTCCTTCCTGCTGCCAGGATCGCTCTT
>NW_027531893.1:4817976-4819724 GCF_008692635.1 Crocuta crocuta
TTTTTTTTAACTCTTTGTCAGCCCAGTTCCTTCTCATCCTTTAGGAACCCAATAAAACATCACCTCAAAGTGTCCTTCTTTATTACCTTCTTCTCTGTCTCCGTTATTCTCAATCTAACTTGACTGCTTCTTTCTCAGTTCTTGGTACAATAACGACTAGTTTACACAATCATTTCTATTCTTTCTCTTCATCTGCTTTCCTCACTAGATCCTAAGCTCCATGGGGCAGAGGTATGATCTGTTTCACTTGCTGCTCTGCTCTGTTTCTGTTACTGCTAGCTGGCAGTATTAGATGCTCAGTATTTATGCTGAATGCATTACTAAGCCTTCCCCCAATTTCAGCCACAGCAACTTTTTCAATTTTTGATTTTGAAATAATTACAGACTCACAAGAAGTTGCAAAATAAATCCAGATTGTTTCCCATACTCCATCACTCAGCTTTCCCCACTGGTGATGTCTTAAGCAAGTGCAGTACAACATGGATGGTAGGAGGCCACAAGGGCTTTACCTTTCTTCTTGTTTTTCTGTAAAAGACAAAAAGAAAAATGACATTTTCAGGTACAGTTTACATTCTGTAGTATGCATTTTTGTAAGGGTATATTTTGATGTGTTTTGACCAACATGCACATTCATGTGAGCACCACCATCCCTTTGCCTTTCTTTTAAGCTAACAGTGATTTCAGTAGGCAGCTCCCTTTCATGTAATTTAATCCTTCGCCATTTTATATTTTATACTGAGAAATTTTATATCCCTGCTCCCTTCATGAGCTTTTGAGCACATGAATTTGAGTTTTTGGGTTTTTTATTTGTTTGTTTTTGTATGTGTAGTATTGATCAACACATTAAAATGTAATTAATTCCTAAAATTCTGAAAATACTTAATTAAAATGTCATCAAAGACCCACTTTTTCTAAGTGGATGAATTCATTTAGGAAACAAAAAAAAAAAAAAAAAAGATTAAAAAGTGCTCCTGCCTCAAGTTGTGTTTGGAGTTGTTTGGAAGTTTTCCCAGGACAGATTTTAGCAACGGCTCCACACACACCCACCAGACAGGCTTCTGGCTTGCGTTGCCCATTAAGACAGACCCTGCCGCTGATGGATTATTTAGTATCCTCACCTTTTTCCTTCAGCCCTTGGAGGCTGTTAACAGCTTCCAAGGCTTGCGTTGTTCAGTGGAGCGTTCTGCATAAGGCACACTTTTTCTTTTCTCTCCTAAGAAATGCCAGTTAATGCAATCTATAGAAAGCTATAAATGAGGCTGATAAAATTATCTAGCAGCCAAAAGGTTGCTGCACTCATTCATCTCCCGCATAATTCAGAAGCTAAATGACAAGATTAGGGAGAGGAGGCAATACGTTTGACAGGAGAATGTTACCTGGAATGATGAAAATAAAGGGTTTTGTTGTTGTTGTCTTTTCTAGCCAGTTTTTTGGGGGAGGTTGCTAAGAGAGGGTTAAAGAAGAGGTGATTCAAGGAGGAATTACTCTCTAAAAGTGTTCTTCTGGGGCCAAAGCAGTGCATTACCCTAAGAAGCAGACTTCCATATGCTCATAATTATTTGCATCATGAATGATATTGTCCCTCCCATTTGGTGAGCAGATTATAGGAAGGTGACAGTGGAGACACAGTTTTCCATAGTCAGTCTTAAGTTTTAGTATACTTCATAATTTTTTTCTTAATTTTAGAGCGATATTGTCATTAAACTCTCTTGGGATAAATACCTATTCATATATTATATGTAATATGC
>NW_027531893.1:4819916-4940247 GCF_008692635.1 Crocuta crocuta
GCAATATGCATTATTCATAATGTATGTTATATATATTCTATATAAATAGCATTACATTATTCATATTTTATATATAGTATATATTTATATGTTTTAATATATTGGTATAAACATATAATAAATATATAATATACATTTATGTGTATTTGTATGAAATGTAATAGTTTCTCTAGTTTCCACTCATAGAACCTAAATAATATATAATAAAATATACCATAATACAACTTATTATATAGTTATATTTTATATAACAGTACAGAGAGTATAATCCCATTTTTGTAAAATTAATCATGTCTTAAAATTTTTCTAAAGCACTAGTACTAAAGTATATCTCTAGGTGATGAGATATGGTATATTTAAAATATTTTTTTCTTTTTTATACTTGTGCTTTGCTTAATTGTGTGTGTGTGAGAAAATATCTGTTGCTTTGAAAGAAAAGATTATGATCATTAAAAAGCATGCTACTTTTGGGGTGGAGGTGAACATTAATGATGTCTTCATTTATTTATTTACTCAACAAGCATATTTTGTGACTATAGTGTGTCTGATACTTGACTAGACATTTGGTGGAAGGTGAAATCCACTGGGTTTGCTCCCTTGCAGCTTATGTCTACTTCTCTGTCCCCATCCTAGGATTAGGGGCCCCTTATAGACACTGTGTTCCTCCCTTCATCTCATAAAGTGCCTGGTATACGTCAGTAAACAACTACCTACTGATTGTGTCATGTGGAAATATTCACATAGTTTTGCATGGTTGGACATACTTTATTTGACCTGCCATTTTTTAAATTCGGTTTACTTGCCTTTGCTTTAAAGAATCATGGCTTTTTACAGAACCACAGTCTGAATTGCTGGATTTTGGTGAAAAATTAGAATCTCTGGCAAAACTGGATTTTGTGTCAAGGCAATGATGGATGTCAAGTTGCAGCTGGTTCATTTGATTGAGGCATGTTCTATTCTATTTTCCCTAGGCCCTATCACACCCTAGAGTATTTCCCCTACACCAAGGCTCAGTGTCTGTTTATCACCAGGCCATTTATACCCTGGCATAATTTAGAGACTTTACTCACTTTTCTGACCCAGCTGGGCTACTTCTAGGCATTTGGATTTTTTTTTTTTTTTTTTTTTTTTTTTTGGCCACTTACCTTATACCTTTGAAGAGGAATTTTGCAAATGTTTCTAGTATAAAATTGTAAATCTTCTGAAAGTTTTGAGAAGGGGTACAGACAGTTTAGAAAGTGTTTCTTCCTTCACAGAGTGGAATAAACTTGAGAAGGGACACATCTTAGCCATTTACATTACAAGTACAAGCTGAGGGAGTTTGATTGGTGTAAAGCTGATAGAGAATGTGAAAGAATTTTCACAAACAATGCAAAGAACCTGTGAAGATGGGCCACATTTTGTGCCACTGACAAGCTTTCCACCCATAGTTAGCACTTGGGGTGTCCATTATGTTACCGTGGGCTCTGTAGACTTCTACAGAAAGCCCTGCTTACCTGTAAAGAAACTTGCCAAGAAATTCAGAATGCACATCACTTGGTCTCTTTTCTTAGTTTGAGCAGAACCAAGTGCCATCTTATTGGTATATATAATCTTTCTAGTATGAGAGAGAAGGCAAAACCAGCAATTTGCTGATAAAGCCAGACATTGTTAAAGCTTTGAAACCTCTGGCCATAAAGGTGTACGAGATATATCTACCCATACTGAGTTTTCCACCTTCCTCCTGCCCTGTGGCTCAACCCACTTTTTTCCTGAGATCATCCCAACTGTCAAGGAATTTGAGATTATAAGGGAGGAGCAAGCCATAGACACTGGATGATTTAGCTATTGTCTTGTTTAGAAGCAAGGGGCGAACCAGGTGGTGTCTTAGGTCTTTCTGGCCT
The DNA here is from genome assembly GCF_008692635.1 of Crocuta crocuta. Taxonomy (NCBI): domain Eukaryota; kingdom Metazoa; phylum Chordata; class Mammalia; order Carnivora; family Hyaenidae; genus Crocuta; species Crocuta crocuta. The sequence continues at coordinate 4,821,800 of NW_027531893.1, forward strand.
GACACTGTTTCAGCTGCTCTTCTGTATTTGGGCAGAGGGAATCCAGAGACACGTGGTGTGAACATCTGCACTCTGGTTCTCGTTAGCTCCATTGCTTGATTCCTGCTTTATCTGTACTGGTTCCTGTTAGACTCTACCCAGGGGGGTCAGTGCACCTGCTGTTGATGGTGGCAAGAGCTTGTATTTCTGTCCCTTTGGGCTTTCCAAAAAAGGATTAAAGGATTTTATTTTCTTTTTCTGATAGAAACACTGCAAAGTTGAAACCTTTACCAAGGTTTAATAATAATCCTGGATTCTTAAAGATGTGGGCATAGACTTTTCAACTGGCTAGTCCTCAAGTTAAGTATTGCAAGTAAGGAAAAATACCTCTTTCCTCCCTCTTTCTTTGTTCTCAACTGGGACTCCCATGACAGTAGACAGACTAACAAGAGAAAAGCATATGGATTTATTTAACAGAAGTTTTATGTGACATGGGAACTTTCATAAGGAACTGAAGACCAGGAGAAATGGTTAGACATGAGGGTTTTGATGCTAGGTTAGATGTCGAGTGGAGAGTCATGGGAGGACACGATGGGACAAAGGGTGTGGGCTGAGTGTAGTGAATTGGGGGAACTTAAAAGGCCCGTTCGTTGAGATTCCTATCTGTGCCCCTCTGTCTTCGGAGATATGGATGCTCTTTTCTTCTGCTCCACTCACAGGAGGATTTGAAGACCTGCTTCAGAGAGTCTTTCTAGTGCAGCTGGAAGTATTCAGTATGCCAGGGGACCCTATTTTGGGGAAGCGGGTCCTAAACCCTCCTGTCATTTTGCAGTTGCTCTCATGGGACTGGGTCACTTGTACTGTTTGACTTTCTCTCAGGACAACCCAGGGCTTGTTTTTGTTTGTTTCTTGCAAGATGCCTTCTATTCCAAGTCCACATTTGAGACATTTACTACTACAGGAAAGACTGCCCTGAGCAAAGGGAAGATCATCCCTTTGGTTTTGACACTGAACAAGACATATATGGCACCCAGGCAACCTACTTACATTACAGATCAAGGAGGATCTTAGACTCTTACTCCAGGGAATGTGATCTAATGGCACACTTGGGGAACTTGCCCTGTTCTGTTTCCATGGAATCAAGGCTCTCCGTTTGCCATCACCTCAGTTTTAGCAGTGGTTGAGTTTCTGTGGTTGTTAGAACTGATTTCAACTGCAAGTGACAGAAAACTTGAACAACAATGCTTTTAGCAATAGACCGACCTCCCTCTCTCTCCAAGCACGCTGAAAGATTCCCTTTCTAGGTACAGATTTCCTATCTTCCAGAACATATAACCTATCTGCTGGAGACCAGCTCCAACAGGTCCAGGGGTCCCTGAAGGATGGACAGTGTCGGCAAGGGAGGGAGTGAGAGAGCCAGGAGAATCTTTCTGGTCACCAGGCAGGCATCTCTGCTCTGATGTTGGCTTAACTTTATTTTATAATTAAGTGTTTGGGGGACAGCACAGAAGTGGTATTTGCCTTACACAATGATTTCTGATGACAAATTTCTTTGATATGTAAGAATTTCCCAGAACATAGATTTGTAGAAGACTCATGCATAACCTTTATCAGTAGTGATGGAGGTAGATGATTTGATGCTTATCCTATGGGGAAAGAAGGTATCTTTAGCATACAATACATACAATACAATGTTTTTAGCATAAAAAGGGCAAAGTTAGTTCTTTGTGAGCAGGGGTCAATAGCCTGTTTAAGGGGAAGTATTAAGAAAAACAGGTCTTTCAGGAAGCACAAATGTTTGCTCCCATAACCACAAAAGAAGTTCCTACAATAGGTTCCTTCACAGGCTGCAGTCAGCATATTCAAGGCCAGAATAAGTCACTCCAAATACCCATCACAAGATGCCTTGGGGGTTAGTGCTCAAACAGAAACAATTGGGTGGTGGTGGATTTCAGTCACCATCTGATGGTTAAGAGTCCATGCAACTTACCTTAACCTCATAAGGAGTTCTTTCTCAACCTATGAGTTCAGAAATGGCTCCCAACACATACCATAGAGTCTAAGAGTGTGGAAGGTATACACTACCCAGTATTTGAAATTACATAGATATAGAGATGTGTGTGTGAATAAATTTTATTCACACATTATAGGATAATGAAGTAATCTGTTGTGTTTTTATAAGTGAAGATTACCACATGGAAGACACATTTTAAAACATTTTTTTAAACCAAAGAAACAGGTACTATATTTTCACTCTGAAAAAAAGAGTAAGTAAAAGAAGCCAATAATAAAGAAATATTCCTGTTATTAATGGGAAATTGAAGAGCCACCTACTTAGAATAATCATTTTACATAATGAAGCAGACCTGAAAGGCCTTTCCTATTAAGAGTGAAATATGCTAATTTCATTTTCACCGCTGTGGTCAACTGAAGACATCCCTGAGTTATGACCTTGCAGCCTTTAAAAAATTTGGTCACCTCTTATGAGCCAAAATGTAGCTCATTTTGAACTAAAATCCTCAAAATGTAAGTCTTGTCACTGACTGCCTTTTCTGTTGATCACTATGTATTTGTATTTAGATACTGAAATTTTGTATATTGATTTTTCTCTTTTATTACATAATGCATCTTTTTTAGGGAGGTAACTTAATCATTCCTTTCTTGAACCTTAAATTACTTTTTTTCCGGGTGGCCCTGTAAACTGCTCTCATGTTTTGCTTGTATCATATTGGTGACTTCATTGGGTAAATGAGATCTCTGAGGCTCCCTTCAGCCCTGTTCTGGCAATGCTGGTGTGATGTACAGCCTGCATTGTGGAAAACCTCCTAGGCAGCCTCAGCAGCTGCCTTTGAACTCCTATGCTGGACTCTTACTGCTCTGACATGTTAACAGCCTTGATGATGGTGATGCCAGTCCTGTGCTCAGAGTCCTTCTGAGTTGTCAGTTATTCCTGAAGAGTTGCACAAACAGTATCAATTGCTTATGACACATATATAAACCATCTATGACCCTTGAAGCCATTGGGCTATGGTCTTATTTCAGCTTGATACAGAGAAAAGCTATCAGATAGTTTCAGTATTTATGTGCTATATAAGCAAGGGCCAGAATCATGGAAGGTCATTCCAAGTCTGGGTGTTAATCTTACTGACTTTGTTTTCTCCCCACTCTTTGGTCAACTGTTTTAAACTTTCTTATGCTGAGGCTCATTCACCATTCTCTCAGTGAATGTCTCAAACTGGGCTGGATAATTCTTTGTCGGGGCTGGGGGATGTAGGGGGAGGCTGTCCTGTGTATTATAGGATTCTCTGCTTTCTACCCACTAGATAGCAGTGTCACCTAGTCTCCTTGTTGTGACAGCCATATTGTTTCTAGATATTGTCAAATGCCCCTGGGAAGCAAAGCCAACCCTGGTTAAGAATCAATCCTCTAGGCAGATGTCCTGTCCATTTATCATATCTCTTCGCTATCCACTGCCATACTTACTCCTTGTAGTTCAATAACATGGTGGTTTCTAACTCCTCAAATGGCCCAGGTGCCTTCTCGTCACTGAGATTTTGTGTGCTATTCTCTCTCTCTCTCTCATGCCTTTCTTCCCCTTACTCACCACCCCAATCTCTGGGGCTATTCTTTAGGAACTTTAATGTGCTAATGTGTATTAAGAATCCCTAAAGATGAAAGATAGAGTGGTAGGTGAGATTAAATGATAATGATAGAGTGCGTACTTTCCTACATTTATTTACTTGGCCATGTGCTTTCCCCCACCTCCCACACATGAAACATCTCTTTTGAGACTAGCAGTTATAAACATAGAAGGATCCATAAGATGATCATAGTAGAGTAAAATGTAGAGCTAATTCTCAAATTTAAAAAAAATGTTTATTTTTGAGAGACAGACAGACAGAGAGAGAGAGACAGAGGCAGGCAGCAAGAGAGGGAGACACAGAGCAAAGTAGGCTCCAGGCTCTGAGCTGTCAGCACAGAGTCCAACTCATGTGTCATGAGATCATGACCTGAGCCAAAGTTGGACACTCAACTGACTGAGCCATCTAGGTGCCCCAATTCTCAAATTTTAAAGATCAAAAGCATAAATATTTTAAGCATCTAGAAGGCAGAGATGACATGGTTCATGTATTTGTAGCTCCTCTGTGGTTCCCTGGAAAGATACAGACACAAGTGTTCATACTGATTGAAGGAACAGATTCTGTTTGATAGTTCCAGTGTTCTCCAACATTATTCTCCCCATCTCTTCATCAGAGCTGCTGCAGCAGTCATGGGAGATACTGGCCTTATTTGGCTTACTCTTTTCTCTTGATTGGCCGCTGCTGGAGATGTTGATGAGTTACAGTTTCAAACCCAGGAGTGAGCAAAAGCCAAGTATCCGACACATTCAAATGGTAACTGGAATTTTATTTTCTCTTCTTCTAGCATTGACAGATTCTCATTTCTGGTTACAATCTCTGATCCAACTTTTGTTAGTGCCTTTTTATCTTCTTTGCCTAGTACCCTTGAAAACTGAAAAGCAAATCCTTTCTTTCTCCTACATCCATGCCTCTGAATGATTTATATTTTTAAATGCAGCTTTACTTGAATGTTGACCTTCTGAAAACTTTCCCTATTTCACTCACTCCCCCCCCCCCNTGATAACCAGTCTGGTTGTCTGTTCTTTCTACTTTCCTTCGACTATTCACCTTTTGCCCACTTAAGCTGAAGCCCTTTGGTGTCTGCTTAGAATTTTGGCAGTTCAAGTTCAAAAGAAAGCCCTCTTGAGGTAACCTGTTCTGACATATCCACATCTTAACACAAAGCTTTGCTGGATTAATGGCTTGGCTAAAAATGTCTCTCTGCTTTAGTCACGTTCACCTCTGTGTATGAGGGTAGTGTTCTGTCTATTCATATGGGGGATTCTTTTTTTTTTTTTAATAGAATTTGTCTGACTCTAGAAACAAGTGTTATTTTATTGAATGTCCCACTTTCAGAGGTATATTATAGAATGGAAATGTTGCCAAAGCAGTCTGAACACTACTATCACATTTTCTTTATTTGAACATGCTAGCATTTTCCACATTTTAACTTTTTTTGAAATGGGGTAAGCTTTTACAAAGTTGATGTTTCATACAGTCTCTGTGCTCTCTTGGAACCAAGAAAATGCAATAATAAAATATTGCAATATTGACAGGACACTGCAAGGATTGGCCCTTATGAGGTGGATACCAGGAAAATAATGGGAAGAGGAAGGAATGGATTTGCAAGTTGACTCCCCTCCCCATCTCTTTCTCTCCACAAGCTGGCTGGGTGCCATGCCTGTATGGCTCTGGACATATTGCTGGCACTTCACACTGCATGTTAGCAATATCTGAGGAACCTGCTTGTCTCTTTAAGATCACGGGCTATCTTTCTCTCTGCTTCAGTATTACATAGACACCTGACCAATATGTTGAATGGATGCATGTATGGATGAAAAGTAATATAATCATTGCCAAAAGGAATTTTGAAAGGAATGTGTCCTTCCCTAGAATGCTATTAGTTTGGGTCAAGTGTATATTATTTTTATCAGTTTCTTGGTTGAACCTGCAAGCATTTTCAGTAGAATATTTAAAATTGTCCATCTCTTCCTCTTCATGTCAGGTGCATTCTAGGCATTCACTGAGATAAGTATAGGAATAGAATTAGCTATCTTTCTTGGTTTGTGTTTAATAAGAGGAAATCTACTTTTACTACCTCTAGTTCTCAGTGTACACGATATTGTGATACAAATGGAATCTCCATAAGCTTATTAGTAAGTCCCAAATGGAACAAGTTGAAGCAAAAAGAAAAAAAGATCTAAATTATACTTTTTATCCTTAAGTGCAAACATGAATGGGGTATTAACTGTAATTTTTGACATGACAGCATAAAGGCCAGTATAACTGATTATGTCATATATATCCACGTTGAGGCATGCTACAGAGCTATTCGTAGCTGAGGGACCACATCTGTGGAAGAGGTACACATTGATGCTGTGATACTCATCACTGAGGGGGGCACTAAAAGTTAAGTATTAAATTGAGAGCTAAAGCCACAATCTTTAGTTAATGATTTTGGTATGCCCAGACCAGCCTTTGCTACTTTATCTTTAAAAAACCTGCATCAAGGCTGGGCTTTATGTTCTGTTGATCCATTGATGCTCTCTTCAAGTGGTACTTACATTGCAGTACAATCTTGGACAATTTACTTAGCCTCTCAATTTCTTTATCTATAAAATGGGGATAAATTAATCCTTATAAAGAATCAGCTGGGGGCACCTGGGTGGCTCAATTGGTTAAGTGAGTGTTGGTTTCAGCTCATGCTATGATCTCACAGTTTTTTTAGTTCAAGCTGCACATCAGGCTCTTTGCTAAAAGAACAGAGCTTGCTTTGGATCCTTTCTGCCCCTTCCCCACTCCTGCTGCTTCTGTCTTTCTCAACAATAAATAAAAAAATAAAAAGAATCAGTTTAGATATGCATAGAAATTCTTAGCACAAAACCTGAACTTAAAAAATGTATTCAAAATCTGTCTATGGGTACCAATGATCTATCTATGTCTATCTATAAATGTATCTGTTAGCTATGTCTCTCTGTATACATATACATGTATTTATATATCTGTCATCTATCTCTATATGTCACTTTACACACATACACAATGCACACACAATATAAACAACACGTACATTACATTTAGTTTCCTGAAGTGCTAATTAATTGGTGCACGGCGATGAATACTTTCATTCCTTGTCTTTATGGACTAAAAGAATCATTCTGAGAAATGGAATTTTACCTCTTCCCACCACGGCTCCCAACATAGATATTAGTCCTGTTTCTTTGTTCTTGAAGAGTGTGTTAACACACATCTACTGGGTTTAGAAAACTCTCCTGACTCCTGAGCGATACTAGAGACAAAAGGAAGACTTAAAGCTTGATATTAGCTGGTTTTTCTCCTCAAGTCCATCACTCAGGAAGATTCTTGTGAGTCCTTAAGTCCATCACTCAGGTAGTGACTTATGATTCTTTGATAATTTGTAATTCTTGTTAATATTATCCCTTTCAATCATTGAGATTTTTTGATTAACCAAAATGCAATGTAAATCCTGAAGACTGTTTTTATGGTAGTCATAAGCTCTATTTACAGACCTACTTCTTCCAAGAGATTGAAAATATTTGCAGTGTGTTTTTGTTATAAATTCATTTTTAATTTAAAAGTAAGATAATACTGTTACTAATCCTATAATAGAAAATTATTGAGAAAATAAACATTCATCATAATAAAATCAGCATTAAGTTTGTGGTATGTTCATTTCCATGTATTCTTTAATTTATGTAGCTTTGATTATAATGAGCAGGAACTTTTGATTTTTTAAAAATGAAACATTGTCCCATAGATATCTAGTAATCTAGTTTCTATAACCATATTATATATTCTATAATCTTAAGTAGCTATCAAATACTTCATTGACTGTGTGTGTGTATGTGTATAAAATTATAAAACATTTGTCATTCTATTAGAATTAAATTTTACCTTTTTTTATTTTAGATGGTGTTCCAGTGGGCCTCATTTTCCATATTTAAGATTATTTCTTTAGTCCAGACTCCCAGAAATGCAATTACGGTATTAGGGAAAAGGGAAGATTTTTATATGGTTCTTGATATATGTTTCCAACTTGCTTTTCAAAAGGGTCATACCAATTTATATAGCCACCAGTAGTAGATACAAATGCTAGTTTCTCTACATCCCTACCAGTCTTGGGTATTGTAATTACTTTAACATTTTGCTAATAGGAACTGTAGCACTGCTGTTCAATTTGAATTTCTCTGATTACTAGTGAGGTTGGTTATTTTTATATGCTTAATCTCTGGGGACATTTTCCTAATAGAGATCTGCCTTATGTTTTAACAGTTCAGCTGCCCAGATAACATTCAGAGGGCCACGACTAAAAGTTCTAGGCATTAAACAAAACAACATGTATGTGTTTTCAGATTGTATGGTATAACCTCAACATCAGTCAGGGTTCTAATGTATCATCCAAAAAAAATTCTATTATTCACTAATACAATCTTAAATTAAATCAATACAAGACAATTGATTTACTTCTCTTATTCCCTATAATACGGAAAGTTGTGATCCTTCTTTCTTTATGTCCCTTCTTTTCATTTTCTAATAAGTAATTTATGCACCCAGTGCCACATTTAGAAGGCAAAGGGCATATAGTAAAAGGCATGACTGACCTAAGACATATTTATATCTAGCAAGATATGTTTCCAAACAGCAAGTCAAACATTTACCCTAGTGGGAATGAATGTTTTAGAGTAGAGAGAGAACTTATTTTTTTAAGTACAAATGTGAATGCTCTAAAATAACTCTTCCAAGTTCTTGGTGTCCTAGTGTGGCAAAACTACTGATTTTTATCTCATAAATTTATTTCCAGCCTTCTTCTATGTTGCTGTCTCTCATTATAGAGGCTGCACATTCATTATTTTTCTATCCTAAATGTTCTTGAATCTTGAGACACAACATGATGAAAAGGATGAGACAAGCCTACTCTTTTTCCTTCTCCCTGCCTGGATCATATAAGTGATGGCTGGAGCTATGGCAACCACATCTGATCATGAGGAGAACATGAAGAGAATCACAGATAAATCAGCTTTGCCACAGCAATCACTTTCTTCTAGATGACATCTCTAACTTTAGCACCCATAAAAATCACCTGAAAGATTTTTTTTTAAAGACACAGATTGTTGGATCCTTACCTCAGAGATTCTGGTTCAGTAGGTCTGAGGTGGGAAGTAAGAATTTGTATTTCTAATAAAGTCTCAGGCATTACTGATGCTACTGGTCCACAGGCCATACTTGGAGTGGTAAGGTGCTAAACTTAAGTAAAAAAAATAAAGCCCTACTTAATTTTTTAATGTTTATTATTTATTTTTGAGAGAGAGAGAAAGAGAGAGAGAGAGAGAATGTGAGCAGGGGAGGATTAGAGAGAGGAGACACAGAATCCGAAGCAGGCTCCAGGCTCCAGGCTCCAAGCTGTCAGTATAGAGTGTGACACGGGGCTCGAACTCACAAACTGTGAGATCATGACCTGAGTGGAAGTTGGATGCTTAACTAGCTGAGCCACCCAGGTGCCCCAAATAAAGCCTTATGTTTTTAATGTTTATTTATTTTTAAAGGAGAGAGAGACAGAGTCTGAGCAGGGAAGGGGCAGAGAGAGAGGGGAAGAAACAGAATCTGAAGCAGGCTCCTGGCTCTGTACGGTCAGCACAGAGCCCAATGTGGGGCTTGAACTCATGATCTATGAGATCATGACCTGAACTGAAGTAGGTAGCTTAACTGACTGAGCCACCCAGGCGCCCCAAATAAAGCCTATTTTTAAAAGCCACTGCAGTTGGTATTGCTTACACCCTAAGGAGTTATTAACTGAGTCACCTGCTGGGTCTGCTTATTACTGCTTCAGGTACAGCATTTGGTCTCGAAAGAGTTGTGGGAATCAATCTAATGGAATGTGGGTGAGGATGAAAGCAGCATTGGGAAGATGGTCAGAAGCGATCAAGAGTCTCCCACACCTGGAATGTTGGTCTGTTCCCAGTGTCTTCCACACCTCTCTCTCTTCTTCCACACCTCTCTCTTTCTGGGATGTGATGGGCCACATGAGAAGAAGAGGACAGTGGAAGAGTTTCAAGGTGATCTTTCAAAACAGAGGAGTTAACAGCTACAAACTCATCGCCTACTCCTGAACTAGGAGACTGCTAAAAGAAAAAAAAAAAAAAAAAAAAAAATGTAGCTGTTCTGAAAGCCTGCATCAAAAGCTGCCAACTTTGATGTCCAACAGCAAAGCATTGACTACAACTTGTGCGTCTTCTAAAAAATGTTTCCACATCCTCTGTCTCACCTCCTGGTTTGTCTTTGGAACAGAGAGAGAGCTTGGTTTCGAAGCCCTTTCTCCCAGGATTAATTGAATCAAGATCAACCCTATCTGGAATGTACATTTAATACTTTGGAATGATGTCAGTAATATATGTAAGAGATTTTTATATTGGATAACTGCTCATTAAAAGTCAATCCTTTCCTCCAGGGCTTTAAAATAGGAAGTATTCACCTTTTGCAAATGAGGATAGTGAAATTTACTTTAACTCATGCTACAATGAAAACTGGAAGAAAGGGAATTGCTCACAATACAATATAACTCCACCAAATTTGCATAATTTAGGCATAAAATGTAATACTCTGCTCACACTCTTTTGTCTTGAATGAAATTGGTTTTCAAGTAATGTGTGGGGAATCATAACCAGCTTTCAGAAAATGGATAATGTCAGAAAGCAAAAGTTCCTGTTACCCAGGAGGCATTGCTGGAGTGGGCATCCAGTGTGCCACATTTCTAAAAAAGTTCTTTCGTGATTTAATGCAAAGACCTTTGTGGACTTAACTGAAACATTTAGACCCTGCTGGTTTTCTTTTTTCTTTTCTTTTCTTTTCTTTTCTTTTCTTTTCTTTTCTTTTCTTTTCTCTTCTCTTCTCTTCTCTCCTCTCCTCTCCTCTCCTCTCCTCTCCTCTCCTCTCCTCTCCTCTCCTCTCCNCCTTCCTTCCTTCCTTCCTTAATATCAAATAGAGTGATAACCATTTGGAACCTTGAGATAATCTTTTTTTCCAGATTTCTTAAAATCATTGGGTGATCATTTTTCTAAGAATGTTAAAAATATGACCTAAATTCCTGTAACTCCTTCTTTCCAAAGAGCACAAAATTCTTCTTGGAAATTAGTGTTTCAGATAAATTTTCAGTAATGTAGAGTGAAGCTGTGGTGGGGTTCCCACTAAACAGATAGTGAAACTGAGGCTTAGAAGAGGCAAGCATTGCCCAAACCCACATGTTGGAGTATAGCTGGAAGTGAAGAACACAGAAGTTCTGATGCGTGTCCTATGAATTTGTTTCATCAATACTGACAGTGTAAAAGCCTAAAGAACCACTCATTGACAGCATTAGCCTCCAAGAGCATTTTCTTTTGTGTAAAGTTAGAAGTTGCCATTTTCTATTCACTTGCCAGCAATGAACTTTGACCCTCAATTTTTTTATTTCAGCAGGCAAAAGTTCATTTGAGTATAAAATTATACCAAGAGTATATTATTCTAAGAGTAGGAGAAAAGCTCTGTTTACAGAGAGGACATTTGAAAGCAGATGCCCCTGACTCTCAATTGTTTTTATCTTTAAAATGGGGATGATGGAGACACCTGGGTGGTTCATTCGGTTGAGCATCCAACTCTTGCTTTCAGTTCAGGTCATGATCTCACAGTTTGTGGGAACAGGCCCCACGTTGGGCTCGATGCTGACAGTGTGGAGCCTGCTTGGGTTTCTCTCTCCCTTTCTCGCTCTGCCTTTCCCCTGCTCGTGCTCTCTCTCAAAATAAATGAACTTATAAACAAACTTAAAAAAGGTATTTAAAATGGGGATGATAAACGGGCACCCTCCTACACTGTTGGTGGGAATGGAAACTGGTACAACGCCTCTGGANAAAAAATAAAATGGGGATGATAGCATATTCCTTCTGAGATTTTAACAGATAAAGTAGTAATATTATTCTTACCATTTTACATACCTTTCTGTTGCAGACATACCTAGTTTTTGATGCTAGCCCTCTTCAAACTTGAGTGTCAATCTGAATTCCCTGGAGGCTGTCTTAAAACACACTCCACAAATTTTTGACTCAGTAAGTCTGACTGGAGCCCAAGAATTTGAATTTTTTAAAAAGTTCTCGAGTGATGGCGATGCTGTTGGTCTGGGGACCATCCTTTGAGAACTACCTTTCTAGCTCATGCCCATTCTCCATTTTTTCTCTTTTTGTAGGTATGATAATGTTTAGAACAAAACAATGACCACAAACCTTGATTTCTCAGGATTTCTTGCTGGGGGTGGCCATGGAACCAGTGACATAGAAATAAAGTCTGCAGAGTAGGGATTCCAGGAAGCTACTGCTCAGCTTACACAGGGCTTTGTGCCCTTTGCTCTCCTCTCTTCATGCTGCTTCTAGACTGGTAGGGGCGTTCTGGTCAGAAAATGCAGCAGCCATCTTGTGGCCATGAATTAGGTAGCCTTTGCGGGGAGGGAAACAGAAATATTGAAGGATCCGTGCTAGAGTGGTGGGCCTGGTCCCTTAGTGCTCACGTCCCAACTTCTGTTCCATGAGACAGAACGGCAACGTGGTTACCAATGATAGCAATCCTCAACCAACTTATTTCTCACACATACACACAAACCTTTTGGTCTGTCTATTTAATAAAAGTAGAAGTGAAAGAAGACTGATTGGCATTTATTTTAAATGATGTATACATCCCGTGACCCAAAGTTCTTTGAAGGCAGTGGGGAGCTGTGTCATGCAGAATGGATGCCTCCTTGGCCCATTGTATTGACAGGCGATGTTGTGCTGAAGTGTCAGCGTCTGAGAGGCAGTGAAGATAAATGACATCTCCTTACCTTTTACCCCTAGAGACTGCAGTGTCGTTCTCCAGTCTGAAAGTCCATTTGTAAAGCTCACGGAGTTGCCTTAGTTATTAAAAAAGAAAAAGATCAAAAGCTAAGCTCTTTCTCTAAGGGAAAAACGTTACTTTGGGTGGCCTCTGTGCTCTCCTGTGATTCCCACACACTTACTATGCTCATGCGACAGTGACCATATCTCTCCTGGCACTCAATCTTACAAGGACTTTACTGAGTCTTTTCCCCCCTTGTGTATTGTCTTATTTTTCCACTCTACCTTCGTTCCATGTGTTTTGCAACAAGGATGGGAACATCTCCTACCGATCCATGTAAGGGTTAAGTCATACCCATAAAAATGGATTTTGCTTTAGGAGCAGCTCATAAAAACAGATAAATTGTTCTTTGCTTCTTTGCTTCTTTGCATGTAGGAAAAGGGAGCATGAGCTAATAGTACTCTCTGTAGAGGAGTCAGAAGAAATTTAGTATGTATATGAATTTAATGCAAAATACAAACCCAAATGTAAATATTGGTTTCCTTTCAGATTTTCAAGACTTTAGGAAAAAAGAAAAAAAAAAACCCAAATAGAAGATTTCCTTTACTTGTGATTCTGCTGGTGGAAACCATCCTTCCATTATTGAAAAGTGAATGGCTTTAAAAATGGAATATGTTAAACTTTAAACTTCATGGTGTTTAAAAGTAAGAGTGGAAACTTATCTTTGGTTTGAACATGGCATGTAGCATAGTGCACATTTTGGAGTATTATTTCTTCTTATGAATGTGATCAAAATCCCTTATTTAAAAAAATATGAAAGACCTGATTCTCCTTTTGTAATTCAGCAAAACAAAAAATTCCCCTTTATCCAGTGTGTACTTGACTATAAATTTCCTTTTAAATCAAGATTACCCTTAGTGATGAAAATAATAAGAGGAAATTGTAGACAATAATAAATATATTTTTCTACTATCTCCTTTGTAAAAGACTTTATGAAAGTGTGCAAACAGCTTTCCCCATTGCAAAAACAAGATACTGGGAGCATGGAAGATAGAGAATTCAAGAAACTGGTCTTTGACATGGATCTTTTTAATTTTTAAAAAGTAATGATAACCATTAATACCTACCAAACACTATGTGGCTGGTACTTTTGCATATTAACACATTTAATAATTATAACATTGTCAAGGACATACCCTAATTATTTTTATTTTTCACATGAAGGAACTGAGACTTAAATGGAGGTGCATCTGGCTGCATTGTCATTTGAATGGAGGCTCAGAACTGCAGCTTGGGCCACCTAATCTAGAACTCTTGTACTTAACCTAGTAGTGTATCGGTTAGATTCTGCTACACCGAGTGTCACCACAACCTAGAGACTTAAAACATCCTTTCCCTCAGCCCACAATTCTGTGGGCCAACAATCTGGACTAGGAAGAGCTGGCTGGAGGAAGTGGCGGGGAGGACCGGCAGGCCTAATTTCAGAGCTGAGGTCAGAAGCTTAATTTCTTCACTCTTAATCCAAGGAAACCTTTATTTCCTTGACTGAGCAAATGTCTCAGGTGACACCTTAAGGAAAGAACTGCACACCTGAGATGTGACCTTTGGCAAGCAATGCCCAAGGACATCCCTAGATGTGGATGTGCAGGAAACAAAAAGGTGGAATAAAAACATGAAGGCAAGATACTCCTGGAAAGTGTGGTATTTAAAATTCATTCAGTGACTTGATTGTGTGCTGACCTCTATCCAGACAGTGCTGCATGTTGGTAGAGAATAAGCAGATGTGGTCCTCTGACATTTGAGGGCATGTAATCTTGGAGAAGAAGTACTGAGCCAGTAAACACTTCTACCAATTACCACTTGTGGTACATGTTAGGCATGAAATAGAGTATTAAGATAGAAACTAATTAGAGGAGGGTCTATTTAGATAAGTTGGCCTGGAGAGAGATTTTGGAAAGGCGATAATGAAGCTGACATCTGAGTGTTGAGAAGAATACTGCCATACAAATAAAAGGGGGAGCAGCTGTGGAGGATGGAGTGGAGTGTGTGTGTGTGTGTGTGTGTGTGTGTGTGTGTGTTCAAACAGCAAATACTGTATTTAGTGCAAGCCTAAGGTAAAAGTGCAAATATGAAAATGGTAAGTGGAGGTTTCCATGTTCGTACTCAGTGATGAGACTGCCTTGTAGCTCTTCTAGTTTCTTTAAATGTTACCTAAAGAATCTCATAATCATGGAAGGAATTCTACTCAGCTGCTCTGGAACGATAAGGAGGGGTGCCTATTGTAGGTGGAGTGTAAGAGCAGCAGATGGGGAGTAAGATTTGTCTTCTCATCTTGGCTTTGACCCTAATTCGCGGTTTGTCCTTGGCAAGGGCATTCTGTCTACCAGAATTTAGTTGCCTCTTTTGTAAAAAGAGTGAGCCGACCTAGGTCACGGTGGATGCCAGTTCTGACTGGTGGGTAAGTGCTCTGTGGGAAGAGGAGTCTGACGCCCCTCGTGATCTCTGTGGGTAAGAATTCTGTAACTGATTAGGGCTGTCAGCTATAGAATTAGGAGGTAGTGTTGTATATGTGATATATTTGCCATTTTCTGATGAACTTTCCATTTTCCATCACAATGTTTTCTATGGCTTTTACTGCTAATTGGAAAAATTTTGTAGCTTTCCAGTTATTTTGTTCTGATATTTAAAAATGCAGCAGTAATTGAAAACAATCAAGGAAGGGGCTAAATACATCAAAACAATACTCTGCACACTTGCTTCAGAGAGTTCAAACACAGCAAATCGTGCATGGGAGGGAAGTGGATTTGTACTTCTCTCATTTATGATATTATTACTGTGATTAATATACAAAGACCAGTATTTCCTGAAATTCATAATTTGCCCTATTCCTCCATGAGCTTTGTGTTTCCCAGAATAATCATGCTGATCCATTTCCTTAAAAATGTACTGAATGCCTAAGTGCTCATTTTGCAAGGGCAGCAGCATAATTGGACACAGTGGGGAAACATCAGAGAAGCGGTTTGCTTCCTAAGGAGAGGAGAATGTGGTCTGAGTTGAGGCCGGATGGAACGTCACGCCAGGAGGGACCCCATCTCTGCACCGTGTCACCGTGCGGAATGCTTAAAGGCTATTTATGGAAGTAGGGCTTGGGGACAGGGGCTAATTCTCAGCTGAATGGAGGGCTTCCCTGGGTTATGAAATGCATGTTCTTGTGAATAATGGGACTGAATGGGGGTAGAGCGCTTCAGCATTTTTTTCCAATGTGATACCCCTTTGGTGACACTGGTGATTTTACAATGGGATTTCATCTTCATGAAATTCTGGCCTGTGTGATCATTTCTGCCCCCACCTTGCCTCTTAAGTAGCCACTTTCAAAGCATCTCTGTCTTACCTTTGAGATTGGCTCTCTTGTTACACAGGTATCCATACTTAGTCTTAGCTTTAGAAACTAGAACAAAGGACAGAGATCAGAGTCCTTAAGTTAAAACACATTGGAGGGTCGTGCTCTGCTGTGTGTCGGCATGCCTGTGTATTTCTGTGTTTCCCTCAATCCTGTTCTCTCTCCTTTTCCAAAAACAGTTCATTAATGCAATGACCTTGGGGTCTTGGGTAGAGTTGCTTCCCTGGAATGTGTAGGATCAACCTGTTAGATGTTAGCAGTACTAATTATGGGACAGTACTGCCTGCATATTTGACACCCACAACTCTTCTGAGTTGACAGTATCAATGCCCTTTCCAGGGAATCAGGCTTTGGAAAATCTCAACATGGTCCGGGGCAGTCATGCTGCAAAACCCAGCGGTGCCATTCCCACTAAATTCTGCGTAGCCTGGTTAGCATATGCGAGGATGCTGACAGAGACCTACCAGGGAAATGCACATGGTTTGCTGAGGCAGAAGACAGGGGGAAGACAGAAAGAGACGAAGTGTGAGGCAGGTGACAAAGTACATTCTGTATCATGATTGTGTTTGATTTTCATGCTAAGTTCATCTGACTCAGTGGTGTTTCAGAAAGGGCGCTTTGGCCACAGCTTAGAGGGTAAGTTGGTAAAGTCCAAAACCAGAAGAAAGACACAACAAAGGCTGAAGTATGACCTTCTTTCTATTGACTTCCCTCACTTCCGTGGTTGACACCATGCAGGGCCAAAGCACCCTCTGTCCATGCGCTGATGATGACAGTGAGTTCCTCAGGAACACCTGCTCCCACTTGACCTGCATCCTCCACACTGACACCAAAGTAATCTGATCGTGTCCCCCCATATGAGGCCTCTGAGGGACTAGATGTTCATGTTGCTCTTGAGCAGGAGACAGAATTCCTTACGGGGGCCAGCACAGCCTTGCAAGGTTTCGGGGGCACCAATCTTGGCCTCTACCTTGACCTCCATTTCTGTCTGTCTTCCCCATTCTCATCCACTGTATGTTGTAACATTCTCACAGAACGTTTCTAAAAATTTTTTAATGTTTTATTTATTTTTGAGAGAGGGATAGAGACAGCATGAGCAGGGGAGGGTCAGTGAGAGAGGGAGACACAGAATCCGAAGACAGGCTCCAGGCTCTGAGCTAGCTGTCAGCACAGGACCCGACACGGGGCTCGAACCCACGAAGTGTGAGATCATGACCTGAGCCGAAGTCAGAGGCTTAGCTGACTGAGCCACCAGGTGCCCCTCACAGAATGTTTCTAAACCCTTTCATTCCCCCACTGCCTTCACCATAAACTATTACTATTTATGGCCCCCCATTCCTACTCATTGTCACTTCATTGGGAAGCTCTGTGTATACCCTGCCGTACGCTACTTATCACAATACCAGGTATCTCTCCTTTCTAGCACTTATCTTGATTGTAAATTTACATTTATTTGTACGACTCTGATTGTCATCTGTCTCTTCTGCAAAATTATAAGCCTCTTGAGGGCGAGTGTTATTTTTATCAGCCGGTCATGTATTCTCCCCCTCACTTAGCACATTGTCTTATACATACTAACAGTCAGAAATACTTCTGAGTTAACAGATAAGTGGGGATTAGGGTAAAGACTTTGTGAGGAGGGGGTGCCTGGGTGGCTCAGCCAGTTAAGCGTCCAACTTTGGCTCAAGTCATGATCTCACCGTTTGTGAGTGTGAGCCCCATGTCAGGCTCTCTGTTGTCAGCACAGAACCTGCTTGAGATTCTCTGTCCCCCTCTTTCTCTGCCCCTCCCCTGCTTGCATACTCTCTTCCTCAGAAATAAAAATTAGAAAACAAAAACAAAAAACCTCGAGAAGAGGACCAGAGCCATCTGTGGGATTGGTAGTGTCTCTTTCCTAATTGATACAGAGATGACTGAGTAGATGGTGGCATCCAAAGCATTCTGTTTTATCTATAAACAAACGTAGGGGTCCAGGGTTTTAAATGCAAAATAGGTGACTTACCCATAGAATTGCTCAACAATATGAAATGTCTAGCCCATGCTCTGTATTTGCTTTTGTTCTGCTTGCCCCAAAACAATGGCAGTCATTAAAATCTTTTTTTTAATAGTTTATTTATTTTTGAGACAGAGGCAGTCATTAAAATCTTAACAGCAAGGTTTTTTTTTTCTTTTTATTATAAGCTCATCTTCCTATAGATTTTAAGTATTCTCTCTTTGTTACCTTGCAAACATAGAAGGGTGTTGTTTTGAGAGGTGAAACACATAAGTTTTGGTGTTAGGAGATGGAAGTGCACCCTTCTTCCCCCCCCACCCCCACCCCCAAGATGTTGGTGAGAAAGAGCATGTTCAGTGCTGAGTCCTTACTAGGCCAGGCCTGACCCATCTAGTTGCACTACTAGCTAGGTAACCTGAGGCAGGGCACTGAGCCCATTTTCATCAGTGTTAAACCCAGAATGAAAATACTTGTCTTATAGGGTTGTTTGGAATTAGAAATGTCTGTAAAGTGCCTGACACTTAGAAGGCATCAAAATATTGCCCTCACAGTGATGGCATTGGGTCTGTACCCAAACTTCAACTATAGTATGTATGGCAAGGCAAATTATAATCAAGGCTTAACTTTCTTGGAAACTAAATTTATCCCTTGTGAAACTCTTTCTTCTGGCTTGTTCTTAATCCAGGAACCCACATTATATTACAAGTACCCAGCAGCACATTTTACTACATGTTAATTGCCTTCCTTTCTGGAGAATTTAAATACTGACTCACCTTCAGGGTGCCTCCTGGCATGGTGAAAATCACCAGAAGATAAAAGAAAAAATTTTACTGAGCTTTGTTTTGATTTCTCCATATTTCCAATTTTTATCCATAGCTTTTAAGACTCACATCAAATGTTTCTAAGTATATATTAGAGGTTCTCATCCCTGACTTCAAATTAGAATCAAGTGGGGAGAGTTTTAAAAACTATCCAAACTAGGCCCCACTCTGCACCAGTTAAATTAGGATCCCAGGAGTTTTATGTTCAGACATCCTTATTTTTCAAAAGCTCCCAAGGTGGGTGATTCTAATATGAAATTGGGGTGAGAACCTCTGAGGTTATTAAAGCTTATCTTAAATCCCACCCTCTATCCACACTGAGCTACTTTCAACCACCATATTACTTAGTTGTTGATTGGAATGAATGGATAAATAGGGTGAATGAATGAATAACCCCCCTAGGTTACTAAATAATGCTCACCTTGTATTTTGCTTTGATCTTCAATCTCCCCTGGTAGACTTAAGATCCTTCTTAAGGTCCTTATCAGGGTAATTGTGGACCTCATGGTGCCTAGCACAGATCCTTAGGGAGAGTACACATACTATAAATGCCTGTCACATAAGTGAAAGATTTATAGTGAATACCTGTCACATGACAGCAGAATTTATGGAGTTCACCTGTTAGGAATAAATAACTCTTCCTCCTGAGTCTTGTAGATATTTTCTTTCTGCAAATTTATTTTTTTAAATTTTCTTTGTTTTGTTTTATTTATTTCTGAGAGACAGAGAGAGAGAGAGACTGTGAACAGAGGAGGGTCAGAGAGAGAGGGAGATACAGAACCTGAAGCAGGCTCCAGGCTCTGAGCTAGTCATCATCACAGAGCTCAATGCGGGCCTTGAACCCATGAACCGTGAGATCATGACCTGAGCCGAAGTTGGACGTTTAACCGACTGAGCCACCCAGGCTCTCCTTTTTGTGAGTTTAAATGATACACATTTTTCTACTTGTAATAGAACTGTGCAGTTGGTCTGTCTTTATGGGCATTAATTGTCTCTGAGCCTGTTGTGACAGTTCTACAGCTTATCTTGAAAGAACCATCGGGGCGCCTGGGTGGCTTAGTCGGTTAAGCGTCCGACTTTCGCTTGGGTCACGACCTCGCGGTTCGTGGGTTCGCGCCCCGCGTCGGGTTCTGTGCTGACTGCCAGCTCAGAGCCTGGAGCCTGTTTCAATCTGTGACTCCCTCTCTCTCTGACCCTCCCCTGCTCACGCTGTCTCTCTCTCTCTCCTAGAAATAAAAAAAAAAAAACAAANCCATCAACTCCCCAAATGACCATTGACTGATGGATGGATAAAGAATATGTGGTATATATACATAATGGAATATTACTCACCCATAAAAAAGAATGAAATCTTGTCATTTGCAATGACGTGGATGGAGCTAGAGACTGTTATGATAAGTGAAATAAGTCAGAGAAAGACAAATAACATATGATTTCACTCATGTGGAATTTAAGAAAGAAAACAAACAAACAAAGGAAAAAAATAGAGACAAAGTAAGAAATAGACTCCTACAGAGAACAAACTGATGGTTACTAGGTGGGACAGGTGGGGGGATGGGTGAAATAGGTGATAGGGATTAAGGAGTGCACTTGTGATGAGCCCCTGGTTGAATCACTATATTGTGTACCTGAAACTAATATTATACTGTAAACTGGAGTTTAAATAAAAACTGAAAACAGAAAAAAAGGGGATGGGGAGAACTATTGTCTCCACTTCTGAATGAGCTTAATCCCATATTGGGGGTAGGGAGAACCATCTAGGGTCCAATTCACTTCATGCAGGACATTGCAGTGAGTTTCTCTCTTCTTGCTTCATGGAACCCTAGGCCCTCACTCAAACATGAAGGCTCAAACCCACCCTTTGGCTCCTCTTTCAAACTTTCCATGATCTCATTCTTTGGAGATGCAAACCTCTACTAAAACTTCACCTCGAACTTCCCCCAAGGTCAACTTTGCTAGACCACCTGAAGATTCCCTTAACTTCTATTGACTTCATTTGTTGTGGTTTTCTTTTCCTTTAAAAAAAAATGCAATTTGCAGTAGGGAGGGACTTTAAATTTCCAGGGGATAAGGATCCAGGGTACATAGAGTTCAGTCTCATTTGGGCCTTTTTATTCAATTGGTCAAACACCAACTCTTTCTTGATTAACCTGAGTTTCACAGTCAGAAACATGCAAACAATATGCATTTCTCCATTCTCATTTTATTTCTGTGCCGTAAAATCCCAGTGACCTCTGTGTGGTCATTGTACTCAGTGACTTTTGCTACCAACTCACCCTGATGCCTTTCCCTCTAGTACAATAAATGCTCCTTCCGACCACCTCTTCTGATCAATACTTCCCATTCCAGTGGGGCTTATTGGTGTAAATGTGCACACGACATGACACCTTTCATACTATTGTATTTGTTCTCCTGGGAAACAAAAGCAATCTCATTAGCCTTTGAATACAAACAGTTAATGAAGAGAAAAACTACTACCCCACCTCCACTGTGACAGATAAAAGAAAATAAGTAAAATAAGGAAATCTCCATTCAGACTGGGTACTACTGGGCTGTCTAATGAAGCTATGTCTATGTTTAAAAAAGTAGAATTAGCTCATAGACCTCTGAAATATTGTGGACACAATTCTTGCTGTCCACATGGGTGGCAGACTTTTAAAACGTGGAAGATCAAACATACTGTTCTGAGCATTGAACATCACGTTACAAGTGTGCCCATGGTAGTTAATAAATTGTCAAAAATAATAAGACTGCTGCCAAGAATAGAAGCTACAAATAGCAATAAAATAAAATAAAATGAGACATGACTGCTGTGGATTCCTTTGAAAGATAATTTTCCTTGTAAGTAACCTCTCAGCAACACATAGCTCTCGGATGGTAAAATCTAGCTCCTGGCTCCTGAGGAGAGCTGCCAGGAATCAGAATGAGCCCAAAGATGGGGAGTTAGGTAAGGCTGCAGCTACAGGGTGGCCATTACATTAAGTAATTTAATGAACACTGAT
Source organism: Crocuta crocuta (assembly GCF_008692635.1). Lineage (NCBI taxonomy): Eukaryota > Metazoa > Chordata > Mammalia > Carnivora > Hyaenidae > Crocuta > Crocuta crocuta. The sequence continues at coordinate 4,843,465 of NW_027531893.1, forward strand.
ACCGAGGAAATAAATCAAATGCAAACAATCAACACCAATCAAGGAAGCTGAGCATTTCAGGCACTTAAAATGTATTAAATGAGTGTTTCAATCACAGTGGGTACTTTTTCACAAACTCTCTTAATCAGCTAGCATCATTTTCGACAAAGTAGCCCATGCATGTAAATATGGTGATCTGAAAAAAGCCCAATGGTCCATTCACACATGAACACTATTAGGAATGCAAATTCTGCTTGGGGTTTTCACAGATAGGGTAAACAACAGTAGACACATGGGGTGGGGGTGGGGGAAGGCATTAAATAATATTTTGCATGTGGTACAAAAAAAGAGAATTTCAAACGTAGAATAAAATTTCAGGTCTAATTATAAATAGCCAATTCACCTCCCAGAGGCAATCATTTTTGTTTTTTTATATGTATCTACCATAAATTCTTAGTCATATCTAAGTCCCTTTTTGTGCATTTCTATTTATGTATTTATTATGTATATCTATATTATATGCATAATGATTATCAATATTTTAAAACTTATAAGTACATAAATCCTATATTGTTTATACCATATTTGTGGTTTATTGAATCATATCATTTATTCACAACCAATTTTTTGGTACTGTGTTTTTGGTATGTAATCATATATCATGAAGTTATTCCTCTATCAGCCTATATAGGTCCACTCCATTCTGCTTTAGGTTTACATAGTATTTTATTGTATAAGTCTATCTTTTATGTAAGCATTCCTTTATAAGGCATTTACACTGTGTCCAGTTTGGAAAACTATAGTTTCTTAAACACACACATAAATATTTATATACACACACATTTGAACACACAGTTGAAATTATTTGGGATTTCAAAAGCCAAAATACTTGGGTTCCAAGTGTATATTTTAAGTTTCCAAGTGTACACACACACATTCAACTTTTTCAATGTTATCTAATTCTCATTTGAGGATTAGTATTATATCTGTTCCACAGACCATGAAACTGAGGAACAGAGAGGTTAAGCAGTTTTCTGTAAGTCACACATATAATAAACACATGACCCTTCTTCTGAACCCAGGTCTCCTTTTCATCTGGACTTCAATCATGTTTAATCACCAATCTGCAGTTAGAGGTTTTTTTTTTTTTAATGTTTTATTTATTTTTGGGAGGGAGAGAGAGACAGAGAGAGAGAGAGACAGCGTGAGCAGGGGAATGTCAGAGAGAGAGGGAGACATAGAATCTGAAGACAGACTCCAGGCTCTGAGCTAGCTGTCAGCACAGAGCCCGATGTGGGGCTCGAAACCACGAAACGTGAGATCATGACCGGAGCTGAAGTCGGACACTTAACCCACTGAGCCACCCAAGCACCCCATGACTCTGATAGTTTTAACATCACTCAAAAACTCTAGGGGCTACCTGGGTGGCTCAGTCGGTTAAGTGTCTGACTTCAGCTCAGGTCATGATCTCATGGTTCCTGGATTCGTGGCCCATATCGGGCTCTGTGCTAACAGCTCAGAGCATGGAGCCTGCTTCAGATTCTGTGTCTCCATGTCGCTCTGCCCCTCCCCCACTGATGCTCTGTTTCTCTGTCTCAAAAATAAACATTAAAAATTAAAAATTAAAAAAACCTATCAGAGTCATAATATAATTGTATACACTTCAAAGAATGTGTATGTCTGGAAATGCTGAGGAAAATGTTTTTGTTGTGTTTTTTCTGCAGAGAAAGCTGAGTTTATTCTCTTCCATCAAAAGGGGTGTATGAATTGTAAAAGTTACTATCACTGTTAGCAGAGAGTAAAGGTAGATATTCCTAGTCATGTAAGGGCCTTAGTATACTCTTATTAGTAGCTGTATTTGGAGAATTTTATATCTATTCCAGGGAGGAGGCTTTTTTATTTGGAAATATCAAGTGAATTAGAAGTGTTCTGTTTGTCCCTTCATTTCCACTGTGCATCTTCACATCTTTGAAGAGATTTAGTTCTTTACATTTTCAGGGGACTTTAGTTGATTTGAGAGCAATGAAAGTATTTTGATTCTTAAAATTCCAAGTGCTCTTAGAGGCCTGGGGAAGCAGTTGAAGGTTCTTCCAGTAACACTGGCTGCAGGTGCACTTACATAAGGGCACTGCTGCTAAAGCTTAAGGTTTACAACTGCATTTGCTTTCTCACCCCACACCTTTCTCCCCTTCCCGTCTCCCAAATGAGGCATCTGCGTGTTGTCTACTCAGCTGTCTTCTCTTCTTCAGCAGGCTGCAGCCTGCGCCTTCCTTTCCTTGTGGGGTTGGGTGGGTAGGTGGACCCACCTGATTCAAAAGTGGCACCTAACCCAGGCTTCACCAGTCAGGGCACCCCAAATCCTTACATCAGTGAATGGCTCAGGGATAAGTACCTGGTCCAGGACAGGCCTGTGAAACTCATTTCACAAATTGCTGGGGAAACAGCACCTTGATTCAGCTGGTTAGGGGTTGTGAGCATGAGAGCCTGGAGTAGCTGTGCCGCCATAGAGGGGGGGTCCTGCCTAAGATGAGGGACTGTACAGAGGAAAGCAGATTCAAGAGACGGAGGGAGAGCAAGCCCAGGTGACCCCGTACAAACACCTGTGTTTGAGCTCGTCTCTACCACTGAGGGTTTCAGTTACATAAGCCAGTAAACACCTTCCCTCCCTTGCCACCCCGCCAATGTAGTTAGAGGTGGGTTTTCTTGTACTTTCTCTTTGCAAGGCCTGACTTACACAGCCTTCTCTCATTACAGCTAGCAAAGTTTCCATATATCTAGTCATCTTACATAAAATCCTTAGAAAATTTTGGACTTTTTAATATAAAAAAATCTATTACCCTACCATCCCTCCCAATCTACCCTCTGTTCTACTTTCAAAGTTATTTTACTAAGATTCTGCTTTGGTTATGTCCCTCCCTCTGTCAAAATATGTTGGTGGCCTGCCGTTTTCTACAGAATGAAATCTTGATGGTTTAGCCTGGTATTCAAGGCCCACAGGTCTCAGGTCAACCCAGGCTTCAGGTCCTGGTGCCCCCGCTCACCTCATGCAGTCTTTGCTCTGAAGAGCAGAGAATCCACTCTCTCCCCCTAAGATGGCAGGTATCTTCATAGCTTTATGCCTTTGCGTTGCCGTTTGCTCCTTCAGGGCTGCATCCTTCCCCGTCTGCCTTGGCACAGCCCCATCTCCTCTGGTAAAGTGAGTGCTCCATTTTCAGGAGTTCTAGAGCCTTTACTATTTCTGACAGTATGATATTTATTATATTTGATCAAAGGTAGTCATTCATATATCTTCCTCATGCCCTTGTTTGAGGGTTTCTTGGCAGCAACTGTGTCTTCATTTTTGCATCCCTGGGGTACATAACATTGCTGAACCAGAGCAGGAGCTAATGCAGGTGAATAAAGTCATAAATAAATGAATGATTGAATGAATGATGCGCTTTTACTTTTTGTATCTTTGCAAGTAAGTCACATGGGTTCATGAATATAAGCAGAGATGATTGCTTTACTCTTATTTCCACTATCTTGTAGGTTTTACTCTTGGAAAAAACTATTTTTCTTGACAGCTGTCATGAAGATTCTCTTAATGCAATATGGCACTAAATACCTTGCCAGATACATTTTCCTTGAGGACATTGATAATGGCTTTTTATGGTTAAGATCCCTCTAACGCTATGTACATGCATCAATGATTTCATTTTTCATTTATCTATTCATTGACTTTTATTAAGCATTTCACAAAGTCCAGACCTTGGGCCAAGTGACAGCAGACCCCAGACAATGAAAGCATACTTTGTACCTCTAGGGAGACCATAGTCTGCAGCCTAAAACCTGTCAGCTTTTACTGTTGGATCTCTTTACTACCCTGAACATACTCATAAGAGTCACTATTTATTAATAACTTTCTGTCTGCCTTATGTACACCCTTGCTGGCTCTCCTAACAACTCTGAGAGGCATTAGAATCCTTATTTCATGGAGGAGGAAATAGGAGGTCAGAGAACTGAAGTGACCTGTGCAAGCACTTAGAGCTAGTCCGCAGTGGAACTGCCATTCGACCATCATTTATTGATGCCAAAGCCACTACACCATAATGCCTTCCCATGGGCCTGTCCTTCTTTGAACAAGACCTCTTGGAACATGGGACGTCTCTCCCATGTTTTCTTACTCAAAATTTCAAGGTCTCTCAAGCCCACTGAAATGATTATTTCAACAAAAATATGCGGCTTACTTTGACCTAACTTCTTGCTAACTCCACTTTTGCTTAAATATTTTAGCTTTCTTAGATGTCCATGTCCATACTCATATTTTTGGCATCTGTAATACTAGAATTAAAAAAAAAATTATTCATTTGTTTTGAGATATAGTGAGTGTGAGAGGGGCAGAGAAAGAGAGGGAGAAAGAGAATCCCAAGCGAGCTTCATGCTGACAGCTGACATGGGGCTCAGAACCGTAACCATGAGATCATGACTTGATCCTAAACCAAGAGTCAGATGCTTAACTGACTGAGCTCCCCACCACCACCACACACCCCTGTACTATTAGAATATTTTGATTGCAAGTAATGGAAACAGAATTCATACCACTATTAACAAAATGGAGTAAAAGAAGCCCCAAATGATCATAGACTATCTTGGATAGTGGGTTTGGGAGCTTTTGTGTTAGCCTATAAAATCAAAACAAACAAACAAAAAAAAACTATAGGAATAGAGGTTTCAGAGACTGGAACCCCAAGCTTTTGTGACTGGAACCAGTGGCCAAAAACTGTGAGGCCTCCCCTTTTTGCATTCACCTTGAATCTCCACTTGTCTCTACCTCTTGGTGGTTTGGCAGCTTCTCCTGCTGAAGAAGAAATTCCTCCAAGCAGCCAAGGAAGAATGGGCAGGCAAATCCCACATTTTATCTTTTGAACAGTATGGTCTTTCTTTCCCTCTAGTTGGTCACTTATATGATTTGGAGCCCATCATAACACCTGTCTGAGCCTTACCTGTAAAATGGTTGAAGTACTATAATTCCTATCTCCCTCATAAAAGTATTAGGGAGAGGCAATTAACTAATGCTTGAGAAAGTACGGTATAGACTATAGTTCTGTTCTGATACAATAGTAAAAACAGCTAACCTACATTTTGAGTGTTTATCTAGACATCGTGCTGAGTTTTTGCATGAACCTCCTCACTTTATCTGCAAAATAACCCTATAATATAGTATTATTATCTCCATATTACAGATGAGAACACTAGAGCATAGAGAAGCAAAGATATTTGCCTAAAATCATACAGCAAAGGCTTAGCAAAACTAGGATTCAAACTCGGACCATGACTCCTCACCTCCAGGCAGTGTTGAATTACTTTCATATATGGAGTGTGCACCTCTGTGGGGGAGGGGAGAGCAGGAGAGAGGGAGTTTTCTTTCTTGACTCTGCCTTATTTCTCTGACTCTGCTGAGAGGAAACCGCAGCCAGATTGTCCTGAGTACTAGCCGTCCTCCAAGATGGTAGAGCAGACCAGCACTGGTTAATGGCTCTGGGATGATCCCATATTGAGGGACATCCGTCCCTTTGTGCTCTGACATTGATGTTACTGTCAGTTGACAGTGAGCTTTATCATCAGTCCCTTCAAGTACAAAAGGCCACTGTTCAGAAACTGTCATTAAAAGCAGCCTCTCTTTTTAAAAGCAGTCTCTCCTTTATTCCTTCCATAATAGAAGCCAGTGTACCAGAAGAGACTGACCTTAAGTTGAGCCTGTTTAGTTAAAAAAAAAAAAAAAAGAAAAAGAAAGAAAGAAAAAGAAAGAAAGGAATAGAATAGTTTTTAATGCATTTAAGATTGAGGCACAGAATTAGAATGGAGCTGGGGGTAGTAGGAAATAGAAGGCAGGGTGGGAAAAAGCAGAGGTGGCCTTGGGTTTTCCTTGCTTTTGGATAATGGACATTTCTAGTTAAATCAACACAGTCTATTTCACAGCCTGTCTCCTGGTGATGTATATACTCTTTGGACAGGGTTGTGGGCTGCCTAAAGATCTCTTTTAGCCATAGGACATGGGTATAAATAAGCTTTATGTAGTCACAGCTGCTAAGGGTGATTATGGGTAGAGTGCATTCTAAAAGGACAGGGCAGGATGTTCATTGTCACAGGGGAGGAGGGGAGGAAGAAGATCCTGAAGGGAAGCAACAGGCAGAGTTCTACTAAACAAACTTCCTCCATGGTCTTTGTCACTTTTTAATGACCCTTTGGGGAGGTGATTTTATTATAATGGAAAATAAAGACACTTGTGATTGAGAAGCAACTCAGTATGGAAGTTAAGAACATGGCTTTTACAGCCAGGCTTCCCAGGTGCAAATGTAGCCTTTGTTACATACAAGTCACACAACCAGTGTGCAAGTTGCTTTACCTCTCTGTGCCTGTCTCCACAGCTATAACCCAGCCTGCACGTTAGCTGTGAAGGTGAAATGAGTTGTCAGATGAAAAGAGCTTGGAAGAGTACTTGACATATCGTGAGGGGTCCGACAACATTTGCTCTTATTTACATTTCATGCATTCGTAGACATAAACAAGGCAACAGGCAAGAACTGAGCATGCCACATGTTAAGAATGCTTGGAAGGAAGGTCAGTTAGGATTTAGTTTTCCTCCCACCCTCTGTCCCCTGCATGAGGTTGACGGGAGGGGCCTCAATAAGGATGTAGCATTTGGGCAGAGACCAAACAGGGAAACTGGAATCATCTGTGTGGGAGAATCATCCCAGTGGAAGGGATCAGAAGGTCCTCAGGGGGCTAAAAGGGGAGCTTATTGTTTTAATGAAGCTGAAAGGAACCAATATGGCTGGAACCCAGTGAGCCAGGTGGACGTGGTGGGCCTTGAGAAGAGGCAGGTAGGCAGGGCCAGATCAGGCAAGGCCTTCCATGCCAAAGTAAGGACATGGTTTTCGTTTTACAGCAGCAGGAAGCCACTGGGAGATTGGAAGATTGGCTTGCTCAGATTCACATTTGAAGATTACTCTGTCTTTGGAACAAAAAATGGCTTGTAGGAAAGACCAAAAGGGGTCTCTTGTGGTTGAATGGGGAAGAGGTGATGTTGACTTACCAGGGAGTGTCAGGGTTAGATCATGGCCCCCAGCCCCTAGTCCCCGGCAGACAAGGTCTGGTGCTCTATCTGTGTGTTCTCACCACAATTTTTACTTTATTGTTTTCATCTGCCATTGCTTTTCTGTTTGTTTTCACTAGGCTGTAAGGCAAGGACTTCATGTCTCCTCTCTTCTTTACATGCTCAGTTCCTTGTCCATCACCAAACTCTTAATAGGCTCTCAGTATTTATTTAATGGATGAATATATACAGTATAGTACTCATTGCAGTGTTTGATTTTGAAAGCCCATGTTACATCAAGCAACCTACTTCATGGAGAGGAAAGTCATTCTTTTTGAACTTGCAGTATTTGCGATGGGAGGTGGGATTCTAGATATCTTTATGTCAAGGAAAATGAGCAACACTGTGGGTCTTGGACAAGGCAAAGGCACTACATGGTTCGGCTCTATTTTCTGCAACAAGATGTCACCTTAGCTCCTTATCTGTGGCATCTCATCCAGGAGCCCTAGTTAATTTTCATGCAGAAGAAGCCTTTGAAAGCCGGGTCTCTTTCATGCTCTGGGAAGATTTGAGAGGGGTCAATCCTGTTTAGATTGGTTCTCTGTACTACTCGGGGAAGCCTGCTGGCTGTTCTCAGCATGGAGTATGTTGCAGGGAGGAGATGAGCAGGAAACAGACCAAAGAACCAGGGCACTTCCCAGCTTGAATCAGGCCTGTCTTGTGTAGATTCATTATTTTGTTGAAATTAATCCCCAGAATGGCAGACATAGCCTATTTGAATGTGAACTGACAGTGCATTTCATGGCCAAGTGAATGTGGTTTTGGATTATCCACCCTGGTTGATTGTCCTTGCTTCCAAACCCTTCCATTAGTGCAGATAATTGAACTATACCTGGTTTTGTGTTTTCACACCCAATTTGATGTCCTTATGGCATTTGCTATGGGATGGGGAGTGTGAGATGATCTCTTCCTGCTAGTTTTCATTCACAGTGGGGCTGGTATAGTTTACAAGCAATAGTGACTCTAGCAGTCTCTTAATGGGAACTTCCCATGTTCCAGCCATTGTGCTCAGCCCTTTATCAGGATGATCACATTCAATCCTCACAATCCTATAGTAATATTAATAATGCTAACAGCTATTTATTTAGCAATTACTGTGTGCCAAGTGCTGCTCTAAGTGATGGCATGTATTAACTCATTTATTTTCAAAGCAACCAAAAAAGCAGTAACTCCACCCCCAGGGAATGAGAGTCAGATGGACCCAGATCTGAGCGATACCCTTGGTATTGAACCAGGTGGAAGCCCTACCCATAATGTAGGTACTGCTATCATCCTCTTGTTACAGGGATTTCAGAAAGGTTAGGTTCCTTGCCCAAGGTCACACAGTCAGTGTGTGGTAGGGTCAGGAACTGAACTCATTTTTCTGTCTCTAAAGCCCTTGCTTTCTTTTAGTTCTAGCTACTGAGAGCCAAAAGCCAGACATTTATTATTGGTGGGTTTGGGACACTTGACACTGTGACAGAGAAACCATCTCCCAGATTTTTATTAAAATACGGTTTTGGAGTGATATCATGGCAGGTAAGTGCAGGACATCTGATGTTCAGCTCTGTAACTGTGTAGAGAAGTTGACCTGAAGAAATTCAAAGAGCCCCAGTTAGTCAGAAGAGCAGGATGTCATTGTATGCTCTTGCTTTGTCTTAGTCTCCCTGACACACTTTTGTTGTTGTTGTTTCTGTTGTTGTTTTGTAAACTATTTGTGACTGTGTATAGGCAGGAGCCAGCCAGAAGAACAACAGTGGCTTTGTAAATTTGCAACAGATATGCAGATAAGTACATAATTAGCATGGAGCAGCAGCTGAGGTTGTCTGGAAGATTTAAATTCCGCATAAGGAATTAGCTAATAGTTCCTGATAACAATGACTTTCAGATGGGTGTGAATGGGGAGTGGAGGCCCAGCCCATGTAGACAGTTAATAATAGAATGAATTCTTCAAGAACAACAATTTTTTTTGTGCTTACCATGTGACAAACAATACGCTAGACTTATGCTCATATGTTGTATAATGTATTTTTCCCAATAGCCCTATGAGGTAGGTACTACTATTATCCATTCTTACAGAGAAGAGTACTGACTCTCTGTTGAAGGGACATGGCCATTCCCTACCCCTCTCCCTCTGTCCCACCCCGCCCTCCCTATCACACACACATATCTCTCTAATAAATGGCAAAGTTGGGATTTGAACTCAAGTCTCCTCTAACTCAAAATCCTGTTCTCCTAGAGATCAACACTGGGGGCTTCAACAAAAAGATGACTAAAAGCAATGTGATTTATTTTCTACCATCCCTCATAATTAACATCATTTTAGCACCTCCCACAGTGATCACTGTATTGCTAGTGTATTACCTCCTTTGGAAGGTGAGGTAGGCTCCACAGCCTCCATGCACTGATTCCTGGGGAAGTCACAGCATACCTCTGAGACTGGTACCACTATTACCATACCTGTGGTTCATATGGAAAAGCTGAGATGAATTTTCCAAAGTCACCTACATAGAGGTTATATCAGGACCTGGTGTCTGAGCCTGAAGTTTGTACTCTTAACCACATGCTATTTTGTCTCCCAGCCAAAGCTAGACAGATGGTTTGTGGGTGGATAGATAGATAGATACGTAAAGGTATACCTGTGTATATACATACATCTCTATCTCCCCATCTCTGTATCTATCTGTCTGTCCATCTATCTAAATTTAGAATTCAACACTGTGCTGCCTTTCTCTTTCTTCTGAATCATCTGACCAGCTCACTGCAATTGGAGCAACAGTGCACTTAACTCCTTGCTTACATTGGTATTCATCTTCGTAGCAGCCCCTGTCACAATAGCAATTGGAATAAAACCCAAAGAGTAGTGCAGAGAATATAAATGGGTTATTTTTCTCTTCAACTCAGAGTAGGACAAAATTCTCATAAAGAACAAGGGAACAAAGGTTCCGTGACAAACATACACCAGGGAACTCTAGCTCTCTCGGATATAGGCCTGTGCAACATAATGGTAAGAGAAATTTAGGACAAAAGGAATTCAATGAGAATTTTAGGTTGCTTTGCTGGATGGAAGCTCATGATCCTTTCCATGTATATGCATCATCATTAGTAGCATTTATTGAATATCTTCTCTGTAAGCAAAGCTATTATATGTCCCCTACCTATACAACTTATGACTCAGTGAGAATGGATGCACAGGAACTGAAAGGTATATTATAGAGAACTTTTATCTGTGTATGGATCACCTACATAAGTGGTTGTCTTTAATATCATGGAAGTAGTCAGTAAAAGGGACTATACAACGCCATTGTTGGAAATAAGAGCTTTTTGAATAATAAAAATTGAATTGCAGTTAAACACTTTTTTTGGAGAGGCAGAATACTGAAGTGGTGAGTGTGGACTTTGTCCTAATCCTGACTGAGTTTGAAGCTCGATTCTAATGTCAGATGATTGGGGGCAAAGTAAGTTACTTCTCTTAACTTCAGTTTCTTTTTCCATAGAAAAGGAGTTCTTTGATATCTGTGCTCCCCTTAGAAAACTTTGGCCCATATAAACCTGTCTCTTTACCAACTGCCAGTCAGTCGAGTAGAACAATGAGAAACAAAATAATCTTTGACAATTAAAATAATTTAAAACAACTTATTAACATCTCCTGGAGAAAATATATATTATAGCAAGTATAATTTATAATCTTCAGCAACACTTCTCATGTCCTCTTTTCTTCCCTGTGTTCTTGGATTTATACCATGTCACAACCTTGCATTGGCTGTGTCCAGCCCCTTCCACCACCACTGAGCCCTCGGCACATCAGCCCCTCCACCTTCTCCTACAACCTATTATTCCATGTGTGGTTTTTCCTTTCTCAGTAAGCCTGCCTATTCCTCCTCTTCCTTCTATTCTCAAAGTCCAGCACGAGCTATGTCCAGGCACCTATCTGACAGATCAGCAGACTAGGGAGGGAAATCAGCTGAATGACAAATCTGCTTACCAGCAGGGAGATGGGTAGGGTGTGGAAATGCTGCCTTATCAATTCCTTTTCGTTCAATCATCTCTTCTACCCTTGCTTCTACTTGTCAAAAGCACATAATGATGACCGAGTTTCAGACCACTCATTCCCAGACCCACAAAAAGTGTGTCACTTGAGATATAGCAACATCCACAGATCAGTCAAAGGCCACTTTTTCCAAGGTTCTGATCGGATGGGCTAGATGTGGGACAAGGGCTTGTGATTTGTGCAGCCAAGAGACAAAGGCAAATGGCAGGACAGAAAGAATGGAAGAGATGTAAGTTGGTGTGAGCTGTCCCTCTGGGTAGACTGGTGTTGGACGTGTGAATAAATGATGATTTTGACTGTAGGATCAAGCGGGTGGTTCATCGGGTGCATGGGTACAGATGGGTTGCCAATAGGAGAAGTGCCATTCAGTGTCCTGTGATGTTAGTGGTCATGGTGGCTTCCGAGGTCCACAGAGAAGGTCATCCTGGAAGGATGGATACAAATGGCATCCAAGTAGAAAGTATTGCCCAGTTAGGGGCAAAGGCTGAGCCAGAGGACTGAGGTAGGAGGAAGCAGGTTTCCCTCATTTCAGGTGGACTGAAATCCCTAGGCATCTGAGAGCAGGGAGTTTAGGTGGGAGCAGTGTAACACAGGAATGAATCAGACAAGGTGGTCAGACCAGATTCTGTGGAGATTGAAAGCCACACTCAGACTTTAGACTTCATACTAGTTGCTGTTGTGAATTTTGCAAAGTGTATAAACCAATGTCATCTTCATTTGTTTAGGACAGGAGTCCTCAGCCTTGGCACTATTCACACTTTCATCTAGACAATTCTTTCTTGTGAAACACTGTCTTCTACATTCAGGAGGCTTAGCAGCATCCCTGTCCTCTACTCACTAGATGCCAGGAACATACTCTCTCCCTACTATGACAAGCAAAAATGTCCCCAAATGTAACCTGGGAGAGACAACCAGCTTTGGATGAAAACTCTTGCTTAGGGGAAGGTATTGCTAACAGCAGTGTGTGGGTTGGAAAGAAGAAGGCCTATGAAATCCTTAGAAGGCTGTAGCAAAAGTTGGAGGCAGCAGTGGTGAGGGAGTGTGCACCCCAGTACATAACTTAGCACTTCTACCGCCACCAGGATTACCATGACTATCTGATATTTGTAGGAAAAAGAGGCATGGGGTTTGGGGTATTTAGAAGGAAGTACACAAGTTGTTTTTTGATGTATTTTGTTTCTCTGATTTTATTAAGATGATACCACAGGCAAGGGGACCATAAATTCACTCTCAGCGGAAATGTTAGCCAAATCCCTTTTCACCATCCAAATTAAAAGACAACGTTAGCAAAATTTGATGTTGAGTTTCTGAATAAGATTCACACTGTCCTTATCCTGGCATCTTTTGTAACATTTTATTTATTTTTAAAACTCCTTAGAATTGTACATTTTTGTCTAGGTTCACTCAGTCTGCACGGCCAGCTGGCCATTAAAGAAATCTAGAAAGAAAATTGCTGGAGCAGCCATGCTCTTGTTTGTGTTGCATAATCAACGAAAATAGCCCCAGAAGCGATTATACTTGAAGTTTTAGTGCGAGCATGGACATGCTGTCATTCACCTTGACCCCTTTTAGGGCTATATCATTTACTCAAATTTCATTATCTGTCTCAAGCAAGAATTTCTTGTAAGAGTGCATGTGTTGCTGATTGTGTGTGTGTGTGTGTGTGTGTGCGCGCGCACGCGCGCACACACACACACACGCATGTATACCCTGATTAATTTTGTATCCAGTTTCCAAATAAATCTTCCTCAGTCACATCTCTACGCATGTCACGTTCTCTGCTCAGAAATTTTCAATGGCTCCCTGCTGCTTATCAGATCAACCCTAAGCCACTTAGTATGGTACTGAATGCCTTCGATGGTCCAAACCCTCTGTTTTTCAGTCTTATCTTTTCCTACTCTGTTGTGTGCATTCCACTTTTTAACTAAGCGAGGTGAATTTTAAATGTGTTTATAAAAAAAGAAGAACTGAGTGAATCAACAAGATTCCAAGTCCTTTTAAAACATTAGGTGAACAATATGGAGTGCTGAAACATAGACTTTTCTTATGGTCACTTTCTAAATCAAAATTGATTTAAAAAATTTTTTTAATGTCTTATTTATTTTTGAGAGAGAGATAGAGACAGCATGAGCAGGGGAGGGTCAGAGAGAGAGGGAGACACAGAATCCGAAGACAGGCTCCAGGCTCTGAGCTACCTGTCAGCACAGATCCCAACGCGGGGCTTGAACCCATGAACCATGAGATCATGACCTGAGCTGAAGTCGGACGCTTAACTGACTGAGCCACCCAGGCACTCCTCTAAATCAAAATTGTTATTTGCTTCTGACGGGGCATCTGATATTTAATTTTACTATGTCAGACAGGAAATCTAGAGTTGCACATTCCAAGTGTGTGTGTTTATGAATTTTTCATTAATTACTCTGACTGAAATTGGATACAAGCCTAGCTTAGAAGATCACCCATTGTTTATATATTCAGTTTGTTATCCGGGTCACCTGCTATCCAATTAAATCTATCATTATTCCTTTGCTCTTGCTCCTTTTGTTTGCAAAATGCTTTGCTTCAGGTGTTTTCAGTATCCTTCTTAGTCTTGTATCTATCCTTCATGCAGAGTTCGGTAACTGATCTAGTGAAAAGTTCAACACCCCTCACATCCCACACAAGTGACGCATGGCGCTTTCTTGATAAATGAATATAGACACATCCACGTGTTTCCATTTCCACTTTCTTAAGTAAGCTTGTGCAAGAACTAGGCAAGATATCTTTCTTCTTTCTTCTGTAAAGTCACTTTGCCTTCTTGATTTACCTCCATGTGTTCCCTTTCAGAATATCTGGGGGCGCACAGAGACAAAAATACAAAAAGTGAAATTGGTGATTTAAAAATATCTGATGAAAATAAGTCAATCTCTCCCCTTTCAATTCTGTGCGCATGGTCTTGTTTAAATATTCTTTTATCTTTGTGAGAAATGGAATTTGATATTTTCAATTCTGGTAAACAGCCACTACCATAAATCTGCAGGCTTTTGATCCTAGATACCCATTGCCTCTACAAAATCGGTTGAGCTCGGAGAAAGTTCTTCCATTGAAAATAATGCTGCACTTTATATGCTGACTGTACGCCATGACACTTGATAGATTGCCACAGGATTAAACATACTTTTCTTTGTCACTGCTGGACAGGGGCGATTTTGGTTTATGGATGCCCCAGATTACTTTCTACCTGCCTCTCTCAGCTGAGTACAGAGAAGTTTCATGACCAGATTCTTCCATCTGATTCTAAGTGACATGTGGTTGACCCCAGTGTATTGTCACTAGGTTTTTAGATATTTTAAGTCCTTGGATATAGAGAGATCCTGACGTCTCTTCCCTCCCTGCAGGTCTGTCTAGGTTTGATGGAATCTGCCTGGAAAGGCTCCTGGGAGGTCTTGCAGGCAGCCTGAGGACCCTTTCAGCTTTTATGTCAGAAGAATTTCTGGAGTCCTAACTTCTAGGTTCACATCGCATACCTGTTACCGATCAGTCCTGTGACTGGGTGCATATCACTTAATCACTGTGTGTGTGTGTGTGTGTGTGTGTGTGTGTGTTTTTCTCCATCTGCATACTGAGTATGCTGAAGCATGCACGCACCTGTCAGGGCTTTGTGAGGATTAAGGGTTTGATACATGCAAGGTGCTGATCAAAATACTGGACAAAGGGTAAATGCTTTGTCTCCTCACAGTGGTCACTAGAGTAGTTGGTAGATGCATACCTTCATAGAAGTTGAAGAACTTGTCAAGTCACACAGCTCCAGTCCAAACTGAGCATGTTCCTCCTCGTGGAGTAGAGTGGAGTGTGGTCGAATTAAAATGGAAAGGAAGAGGTGGAGTAGAGTGACATGTTGTATAGTGACACGGAGTGGGACCACAATGGTAGGGAGAAATCTGTTCATAGATTTTAATGAAAAGCCATAGAGAGAGAAACTTTCAATACCTGTATTGAGAAAGCATGCTTCTTTCAGGAAAGTGAAGATGATACTGTGTAACAGAGGAGTGATGTTAATTGTCTTATCCTGGAAGAAGAATAAGATATGTATCTGTGGATAACTTAGAATTATGAAAAATTTATTTTTCTTAGAATGCTATCATCAACTTGTGATGTGTCAAACCCCTGCACCAGATTTAGATATTATTTGGAATATACAACAGAACTCACAAATTCAAGTCCATTTCTGCATAGGCTTGTGAACAGAGAGGTGGGAAGAGTATGGTTTTCACGTTCCCGGTAGATGAGAGAGAAATTCCAAAAGGCAGGCAAGCGCTGGCATATTCCCATGGCTTGTGTTTTACCAAAACTGATGTCTCTGGGTCCTAGTGCTCTTCCCATCTTTCAGTTTTTCTCTCTTGAGCAGCGTTGTTTTTGTTCTGTCTCCTGTGAAAATGGGAGGTCAAGGCAAAAGCTGCTTTCACACAATTCGCAGTTCTAGCCTCTCCCAGATGTCAGATGATGAGTGTGGTAGTATCAGTGGCTTATGTGTGAGAGTCATTCGGACCGTGGAGGATACAAACAGAGATGGACAGATGAGTTGTTTGCTGGGTCATCCTAATCTTGGGAATGAGCCTCCATTAGTGTGTTTCCTTGGCCTATTGGAACAGCTTGGGTCAGCTTAGGTTAGGTTGCCAGTGACAGAAAACCCAAGAAAGCAGTGGTTTTAAATTGGATTTTACTTCTCTCTTACCTGGAATGAAATCTAAAGAAGGACAGGGCAGATGGATGTGAGACACTCTGTCTTCCTTCTATCGAGATATTCCTCCATCTTCAACGCTTGGCTGCTACCTTCTGTGCGAGACAGTGACGTGATTTTCTGCCATTATCTCTTCATTCCAAGAGGCACCAAAGAGAATTGGATACATTATACCAGATTTCCCCCTTTCAGCGGGAACTTTCTGGAAGTTGCCCACACCAGTGTCACCTATGTTAAATTAGCCAGAACTTAGCAACATGACTATACCTATTCAAAGGAAGCTGGTTAAAGTAGTTTTTATTATGGGTAACTGTATGCATTAAACTTCTTCTTGAGATAAAGGGGAATTTGGGAAGAAAATGAATGCTCTTTACAGCCATGTTTTCAGAGGCTGTGTTTGCTGCAGCAACATCCCTTGAGACTTGACTGAAAATATTTGTGGTTATTTACTGTCAACTAGATTACAAAATCTTTCCCAAGAATGTGTGCTCATGTTTATTTTCATCTCATTATTAGGTCTGTCTTATCATAGGTTCTGGAAGAATCTGAACAAAGGTCCAAAGGCTGTGATTTCTGGTTTTGGTGGAGAGAATAGGAAGCCTAATTATGTCTTTGCAAACAGGAATCATGTCCCACTCATCTTTAGTTTCTTTTTTGTCTTGAGTATTCTTTCATCCAAGAAAGCACTTACTGTTTTAAGCACCAGGGTTACAAGGACCTCCAAGGCAGGCCGGCTCCTTGTCCTCATGAACATCGCAGATTCAGGTTACACCATCAAGGATATAAATGGTATGAAGTTGCAGAGGCACCTAGTCAGGGAGTGAGCCTGTTAAGATGCCAGGTAGACTGGAAAGACAGCTTTGAGGAAAGAACAGTTGACTTGCAGCCTGAAGAATGAGAGAAGGTCACCCAAAGTGCCAAGGAGAGAGTTGCAGTAGGGAGACTGGAGCATGCCGAAGCTTGGAAGGAAGAAGCTTTGGTGTGTTCGAGAGAAGATGGGTGGTCAGTGTACCTGTGTGTCGGGTCACAGGGCAGAGCTATGCCCCACACAGAGAAGGTGCCCTAGGGTTTGGCTCAACATTAGAGAGACAGACTTTCCACTCCTTCGGGGATTTTAGTCAAAATAGATGTGTATGAAGTTCTTGGTCACCCCATTTATTCCTGAAGCAGTCACATGAGTACTGAAATTTATTCCAGTGCAGAATGGTGGTGGGACGGGTGTTTATGTTTTTAGGCAAAGGCACTGAGAGAGAGGCTTTGATGAAGGCCATTCAGTTGGTTGGGGAAAAACAACAAACTCATCTGGAGATATGCTCCTGGAATTGCCTGATTTGTACTGAACATTACAGCCTACAGTTATGAAACCATTTCTCTCAAGTTTTATTTTTCCCAGTTTGTCTTTCAGTCTGATAGATGTGGCATATCTTGTGCCTAATTTAACAAGAACTAGTTTCTCTCTCTCCCTCCGTCTGTCTCCCTCCCTCCCTCCCCCCCCCTCTCTGTCTCTCTCTCTCTGTCTCTCTCTCTCTGTCTCTCTCTCTCTGTCTCTCTCTCTCTCTCTGTCTCTCTCTCTGTCTCTCTCTCTCTCTCTGTCTCTGTCTCTCTCTCTCTCTGTCTCTCTCTCTCTCTCTGTCTCTCTCTCTCTGTCTCCTACACTGGAGCTTGGATCTTCTGCTAGTGTCTACTTGCTTCTTACTTGGCATGCTTGCCACTCCAATTGTTTCTGTAATTTGGGGAATTTTCTTTTTGTTTGTAAATTTGTCATTCTCCCCCACAAAGCTCCCTGCTATGGTTTGGTAAATATCTTCATGTCTTCACATTGAAAGTGCCACTCCATCTGCAAGCTAGATACTTTCATCCCAAAATGCCATTCCAGAGGAGAAAGTTGGAACTGGAAGGACTGGCAGCAGTGATTGCTACCAGCAGCGTCTACTGTTAGAGGATTAATAGGAATTAAATCTGCGTGAGCCATGGTGCGAGCCAGCACTTTACTTGCAAGTGGGGCTGAGGTTTAAAAAGATAAACAACAGAATTTACAGCAGGGCAATTGTCCCTATTTTTGACCTTATTTTCTGGTTGGTGGTGAATTTGCATTGGTAGCTCAATAATTGTACTCTCATACAGCCTTGAAACCTGGTTACCCTACTTTTGCAACTGCCCACACGTCACTTTCTGGTCTCCTTCTTGTAAAACAAAATTTGGTTGACTTTTCAGTGTTCTCTTGGATGCTCCATGTGGATTACTCGTTGAATGTCTGCTTTGCAGCTTTCTATTGTGAAGGGAGGAAGGCTTGAGGTCCGAGGAAATGGGTGATACTTTCCATGCGTGGCATCAGCTTGATTTTCTCCCAACAAAGTTGTACTGTGTGGGCAGTCAGCTCTACTGTCATTGAAGTGGTCGTTGCCCTTAAATGGTCTTTGGATTATACTTCTCTTGTTGTCAACCTGTCAAATGATCTTAGGAGCAAATTTAAACCGTCCCACTGTTTTGGAAATCCCACAGTGATCAGATGGCATTAGGCCTATGCAATCATGTCCCCCTACTGGTCATCTCCTTCGTCAGATCTCTTAGGCCCACACAGGCCTTCTCTAAGGTCCTCAGGTATGCCATGCTCTGTTCTTCCACAGGACCTTTGCACATGCTATCACCACTGCTGGGGTACTCTTCCTTTTCTACCTCATCAGTGATTTGGATCACTAGATAGATGCCTTCCTGACCTCTAAGTGCCAGGCATTTTCTTCTGTAACAGAACATTTGTTTATTGGTTTTTCATTCTTAGCATGGCACCAAAACTTTTAGTTACTTAGTTAATTTACTTGTCCAATTTTTCTCTCTCAGGGACCTTATATTCCTTGATTGCTACTGTGTCCCCAGCACCTAGCAGACTCCTTAATATGTAGTAAATATTCAATGAGTATTTGTTGGACGATTGAGTAAAAGAATTCTGAGCTTTGTGTGGGGGGACCAGCTTGACTACACATGAGTCCACGAATGAGAATCGGTACACAACATGCTACTTGTCTTACCCTTACTTTATCTCGTTTTCTCTCATAGATTGCAGGTGAATTATGGATTAATGGTCCAAAGATGTCCCTCATTCAGTTCCTTTCTTTTGAATTTTTTAAATATTTATTTTTGAGAGAGAAAGAGAGAGAGAAGGAAACAGAACACACATGAGCAAGAAGGGAGAAGCAGAGAGCGATGGAGACACAGAATCCAAACAGGCTCCAGGCTCTGAGCTGCCAGCATAAAGCCCGATGTGGGGCTCTACCTTACAAACCATAAAATCATGACCTGAGATGAAGGCAGATGCTTAACTGACTGAGCCACCCAGGCACCACATTATTTAGCTTATTGCTATGAGTCATTCAACAAACATACTGGAAGGAAGTACTTTGGGCCTTGGTCTAGGTGTCAGGCACCAGGAACCCTAACATGACCATTATATCATTTGCACGTTCATGTTTGTCTGGTTATTCTCTTGTCTTTATGTCCCCATTTGTCTTCACGTTTTGAGTAGTTCAAGATACTTATTATTTAAAAGGGAAAGATTTAGTTTTAACTATTCATTTAGAGACCTGGAGGTTCCTATACATCAGTACTTCCCAGGACTTCTTTACATGGCATATGCATGTCAACCACCAGATTTGCTTTGGCGCATTGGCGGAGGCAGGGATCTTTCCACTCCCTCCCTTGTACCACTTGCTTGAGCTTTATTAATCTAACTGCTTGGAATTCTTCAAATCCCTCTGCTTCTCTCTTCTGTCTCTCCCATTCTTTCTGATCCCTCCCCTCCTCTCTCTTGTGCCTTTGAATATTCTTGGAACACCATTACCATCTTCTCTTTGCACACGGAGTTATAACTCATGTTGTGGATCCCTGCCTGATTTATTTTTCCTTACAAAGTATTCTGGGTTTTCTCCTTGTCTTTCTCACTGTCGGAGGGTTTTGCATCCTCACATCTTACAAATCAGGCATGGCCATGTGGCTTACTTGCTCCAGCCTGTGAAATGTGGGGAAGTGACATGTGTCTCTCTAGGCAAAGCCAGCATGAGATTCACCACATTCTCTTTTTCCTCTGCCGAGAGATAAGAGAATCACTTCTCTGTCAGCTCAGGGTGTGGAGAGAAGATGACATAGAGCAAAGCCATAGATAAACTACAGGTGACACATAGCCTGAGTAAGAAATAAGCCTTGGTTGCTGTAAGCTTCTGAGATGCTGAAGTTATTTGTTACAGCAGCATATCTAGTCTATCTTGGCTGATAGCTAGTTTTATCTCAGAAGCCATATCTTTGCAGAAGCTCCTCAAACCCTCTAAGATCTGGCTGTTGCTTCTTTCCTGTGTTCCCGTGCTATTCCCTCATAGCCTGCATATGAAGTTATAATTACTTTCCTGTCTATTCCCCCCATCAGACAATGAATTCTCTGCAGGCAGGGAACTTGGATTCATCTCTCAACCTTCACTGGCCTTTGATAGGTAGTCAAGAAGGACCTGACGAATGAATGTAAGAATATTAGTATAAAGAGATCTTCTTCTCCACCACCATTGTGAGTGTTTTTGGTGGGATAGAGTCTAGTGAAAAGAGCACCTGTGTCCATGTAAACATCGTGGTGTCAGAATAGTCCCATGCCATCTTGGAGAATGTGGGCACTCACATGATATTAACTGCACGTGGCAGAGAACTGATCAGGATTCTGGTCAGAAAACTAAAGAAAGAGAGAAAATCTGGGACAATGATGAAAGGAAGTATGTTTGGAGTATATGGGCAGCAAAAGAAAACAAAACAGAAACAACCTATCAACTACATTTATTGAAATTCACAGTTCATGCTGTGACAGTGTAGGGTCATGTTTCCCAGACCAGCCAATTGAACGATTAAACTCATATTGTGTGTGTGTGTGTGTGTGTGTGTGTGTGTGTGTGTGTGTGTGATTTGTTGCCACCCGACACAGTTGCATATCCCCTGCCTGGTGAGTCTCAAGACCTACTATTGCCTGTCTGTTCCTGCTCTGATGTTCCTTATGAGATGCGAGGGGTTCTTTCGGGGCCTCGTCTCTCTTTCTCCATAGTCTGAGGGAAAAGATCATCAAAATATCCAGTAGCAACCTACTTGGGTTTTTTTCATTAAAACCAGCAATGGTCTTTAATATATCAGAGGAGTCACATCCTCAAATAATACACTTCACTTTTCACCTTGAAGTTGTCGGAAACCTCTGGTGGAGGATTTGAAAACCCTGACCATGATGCTGCTTTAGTTTTACAGATAATAGAACAGATCCCTTCTTCAAATCAAATCAAATCAAATCAAATCAAATCAAATCAAAACAAAAGTTTTATCCTCTTCTCATCCAAGAGTAGACTGAATTCAGTTAAAAGTGACTCAGACTTACCAGGTGTAATAACCAGGTGTGTGGCTTCTCTAAGCATCCCTAGTTGGCATCAACAAGTTGGACCGGTGACAGTTTCTCAGCTCGCAAAGAGCACTGAGCATGATAGCTTTAAATGGGCCATTACCTTTTTTTATATTTATCCCAAACTGTTAAGGTCAGCATTAAAATTTGACCTTTTCCCTGCCAACCCGTTTGAAGTAATTAACCCCTGTGTCTTGAAACACAAGGAAGCTATGACTTTGTTATTAAATTCTCATAAAGAGCCTATTAATATTAAAATTGCTTCACTCTTGGGCTGAATGTATTAACGGCCTTGCTCTGGGTAAACACAAACCCTCAGCACAGTGTTTTAAAATGCATGAGTTTATGGCAGAGCACGCTTTCCCAGCTACCTTCTCTGTAGCAGAATGTTACGTTTTCTGTGACAGTTTCCCCTCATATTTGTTCAAATGTTTCCACTTTAAATCTGTGTCCCTAGATTTACATTTGTTTATAGGAGAACTCATTTTACTGCTAGCAGTTTTGGAGCTGGTCCAGTGAAGGAGAACACCTATAAAGACCCCTGTTCCCATCACCCTCATTGTTACTTTCCAGGACAGTGCTCGACCCTCATCTTGGTGGGGAGAGCAGCTTGTGATTATTCTTTTAGGCAAGTCCAAGGTACCTATATATCACCTGCAGAGTGTGCTTAAAAATGTGGATTTACACAACCCACCATGGACCTCCTGAGTTAGAATGGCAGAGAAGAGACGTTCCTCTGTCTGCTGTATAAACCACCCTCTCAAGGGGTTTGCTGTAGTGAACTCTACCAGAATTCAATTGCTAACGCAGTCATTCAAAATATGCCTTGCATAGCTATTATATGCTAGGGATTGTGCTAGGCCTTGGGGATACAGTAGGAAATTAAAGAGCTAGGTACTTGTCCTAATGGATCTTATAGTTCATTAGAGAAATACTCTGTGAACAAGGAGAAAATAAACAATTAAAAATAGAAGAAAGTGGACTTCTGCTTCTGGGAAGATGAAGTAGGCACACTTTTCCCTATTCCTCCTGCTAAGTACAAATAAAATCCCAAGGCATAAACATAAACAGATTCAGACAGCTCAGTAATTTCCAAACAGGGTAAATCCAAAGAAATATACACTGAGACCCATCTGAATTCAAACTTCTGAAAAATGAAAGCAAAGAAAAAAATCTTGAGAGAAAAAGGAAACTACCTAGAGGGGAAAAGCAATTTGAAGGACAGCAGATTTCTCATCAGAGGCCGTGGAAGCAAAGAGAAAATGGCGTGACATTTTTCAAGTGCTGAAAGAAAATACTCGTTACCTCAGAATTCTATTTCTAGTGCAAATATCCTTCAGAAATGAAGGAGAAATAAAGACATTCTCAGATGAAGAAAAACGAAACTGATTACTTGCTAGCATACCTACCTTAAAAGAATGGCCAAAGAAAGTTCTCTAAAGAGAAATCAGGCAGTAAAAGGACTCTTAGAACATCAGGAGGGCAGAAGACAAAAACAGGGATAAATGCCACAAAAATCTGGTGTTTTTGAAATAATACTTCATGGTTAAAGCAAAAGTTGTAACATAGTCTAATGTGGTTCAACTTGCATATAGTAGAAATATTTAAGATAGTTATATAATAAATGACAGGATAGAGGGAAGTTAAGATTAATGAGCTTCTATCAGCCTGCTAAAATGATTGCAGGAGGTAGAGTGTGGTAAGTTGTGTGTGTACATAACATAAAACCCAGAGCAACTACTAAAATAACTTGTGAGATGAAATTTGCTGGAAAACATTATAGACCAACTAAAATGTATTGGTAAAAAATATTTACATGACTCAGAAGAAGGAAGGAAAAAGAAAACAAAAAGGAGAGACAACTTATAGGGGAAAATGGCAAAGAATTAAGCATTAATGTAACAGTAATTGTATTAAATACATATAGTCTACATACACCAATTAAATGAGAGATTGTTAAAGTATGTGACCGAACTGTATGCTGTTTATAAGAAGTTGCTTTCAAATTAAATTACATGGGTACTTTAAAAGTAAAAGGATGGAAAAAGAGATATCACTTAAACAC
Source organism: Crocuta crocuta (assembly GCF_008692635.1). NCBI lineage: Eukaryota > Metazoa > Chordata > Mammalia > Carnivora > Hyaenidae > Crocuta > Crocuta crocuta. Next base: position 4,866,807 of record NW_027531893.1, read on the forward strand.
CAATCAAAATATAGTAGGAGTAGCTTTGTTAGTATCAGATAAAGTAGATGTAAGAGGAAAGAAAGTTATCAGAGGAAGAGAAAGGCAGAATACAATGGGTATAATGAATATAAAAGTGTCAGTCCAACAGGGATCATAGCAATCTTAAATGTCCATGCATTAAACTAGAGAGCTGCAAAACATGTAAGGCAAAAAATTAGAGAACTAAAAGAAGAGATGGGAAAATCCACAATTAGAGTTGGGTACTTTAAACACCAGTCTACTACCAATTCATAGAAAAACTTAGACTGAAAATAAATAAGGATAAAGAACTCAACTACCATTAATGAGTGTGTCTGCCCAGCATTATAGATCATTCCACAAACCACCCACAGAATACATATTCTCAAGTGTCCATTGGACATACAATAAGACAGGCCATATTCTGGACTATGAAACAAACTTCAACAGATTTAAAATAATTGAAATCATACAGAATGTGTTCTCTGACCACAGTGGAATCAAACTAGAAGTCAGTCACAGGAATATAATAGGAAAAATCTCCAAACACCTGGGAAGTCAAAAGCGCACTTGTGAAAAATTTGCAGGCTAAAGGGGAAGTCTCTAGGGAAAGAAAGAATTACATTGAACTACATGAAAATAAAAATAAAACCTGAGAACTTGTGGGACACAGCCACAGTAGTGCTCAGAGGGAAATTTATAGCACTAAATGAATACATTAGAAAAAAGGAAAAGCCTTAAATCAATAGTCTAAGCTCCCCCTTTCATAACCTAGAAAAAGAACAGCACAATCAACCCAAAGCAAGGAAAGAAGGAAGTAATGAAGATATGTGTAGAAAGCAGTCAAATGGAAAACAGTAACAGAATAGATGAAAATCAATGAAATGAAGAGCTGGCTCCTTGAAAAGACCAATAAAATTGACAGAATTCTAGCAAAATTGACAAAGGTACAAGAGCAAGTACAAATTATCAATATCAATAATGGAACTGAGACTACCAGAAGAGACATTGCAGATGTCAAATGGGTAATAAGGAAATGCTGTGAACAATTCTACATGTATGCATTGGAAAATTTACATGAAATGGACTACTTGCTTGTAAAACATAAACTTCCATAATCCACTTAATATGAAATATTTTGAATGTTTCTGTAACTAATAAGGAAAAGAATCAATAATTTAAAAACCTTTTTAAAAAGGTTATCTCCCAATGCAGAGGTTTTCATCAGAGGATTCTATCAAGTGTTTAAAGAAGAATTAACACCAATTATATGTAATCTTTCCTAGAAAACAGAAGAAAAGGGAACACATTCCAATTCATTTTATGAAGCTAGTATTACCTGGATACCCAAATCTTACAGAGTCAGTACAAAAAGAGAAACTATAGATCAGCATCCGGCATGACCNATTATTTGCAAATAGAATTCTGCAATATATAAAAAGAATTACATACCTCGATCAAGTGGAATTTACTCTGGGGATATACGACTGGTTCAGTATTCACAATTAAATCAATGTGATCAACCTTATTAGGGTAAAGAATAAAATCATTTGACCATATGAAGCAATGTAAAAAATTTTGATAAATTTCAATACCCATTCATGACAAAAAAAAAACTATCTGAAAAAATAGGACATGGAAATTAAAAGTCATTTTAATGTCATACAATATCATTTCTAATGACTCAAAAAAGATACCTAGGTAAAAATTTAACAAAATATATACACTACTTGTGTTCTGAAAGCTATAAAATGCTGACAAAATAATTTTTAAAAAATTAAAGGAGAGATTTACTATGTTCATGTACTGGAAAATGACAGTAAAGATGAAAATTCCAAATTGATAAATAGGTTTAATACAATTCTTACGAAAATCTCAGTTAGACTTTTTGTTGATATCGACAAATTGTTCTCAAATGTCTATGGAAAGTCAGTAAATTAAAATAATTAAATAGGTTTGAAACAGAAATGTAAAGTGGGAGAAATGAGTCTACCTGACTTCAAGACTTATTATACAGCTTCAAGACTTATTATATAGCTACTTATTATACAGTCAAGACTGTGGTGTTGGCAGAAGTATAGACACATAGGTCAGGAAAACAGAATACAGAACCCAGAAATAGGTCTACACAAATATGCCCAACTGATTGGCGAAAGACAGAAAGGCAATACAGCGGAAGAATAATACCCTTTCAATTCCTTTCGGAACAATTGGGAAACCAATCCATCCTCAACCTAAAGTAACATCTTATACAAAACTGATTCAAAATGGTTTCTGAACTTTAATGTAAAAAATCTTTTAGGAAAAAAAGAGAGAAAATCTTTGAGATTTTTAGCTAGGCAGAGTTCTTAGAATTGACACCCAAAGCCCAATCCATCAAAGAACAAAAATGATAAATTGGGCTTCATCAAAAAAATTTTTTTTTAAACAATCTTTTTCTCTTTAAGACACCTGTTAAGAGGATGAAAAGACAAACTGTAGGCTTGGAGAAAACTTTTCCAAAAGACCAGTATATAAAGAACCCTCAAAACTCAACAATAAAAAAATCAAACAACCCAGTGAGAAGGTGGACAAAAGATGTAAAGTGAGAATTCACTGAAGAGAATATACACATGGGAAGCAAGCACAAGAAAAGATGCTCAACATCATTAACCACTATGGAAATGCATATTAAAACTACCAGGTGAGATCAGTGCATACCTGTCAGAATAGTTAAAATAAAAAATAGTGAACATCGATACCTGCAAGGATGTGGAGCAATTGGATTATGCACACAAACATTGCTGGAAATAATGTAAAATGGTGAAGCTACTTGGGGAAATAGTTTCAATTTCTTTAAAACTAAACATGAAACCACCGTACAGCCTACCACTTGTCCTCCTGGGTATTTACCCAAGAAAAATGAAAACTTATGTTCACACAAAACATGTACACAACTTTTATAGCAGCTTTATTCTAAACAGGCAGACATTGGAAACAACGCAGATGTGTCATGGATGAATGGTTACATATGGTAGTACATCCATACCATGGAATACTATTCAGCAATAAAAAAGAAGGTACTGCATCAACCTGAGTGAATGATTAGAGAATTGTGCTGAATGTAAAACATTCAATCCCAAAGGTTGCATATTGTATAATAACATTTATACAAATTTCTCAGAATTTCAAAATTATAGAAATGGAGACTGGAGTATTCATTGCCAGGGATTAAGGAGTTGGTGGGTATAGGAGAGAAGTGGGTGTGGTTGTGAAAGGGGCAACCTGAGGATGGAAGTGTTCGGATCTTGATTGTATCGGTATTATGATAGTACGGCGTGTTGATATTGCAACCTCCCCCATAGGGGCAAAGTAGGTAGAGGGGACATGAATCTCTCTGTATTATTTCTGACACCTGCATGTGAACATACAATTACCTTAAAATAAAAAGGTTAACTAAAAAAATCATTTATCAACTTAATAAAACTAATAAGTGCCACGAAGGGAATGAACAAGATGGAAGACAACTGGACTTGGGTGGATAGGATGTTCAGAGAATGTCTATTTGAGGAGGTGGCATTTAGATTAATTTACAAATGATGAGAAGTGACCAGCTATGCAGTTACATAGAGCAGGAGGGCATACCAGAGAGGTAGACTGAAACACTGAGAGAGCCTGTGTTGTGCAACTTTTAGCTGAGAGGTATTATATCCCTCTGGTTTAGAGAGCAGAAATTGAATATGCAGAGTGCCCTGTCCGTGTCCACCGCAGCGAGGGCCATGCTGTCTCAGCACTCTTAGCCCACTGTAACCCAGTCCAAGTATGTTCACACACCTACATCTGTGAGATTATTTTAGTCAGGCTTCAGGCATTGTAAAAGTAGTATCTTTCAATCAGCAAAATTTTATTGAACACTTCCTGTAATAATGACTGCTGATATTTATGCAGAGTTTTACTTCTCACAGAATTTGCCACACATTTAACTCATGGGAATCTCAAAGCTACCCTGTGGAATAGGAATTAGTAATACCTTTGCTTTCTTTTTGCACTTAAGGGTGTTAAGACTGAAAAAAGGTTAAGTGATATGTTCAAATGTGCTTGAGATAGAAGACGTGGGACTCAAATCCGGTGCATATAATCCTAAAGTCCATATTTTTTCCACTGTGTATTCGTGATGGTATGATATTATCTACTATATAGTAAGAGGGTCATATAAATAAAAACCTACTTTTGAGTCACAAACAGTTCATTAAGGAGACATAATTGGCACAGAAAATAGAAATAGAAGAAAGCACTTATTTTTACTGCCAATTAATATAGTGAGGTTAGTTGACACTGTGAAATATAGAAGGAACAATATAATAATTCCCACCAAATATTTTTAAAAAATTTTAATGTTTTATTTATTTCTGAGAGAGAAAGAGAGGGGGGGCAGTGAGAGAGAGAGAGACAGACAGAGAGAGAGAGAGAGAGAGAGAGAGAGGGAGCCTGAGTATGGGAGGGCCAGAGAGAGAGGGAGACACAGAATCTGAAACAGGCTCCAGGCTCTGAGCTGACTGTCAGCACAGAGCCCGACGCGGGGCTCGAACCCACGAACGGCGAGATCATGACCTGAGCCGAAGTCAGACGCTTCACCAACTGAGCCACCCAGGCGCCCCTCCCACCAAATATTTTAAACATTTTTCTCAGCACCATTCACTAAATCATTTTTATTCTCTCGCCTTTTCCCACTAACAACTTGTTAGTGATGGCAATTGTAGTATATCCTAAATTATCCTATGTACTAGAAGTGGTTTCTATGTATTCTTTCCCATTAATTCATGAGTTGGTGCTGCATATTTTTGATTATTATAATTTTGTAGTGTATTTTAATTTTGCATATAATAAGTCTTGTATTGTTGGAGAGGATGGATATGAATGGATTTAAATTATTTTTCTTCTAAAACATCACTTCTCATTAAATGAATAGCTTTTCATATGCAGTGAAGAAAACTGTGAAGTGTAGATAACTCAAAGGAAAAGGGAAGTTGTGATTATGTTACAGTCATCAGAACCATGGTCAGAATCTTTTTAGATAAACACATTAAGTGTATTTAATATTACACAATAGGCTTTCATATTTTAACTGTTTCAGAGAGATGCTAATTAGGCAATAAATCTGTGTTGGATGATTGTATCTCCTTTTTTAAAGTTGGATTTAATTTTATCCCATGCATTAATTGGTTATATAGATATGTTGCATTAATTTCACAAGTAGTCCTGTTCTGTCCTGTTATTGTTCACAAGAGCATCCTGTCCATCTCCTATCTAGCACTTACCACAGCCTGCAATTATTTATTTTATTTGCTGGTTTATTATCTCTGCTTCTTGCTGGAATGGGAACTCTTTGAAGATTAGGGCCATGCTTATCATGTTTCATACGTTATGTTCAGTTCTTAGAGCAGTGCTTGACATGTGGCTGGTGTTCAATAACTACTTGTTGAAAAATTTGTTGAATGAATTTAATTTAAATAACCTTATTTTTCCAGAAGAATTAGAACCATATTCTTGGTTTCCCAGGACAGGTGTTGTCACTTTGTAAACCAAAAATATTACCTTCTCAGCAGAACTCTACTTACTACATGTAACTTAAACTGTCAGTCATTGAAAAGGTAATTCATGCTCTGCAATATTCATAAATTGCATCATCAAAAATCACTTATCGTGTACTTCTGCGAAAACATACTGACCCTTTAGATTATGTATGCTATACTAAAATTTTTTGTATCCCATATTTTTTGATTTTTATTTTATACATTTATTTACTTTTGAGAGACAGAGTGTGAGTTGGAAGGGGGCACAGAGAGAGGGAGACACAGAATCTGAAGCAGGCTCTGGGCTCTGAGCTGTCAGCACAGAGCCCCACATGGAGCTTGAGCCCATGAACTATGAGATCATAACCTGAGCCAAAGTCAGACATTTAACCAACTGAGCCATCCAGGCACCCTCGAATCCCGTATTTTTAATGTGGAGTAAAGGGCAGAGGGTTGGGGATTTAAGGTCTGTGGGAGAGACATAAAAGACCCTGAGTGAGGTTACTTTTGAAACTTTTGATTTTCTTGGATGGAGCCATACTGCCGTAAAGCCCTTGAAGAAATATGGTTATCCTCATGGGCTGTCTTTCACGGCTCGCTTTTACTTGGCCAGAAATTTAATTTCAAGTAATCATTGAGTAGGTGATGATGTTCTGCAGACTCCTTGAGCTGAACGAATTAAAATTTCAAGTTCTCATAGTTTGTAAGTGGGTAGGAGTTCATTGGATATAGCCCATTAGTCACTTAATTTTTATGCTGTATAAATGGGGCGTCTCTTTGCCATTTTGCTTGAAGGGACTTTATGGAAAGCCATAAAGAGGGACGGTAAACTTGCAGTCATGTACTTTGTGACCACATCACCCCTTTTGGCTCAGTCCCCTTTTCAGGGATGATTCGTTGCAGGCAATTTCTTGCCCCAGTGCTGGGGAAGTAAATGTTCACCTTAAAATTCTTCCTTTTAAGAATGATTCCTTTCCCTGAGAAGTTTCTTCAAGCTCTTTTTATTTCCTCCAAACAAGGGAAATTGTGAGGCTCAGCAACAAAAGGAGGCACAACCCAAGCAGAGTTGAAGTTGATTGCGTAAAATATACACCTATGCGTTGCTTCTTACCTTGACAAATTACAGTTTAGATTCAGGACTGGTGAGTCTACATAGGGCCCAAAAGCAAAAAGGTGACAATTCCATCATTATTCATGAATTCCCTTTCGAGCTATTTTTTACTATCTTATGTCTTTACCAAGATTTTCTTTTACTTTTATTTTTAGGATGTAAAAAAGTGATTCCGTGTCTCCCCACCCCCTCATAATCCTTTATCTGTAATTTAAAATGTGGAAAATTTGTATATACTTGCATCTAGCTTAGCAAGGAGCAGGTGGTAGTTATTTTGGTTTATATCAGAAGCTCCACAAACTATTCTTGATATTAAATCTTAAATTATTGGTGATTTTCAGTTAGAAATTTTTTTTTATCATCATGAAGCTTGAAATATGTCTCCCATTATGTGAGTCTGAATCAAGGTTGGTGTTTTATTTGCCATTCCTTTGTTCTAAAATTTCATTAGACATTTTCTTAGTGAAAAATTAATTGATCCTGAGGTTGGTGGTGATAAATCATTGGAGGTGAAGCTAAATTGATTTTTGCACCACCTCTCACTTGTTTCAGTCTTAGTGGAATTAACTCTATTAGGTTCTGAGAATGTTTATGGGTATTATAAAACATTTACATCTTGATGTATTAAGGTACTTGAGTGGTTTTTAGCCATTATTAAGGGAATTATATTAGGATTAGTCTTGTTATCAATCTCTGCATCTGGCACCTAGCTAAGAAATGGCTGTTTTATCCTCATTAAAGCTGTAAATAGAACTTCATTAACTAGCACATGCTAAGTGCCAAGGCTGGTGGCAAAAAACTTTTTCTACTTTGGAGGAGACCGTGGGCTCCTCAGCTTCACAAGTTAAAGAAATAAGTCTCTGAAATTTTGTAAAGAGTTAGCTCTGCAGAAAAGTGCCCTGCCCCCTTGGAGTTTGAAAATACCACAGGAGGTGAGGGTTCCATGGAAACTTGAAACAATTGGGGCTGACAGGGAATGTAATCCCTTTGATGTACTTGTGAAATTCTCACTAAGGATGGATCTAATTCTGTACTGGCCTTGAGGAGAGAACACTGAGGGTGGCTCTTTGGAAGATTATTATGGAGAAGTGACACATAAACAAAATATTGACCATTGACCATGCAATATATTTACTCTTGAGTGAGGCTCTGGATGTTGGGGGTCGCTTTTATGTATCTGAATTTTCTTTAACCATCAAGATTAGTTCTAATCAGCTTAGACAAAACCTGGCTGAAAGATTATAAACAAAAGATAATGACAAATGGTACTGTTCCCACTTGGCCCAGATATGGGGAGAAGGGAAGAGAAATTCATAACAGCTTGGTTTTAGGTGAGGCTTTTTTGTTTTTTTAATGATCTGGAAAAGAAAGTAAATTGCATGCTAATGAAATTTGCAGGCAATATTAAATTGGAAGGTGTTGCAAACAGGAGTGTGGACTGAGAACAATACACAGGCCTACCCTAAACAGGTTAGAAATATGAGCAGGAAAGATTTAAATGAGAGTAAATTGGAAAGGAAGTTTAATTAGGGTTAAAAAGGGTTAAAGGTTAAGAAGTCTAATGTCTTTTTTTTGGGGGGGTGGGAGAGGGGAATAAAGGTGAATCCTGACCTGGAGCTGGTAGGAAAACTCACAAGAACACATAACAACCAGAGGGTCAGGGGATAAGCTACAGCCTCCCAGATAGAGACAGCAGCTTGCCTCCATCATACTTCCTTACAAATTCTGGGGCTGCTCGTCTGCCTGCTCTCCCTCCATTTTCCTCTCTCTCCCTTTTTTTCATTCTCTCGTATCCATCAGCTCACCCACCTCTAGTCTGTAGCATTTATTTCTGGTATCTTCAGTAGGAGAAAGATGGAGACAGATTGGGAAAGGGTTGGCAACGGAGAGTGAAGCAGATTAAGGGAAGGAAAGGTTTGATTTATGAGGAGAGATTAAAGGCGTGGAATTTGCAGAGCTCACCCAAGCAGCATCTAAAGGAGGACAAAAGTGCAGAGACACTTAGGTGATGTAAACAGGAAGGTGGCCGTGACATTGTGTAGCCCCATGAGCAGGGGTATTGCCAGAAGTAATTAAGATAGGGAAATTATATAATCAAAATTCATTGCAGGAGAAAATTAAGGGTTGGAAATGTAGTAGTCTGCATGTCCATTCCAGCCAGTACCCAAGCGAGGCACATCAGAAAGGCTTTGACTACATTGAACATATAGTTGGTTATCAACAGGAAACCCCAGGAGCAGGCCTGTATGCCTACACCTTCACATGTAAAATAGGTGGCTATTTTAGCTTTGAGTTGAGTGTGTGTGTGTGTGTGGGTGTGGGTGTGTGGGTGTAAACACAACTGTGTATCTAGGAGGCTGTTCAGTCTAACATCCATAAGCAAATCTGCATGTTGATAACCATTGACACGTGAAAAGACAAGAGAGAGCTAACATCCATTGAGCATCTGGTGGCGAATATAATGAGATACGCATTTTATTAACATTGAACAGCAAGCATTCAAAGATGCTTACTCTGTGCCAAATGCTAGGACAGGCAATTTAGAGATATCTGACTGAATTGTGACCATAACCTCACAAAACAGGTACTGTTGTGATCCCATCTTAAAGATGAAGAAAGGAAATCTCAGAGATGTTATGTACACTGGCCATTGTCACTCAGCATGGGAGTGGGAGAGCATGGGGATTGCAAAATGACTCCAGAGCCCATGCTGTAGAATAATACATCATGTCAGCAAATATGTACTTAAGAAAATCACCATGAATATGTCAGGAGAGAAACAACTTCATTGAAGGTGTGGCCTTGCAGAGTTTTGTTCTAGAATTTATAGCAGAGGTAGGAGAGAAGTACTCAGAGTAAAGGAACTCGGCACTGAGTGGGGCCTTTGTACTATTTTATATGGTGGTGCTAAGTAAGGAATAATGGCGGTGGTGGTAATAGTAATTGACAATATTTATAACAGTAGCAGTTGAATTCCTTGAGTGTTCAGTGAGTACTGTAATAATATTGATGCTTTATATGCATTTCTCACAAGTCCTCATAGAAAGTACCTGAGGATAATGAAAGTTAGAATTATTAAAAAAAAAAAAAAAAAAGGGGGGCACCTGGGTGGCTTAGTCGGTTAAGCGTCCGACTTTTGCTTAGGTTGTGATCTTGCGGTTCGTGGGTTCGAGCCCCACATCGGGCTCTGTGCTGACTGCCAGCTCAGAGCCTAGAGCCTGCTTCAGATTCTGTGTCTCCCTCTCTCTCTGACCCTCCCCTGCTCCCCTAGAAATAAATAAAACATTAAAAAAATAAATAAAAACAATAACAAAAATACCTGTCCATCATCTCACTGCTGCTCTGTGAAGTGGCCTGGATTTGAACGCAGGCAGTTTGACCAAGCCACCCTGCCTGATGTCCGACTTGAATGAAAACTGGAAGGATGTAAGACCATAATGGACATATAGGGACAGAAATAGGTTAAGCCTGATTTATTATCAGGCAAAACAGGGACATATTTTCTATGCATGGTAAGTTATTAACTGCCTCTGAGTAGAGAAAGAATATTATCTCCATATGCTGAGAAGTAAAAGTTCTGAATTAAAGGTATCACCTCTAAGTTTTAATTTTGGGATAAGCTATCTTCATCTAAATTCACAAGTATTGACTGGTTCTTGGGAACAGTCCCAGATTGTGCTTAGACCAGCCTGCCCCATCATGGAGACAGATGGACATGGTATAATCTAGAAGTGAAAAATCTAGGGGGGAATTTTAACAAGGTGATTTTTGCCTCCTTTTTTGAACAGTGAATTTGACAGCTGGCTATGACTTTAAGGCCTTCTCCATTCCTTTGTTTGTGCCCTTTTCTCTTAAGTGTATTTAAGCAGTCTGTCAGATTCCTGTCAACCTGGAAGACTTTCAGAACCATGGAGAGTGAGCTTTGCCTAATTACAAGGCCTCTATATTTATTGAACATTTCCTATGTGCCAGATACTTCATCAAGCATTTTGCATGCATTGTGCCATTCAGTTCACCTTTACAACTTACATGTTAGGTAGGTACTAGTACTCTCAGTTGAGAAAATCGACGTTTCGAGTGATTAAGCAGTTTGTGTACATTGTCACTGTTGCGAAGTGACTAAGCCAGGATTTGACCTAATGTCTAGCTGATACTAAAGCCTTCACATTATTTTATACTACTGAGAACAGATGAAATTTTCTGTTTGTTCTAGTTTATCCCATTTCTTCTCCAGCAAATTCCGTAATTGTACCAGAAAATGGTCCATTTCTTGGTTGTGCCAGAGGTGTGGTTATACTGGCTGAACTTCAAATAGTTTATACAGGTATCACACAACATCAAGAACGAGAAGAAAATGAATAACTCTTGCAGGGAATTTAACACAAGGAAGAATGACTGACTCCATAGGTATTACACCGGTTCATCCATAGAGTGTCTTTACTCCAGGAGTGACAGAGATTCACAATGACACACATGCATCCTTTTTGTTTCTTTCTTTACAATCCCCTAATTAGTAGGTGCATATCTCTGGTAAGTCCTCTGTGGTTTGACAGTGAGTGGCAGAGATATGGCCAAATTATCTGCAATGGCATTTTTAATTTATTGCCTACTCCTGTATCGTCTGATGCAAAACCAACTTTGTTCCTGAAGCTGTTCTTATTTGGAAGGATAGAGAAAGGGGAGCCTTTTTGAGTGCAGGGCTACAATACAGATAAGCAATTCTTTGTGTGAATCCTAGTGGGATATTAGAATGGATAGAGGGAAGGAGCTGCTCCTGTGCTTGTTTTTAATGTTGTTCCATAAAGAGCATTGGCTATTAATTAGACTCGCACAACATCTATGCCATTGGTGCTCAAATGGTGGATGGTAATCATTTCACCCCATTATTCATATTATCTACTTAGCAGCTAGAAAATATAATTTCTCTCGCAATTTTATCCCCTTTCATTCTTCGGCTTCACTAATGGCACTGAAATTAACTAGTTTGCTCAATCTCTGCCTACGCCATCAGGACTGCTTAGAGGTAGTTCAGAAATCACTTTTCAACCAGTTCACACCTGGACCTAAAGCAAACACAAATGATGCTTGCTGGTAAGGTGCCAATATTTGGAAGAGTCACTGTGCTAATGAAACCATTGCATAAACTATCCTGCCTAGATGAAACATGACATTCAGAACTGGTACTGAGGATGCTGGCTTGAAGAATTGCAAGGGGGCGTGTAACAGTCTGGGCAAATGTTTCTATTCACTTAATGCCACTTTCCCACCTGTATACTAGGTGGGAACCCACAACAACAGTGTTTTATAGCTTTTAATATGGTGTTAGTGTTTTCCTTGAGCCAGGACAAGTCAGGCATGATTCCAGAAGGCGGAGAAGTCCTTGGTTTCTTTTGCGGCACCTTGTAAACTGACCAACTATTCAATCATCGAGCAGAATGCCCCTGACCTCAGAGGCTCTGGTAGGGATGGAAATTATTTTTCCTGATCAGTCATTGGTATTCAGTTAAGTGCTGTACATGCAGGGTTATCTTAGAGATATTGAGACTCTGTTCACTTTATATATGGGTGCATAGAGAACACATTGTTCTTCTTTAATAAGACTTATTAACTGCAGTTTTTGAACTGTGCTGAAAACAAATACATTTCCAAATGGCTAGTGTGTTTATTATTCCCTTCCCTGACACACAAAACCCTAGGGCATAGGGGGAATTTGCAGAAACAAGGGTTTAAAATAAACATACAAAATGGGGTAGGCTCACACTGAGAACAGCAAGGAAGCCTCAGAAATTTTGATTTTACCATTGTAGTTTCATTTTAGTACTTAAATATAGGGAATCAAGAAAAAGAACAATTAAAAATAACACATAAGGATAATGAAGGATCTGTCACAGTGATACTGGAGTGGCGGACTTTCTGTTATTGTGTAAATTTAGAATTCCAGAAACTAAGTATATTAAGCAAAGTAGAAAGTAAATTCTGCATAAGTCGCCATGACATTGGTATTTTATTAGAAATATGGAAAGGACCATAGAATGGAAAATTTAAGACTATTTCTGTAAGTGTGAATTTGGAGGGCATGTGAGCTGAATAAAAAGGGATAGAAACCATTCATTGTTTACAGATAAGTACAGTATTCATACTGACAGTATATTTCTCAGTCCATGGAAGCCAGTCACCCTGAAATCCCAAATCTCTATGGCTAAAGGTTTTCATCCTCCAAACACCTCTTGGGCATTCCTGAGTGCTGATTCTATGTAAATAAGAGGTACGTTTTTGTTCTTGGCCTCACACATTCTGATATGTATAATAGTTTCTACCCTTCCTTCTGGTGAGGGGTTTCTGTTTTTAGGATGTAAATGACCATCACTTGGGCTGGGATCTCCTGCCTGGTTATCCTGCCCTACCGAGTCCTAGTCCATCAGTCTGCGTACTTATGCAGTCTCCGTGGCCAAGAAAGGAGGATAGGGTCTGTTAGCAAAATCAGAGAAAACTTTGATTCTAGGTAGATTCCATTGCTCTGCTCTCATCTTTGTGAAAGCTCTTTTGTATAGAAGACGTCAGATTCTACCAAGAAGCACCTTATTTACATTGATGGCCCATTAACACAACATGTAACCCATGGAGGAACGCAACAATAAATCATCAGTCACATAATTAAATAAATTGAAGCTTCTTGTCTTAAAGTGGGATAACACACAGTCGGTGAAGCATTATTTATTTCAAACCAAGCTAATATTGTTAGAGTAAACATTAAGGCAGGTGACTGCATTGCCTCAAAATATTAATTATACACTGTTTTGGCACCAATAATGAATGTTCAGGTATGGCCTTCTTTCCAGGGGAAATGCTGAAATATGTTACAAAGCAAAACTCTGAATAATCCAAGAGAGCCTGTCTCTGACATTGGTCAGGAGTCCATTCTTGGCCCCCACCACTGTTTTCCTCTCATGCAAAGGGCTCTGAGTGCCAAGTCTTCTTGTATTTTAAAATTTATCATGAATGACACATTTCCACTGAGTAACTTGGGAGAAAGTTCAGAAGTCTTGACACAGATGTGTGAGAAATTTTGAAATGACTGACCTCAGTGTGAATCCAAATTTGATGTCCTTTCTTTTTCCCAGTTGCCTTGGATGAGTTATTTAATGTCTTTGCCTTCTTTCCTCCTCAATAAGTTGAAGATGCTAGCACCTGTCTTTCATGAGTGTTGTAGGGATTAGCAATAACATATTTATTACACTTATAATATGGCGGTCTCATAGTTGACATTGTAAGTATGATGATGAAACCATGGTCATGAGTAATGTGAACTTGTGAGTTCTGGGAGACAGCAGTCATATCCTTAATAAGTGATATCTGACTTATCCATGGCCCCAAATGAATTCTGAGTGGATGCCTATTGAGCTAGTGATAATTTGCATTAGAGTCCTTTTAGTTGCCTGTTGGACTAGAGAATTCTCATTTCTTTTTTCTGTCTGTACATCTCTGCACTAGAATTCAGGCTCTGTGAGATCAAGGATCATGTCTTTCCTACTTATGGCAATATTTGCTCCACACCTAAGATGGTGCCTCGTACAAAGTTAACTGGCAAGATATATTTGAATGAATGAATCAAGAATGTGCAAATTGAAGGGGTGCCTGGATGACTCAGTCACTTAAGCATCTGACTGTTATTTCAGCTCAGGTCACAATTTCATGCTTCCGGGGGATCAAGCCCTGCGCGGTCAGCACAGAGCCTGCTTGGAATTTTCCATTCTCCCCCACCCCCTACCTCTGCCCCTCCCCCACCCACATGCTCACTCTCTCTCAAAATAAATACATAAAAATTTTTAAAAAGAATGAACAAATTGGGGAATTAGATCAAAAGGATGCAAACTCAAATGCCTACAGCTGTTTGCAAATTTTGAATTGTGCTGGGTATAAAATGGTAAATGAACAATGAAGCCCATGGCAGTCTGAACACCCCATCCAGGGATGTTTAAAGTCATCTGATGATTACACATGACAGCCACAGAAAACACTTGCGTACAGATTTGGTCTTGAAAAGTGAATCCAATCCATTCTCAGGTTGAAATGGGGGGTTCAGGGAACAAAGTGATTAATCTGTATTTAAAATTTCTTGGTGTCACCAAAACTAGACATGGTATTGCTTGCTGTATATCATCCATCTTTTTGGAGTTAAGCTGGTTTTATTTTCAATAGAAAACAAACATGTTGATAGTCCTATATTATAATTGGTATATGACAATATGGTATTCATTAGCCACTGGATGTGTTTTAAGTGCCTACTCTGTGTCTGACACAGAGGTAGGCATATGGCTACAATACCAAATACTGGAGCATTCAAAGTTTCATGGGTTTCATCCAACATTTCTCGCACCACTGCTACCACAGGGCAGTGGCTGGCACATAGTTGGGCTTTTGTGAACATTTGCTTAAAACTAAACATTTAATATGAAGAAGGAGATGGAAATCTCTATACACTGCTAGCTCAAAGTATATATGTGCATACTAGTACACAACGCAAACATATATATGTACACCATATCTTAGAAAGTAGCATGTTAAAACTTCTACTTCTCATCATGTGAATGTCTAAAATTAAGAATATTTGCTTATGTGGAGAAACTCTAAAATTATCAAGTGATTTTTCTTGAGCTAGAAACATCTATAGGAGGTATTGGAAGAACTTAAAATCTACTGATGAGATACCCAATGTAGCTTACACCCATTTCCTGTAAAAAAAAAAAAAAATTAAGTTTCAATTTCTTGTTAAAGAAAAACAGGCAGTGTTAAGTATTGGTGCGTTTTGCATACTCCAAACTTTTGTGTCTATAAACAAGTATTTATAAGGTGTTTGGAAAAACACTAAAGTGACCCATACATTCCACTTTGTGACTTGATGTCACTCTGTTGTGTGTGACACCTAGATGAGATGTATGTGCTCTGATTCAGTGTACGGAAAGGAAGACAATTTTCCACGAAAATTTCATCTTCAAGTTGCTAAAATTTATGGAGAAAATGTTTGTGGTCTACAATGTTTTTCAAAATGTTGTAAAAAGATATTTATAGGAGTCTTCCTCAAGCTGTATTGTGCAAACATGTACCTGGGAGAGTAAATGTAGATTCCGATTCAACAGATCTGGGTTATAGCCTTAGATTCACCATTTCTAATGAACTCCCAGAGACAGAATGTTGTCAGCCTACTTGAGTAGCAAGGGTTTTGAGCCATGTGAGTCCCATGCAACATACTTACTATTCTACATATATTTCATTCTAACCCACACGAAAAATCTATGATCATTACTATTATAGTTTTCATGATCTCTGTTTTAAAAGTTAAAAAAAAAAAAAAAGAATCTTGGTGAGGTAAGATAAGTGATTTGAAGTTGTACTTCTAGGAGAAAGCAGAGCTGGGATTTGAATTCAGGAATTCTAGTTTCAAGTTCATGCTGTCAAACACTCTATCTATTGTGTGTTGCTACTGCTTCAATCATGGAAACAAGGTCCTGTGTCCATATTCAGATGGTGATACGTTTAGAGCACACTTTTGGTACTCCTGCTTAGACTGGCTGGATTGGAATCTTGAAGCTTTAAGATCTACTGGAACCGTGGGGCGCCTGGGTGGCTTAGTCGGTTAAGCGTCCGACTTTCGCTTAGGTCATGACCTCGCGGTTCGTGGGTTCGAGCCCCGCGTCGGGCTCTGTGCTGACTGCCAGCTCAGAGCCTGGAGCCTATTTCAGAGTCTGTGACTCCCTCTCTCTCTGACCCTCCCCTGCTCATGCTGTGTCTCTCTCTCTCTCTCACCTAGAAATAAATAAAACATTAAAAAAAAAAATCTACTGGAACCGTTTATAATTTTCAGACATTATTTTTCAAGGGAATGCTTCTCAGTATTACTCAGTCACTCTCAGGAGAGTACAGACCATTTGCTTTAGCTCCCAATAGTGTGGGAAAGGTAAGTAACAATTACATGTGGGCCCAGACTTTGAATAGAATGAACTTTTATTGTTTTTACAAGTGATGCCCTGTGTGCACAAGTTATTGAGTGAATTTTGGGTGTTATTTTTAGATTAACAAAGAATTATACTCATCCCCATTAGTAATGGGGATGATTTTTCCTTCAAATCACACCACTGAGCATTTTTGGAACAATAGAATTTTTCTTTGTAGATGTTACAGAAGCATCATTTCTTTGATTTGTTGTGAAGAGTGAATATAGATTGAAGGAGTACATTAGCTCTCTACCTATGATTGGTGCAAAAAAATAAAATCCCACCAACATACCTTTCGTGTTATCAGTAGGAGGTGAGGAAGTCACTCTTTTCAACTTGGACACTAGCTGGCATCATCCTAATCAGCTCCCATTTTAACCACAGCAGTTAATAGGAAGGAAGATATTCTTGAGCCTGCCAATGCTTGTGTTACAGAACTGTAGCTGTTCATCAGAGATTGCTAGAATGCTACTCCCTCATGCCATTTTAATTGATCACCTTTTCCACCTTCTAACTTGTCCAGCATTCTCCAGCATCTGTCTAATCCACAGTACTAATTTTGACGTAAAACATAGCTAGCTGCAGTACAAGAAGATGCAATGAATAAGAATCATAAAGTGGAAAGGTAGGAATTGATGCATCCTGGGGAAAATGCCTTCCCAGGCAATTTGAAGCAACAAAATAATGCAGATGTCTTCTGAATGTTCTAAGGATTTAAGGCCATTGGTAAAAGAGAGCAAATTGAATAAGTAATATGAAGAATCAGCCGCAATAAGAGAATAATGATTTCATGAAGCAGTGTAGAAGGAGAAAGGAGAACAGGGAAATCTGAATACCTTTGATAGTTGAAAATGAAATGGAAATATAACAGCTTAACAAGCAGAATATAGAGAAAAGGCAACAAGATCATAAAAGATAACCAGTGCTTTTAAGCAAAATGAGGGAAAGAGGTTCAGAAATGTGGAAAATTGTGGCCACAGCATTTTTAGACAACAAAGAAGGAAGTGTAGCTTGGATTACCCCATTTAAAAACTACCTTTTCATGAATTCTGCCACTTTTCCTGAAAGTAATAATTAGTCACATATGTAATAAGAACCAGCAAGGATTGTAATGATAAATAGCAATAATTTTTTTAATGTTTTATTTATTTCTAGGAGAGAGAGAGAGACAGCGTGAACAGGGGAGGGTCAGAGAGAGAGGGAGTCACAGACTGAAACAGGCTCCAGGCTCTGAGCTGGCAGTCAGCACAGAGCCCGACGCGGGGCGCGAACCCACGAACCGCGTGATCATGACCTAAGCGAAAGTCGAAAGTCAGACGCTTAACCGACTAAGCCACCCAGGCGCCCCAGATAAATAGCAATAATTTTAGTGTGAATAATATGTAGATTGTGAAAAGAAAAGTAACAACAATTTTCCTATTGTTGCTAAAATTAATTTAATGCATATGGGCAAAAGAAAAGGATTTAGTACCTATTAGGTGCTCAGTTAATACTGAAGGTGTTTATGGTGCTGAGGCTGTAGCTTTTGTTACTGCATAAAATGTACAATTGCAAATGAAGGACATTCTGCGTTTCACTCTAGAATACACCAGAAACTAAATTCTTCTAGATGAAGGTCATATGTTCTCTACCAGGATTACATCACAGGAAGTGGTGGAAACTACCTGCCTTATTCACTTTTTTCCCTTCTTATAGTTTCCTAAAAATTATAGATTTTTAGGAAAATCTGTGCGTGTGTGCATGTGTATTGAGATCTGTATTGTGCAGGATAAAAAAAAATTCTATGATCATTATTAGTGAATCCCGATGTTCCTTTGCACTTTGGTGTTAAATTAAGGAAAGTGTAGTTAATAAAGAAATTGGCATTTTTCAATTGAAATCTTACGTAGATCAGTCTGGTGGAAGTACCTCCAGTGACTTCTCATTGGAGGAAACAGTTCCACAGATTTTTTTTTTTAAGGAAAATCTAATTACATGTGAATATTTCCTTAGTGGGAATCATCTTTAAGAATGTATAAAGAAATTAAAATTGCTCAATAATCAAAAGTCAAACCGATATATTCACACATTAAAACCAGCTTGTTAATATCCATGTTTCTATTGTCCTTAAGTCCTGCTTTGTCTTATAGAGTTTTAGGGAATGTCTAAAAGAAAGCAAATGTCTTATGACTTTACACATCCTTGTAACAAGGATGTCATTATCTAGAACTGAAGTTTATAGTTCTCTAGATTTGGGTATGAAATAAGTTGCCTGAAATAAATGGTTAACTAAAACTCAACCTGGGAGCTATATCCCTGAATACTCCAGCTCTTATTATAAAACACAGTTCAAAAATTTTACATTGACATTCAAAGTCTTTTTTGATCTGGCTCCAGCCTGTTTCAACCTGTTATCTGCACACAGCAACATAACAAAGGTTATGGCATTATTGACTCTGGGTGCCTATAGTTCCCTTCATCCCTCACTCTATTTATGCTATTTTCCCCACTGGGAGATGCCAAAATCTCTAATTTTCGTATTATCCTATTAGGCAATATTAATGGTATCACTTTACAAACAGGGGATGTGAAACCCAGAAAGATTAAGTAACTTGCACCAATCATATAGCTAGTGCTATTGGATCTGGGATTTAAACCCAAACACTCAGGCTTCAAAGTCTCCAAATTAGTTTACTATACCAGGCTGCCTCTCAAAACTTAGGTCTCCCATGGAACAGTTCTTAATCCTTCCTGGGAAGATTTGAGCTCTCTTTCTTCTCAATATCTTTATCGTTCTCTTTGTGCTCATCATCTTTTGCTTTGAATATTTGTTGTAAATTCAGTCATTGAACATTCATTTCCTATTGGCCAGGTCCTTTAGTAAGGACCAAAGTTGTATGATTCTTTCCTTCAAGAAACTCACAGTCTAGGTTTGGAGACAGGCAAGGAGCCAATATGTATAAGAAAATAATCACAAGACAGAACCATGACATAACTTAACTCACTGCATTTAATGTGTCTTAGTGGAAGCATTCACCAAGATACAGGATCACAGAAACCCAGGGGGAGAGAGGCTCATTTAGCCTGTAAGGACTGGAGAGGACTCTCCTTGCAAAATGGTATTTGAGCTGGGTTTTGAAGCCTGAGTGTGCTTTTCCTATATGGAGGGTCAAAGAGTGAGTTTCCAGTCAATGGAAATAGGATGAGCAAAACTTCAGTCATCAGAGAAAGTTGGACACACTAGGAAAATACCTGGGAGATATGGCAGTTAGACTGTAGTGGACATCATGAGATGGTCTGGAGGCACCAAGTCCAGATGGTTGGGTGAGGTGAGCTAGTTCCATAGAAGACAGGCCAAGGAGTTTGCCAGCATTTTGTAATTCAGTGGCAGCAGGGAGCCACTGAAAGTTGTATATGCGAGTGAGTCACTTGATCATCACAGCTATGGTTTTCAAAACTCAGTGTGTCAAATGAAATTTCTCCCTTTTTGGAACATTTCTGCAATTATAATGAAAGCTAAAAGGGAAAAGTCACTTTACTTGCTTACAATTTCATCATAGAGTCAACCATTCATTCTTGTCCTGTGGTCAATATGCCTATATGGGTTTATAGCATTTCAGGATTCTTTGGGGGGAAAACAGGAAGAATTGCATGAATTTTTACCGTAAGTGTAAAGGGACAGCATTTTGGTGAACAAAATGAAGATAGAATGTCGATTTTGTACTCTAAATAGTTAAGCCAGAGATTACAAACTCCATTGCCTGTGTGGGCCAAACAGGGAACCTTTATCAGTGAAGTGGCTAGAGGCAGTAGAGATGGGCGATGGCTGGGGAGAAAAAACACACAGTCTTTCTAATGGAACCATCACCTACTC
This sequence comes from Crocuta crocuta, assembly GCF_008692635.1. NCBI lineage: Eukaryota > Metazoa > Chordata > Mammalia > Carnivora > Hyaenidae > Crocuta > Crocuta crocuta. The sequence goes on from NW_027531893.1 coordinate 4,887,315, forward strand.
AGCTCATTGGATTTTTGCAATGCAGACATATGGTTCAGTATGCCTGGATATTATCATTTATCAAGAAGAGTCAAAATTATAGTATTTAGTGTTGATTTTTTTAAGTGCCAGCTTAAAGTTTATTTAAAAAGTGCTGGTAAAAGCTTAAAGCTTTTTCATAAAATTTTTAAAATGGTCAGTGGCTCAAACACGTGACCCCTCTGACCTCCAGTTTGTGGTCTCTGCCTTAGACCAAGCAAGCTTAGCTCAGAATTTCTGTACAACAGGTGATACTTGGGGTGCCTACCTGGCTCAGTCATTGGAGCATGTGGCTCTCAATATCAGGGTTGTTAGTTTGAGCCCCATGTTGGGTGTAGAGATTACTTAAAAATAAAATCTTAAACAAACTACAGTAACAGGTAAATGTGACTATGTCTGCTTACAGACCAAGACTGACTGGTCAGCAGTTATTGAGTTCCTACTTTATGCTAAGCCTTGTATAAGATTCTTTAGCAGCTATAAAATTAGTTAGACAGAGTGGGGAATTCTTAGGTTAATTCATGTTTGGAAATTTGTGTTTTGGCAATTGGCACATAAATACTAGATTTTCCTTTTGGCTATCTCCCTGTTATAATGTGTAATTCCAGAAATGTTTCTCTTATTTTGAGTCCCCAGTGGGGAAAATAACAAGCGTCAACACACATGAATTTAAATAGAAGGATGAGCTCTTGTCCTGTTTTTTTTTTTTAAGTTATTCCCCACCATTTCAGGAGGTAAATTGATGAGAAGATACATGTTTGTTTAGTTAGATTTTGTTTCTTACCTGGCCGCTCTGACATCAGTCACCATCGTCCAGTTGCTAGATTACACTTGAAGAGATTTTCATACTGATTCTTGTTTTCACCATGACCATGCTTTTTTCTGTCTGCTTCTCTTTTTTTCCTCTCTCTATTCTAGCTCCATTTGTGGCAGAAAGCTCTTAAGTGAGTCTTTACATTGGAGGTTTGTATGCTCAGCCTGTCAGCCTGTGGATCCGTGTGCTATTACCGAGTTTTATCCTCTGAGTACATAGCCTGTAGTTGGGTTTGAATATTAAGTGTCAAACTCCAATGCGCTGGTGAGAGATTTGCAGCAACCAGCAGGCCTCTTCCGCATCTCTAAAAGCTGCTGGGCACTCTCTTTATTGATAAGCGGACTCATTTCACACATGTCAAATTACTGGGGTGTAGCTACTGATACAGCGCATGATGCTGAAGGTATGGTTACCTGGAGCTGGCCTCTTCCCTGGAATGAGTAGGGGTCAGGACACTCACTCATGAGGAAAACGTGTAGAGCTGGCTCTTTCACAAATGCAAAGGTTACTTCAGAGAGCCCGGGGAGCTTTTTGTCAGTTCTGTTTGCAAAGAGATAGGGAGTGAAGGATTATGATCCTTGGCACCGATAATGTCCCCTGGGCCACAAGCTAATCCAGCAGGACACCAGATGCAACATAGCCATTTTATTTGTACATTTCTATACGGTTATCATGGAGGGCAGGAATGGAAGAAAAGGCTTAGGAGATAATCATCAAACAACATCTTTCCTCCTGCAGAGGAACTAGAGCCCAGGGTCTGCTTGCATTTAGCCATAGCTGCAGTCACTCTTGACACAGACACTTACTGAACACCTACTATGTGTCAGGCACCTTGCCAGGTGTTATAGGTGTGATTGTGAAGGTACCTGAACTCACAGAGATCTCATTCATGGAACTGGCCATTCCTACACTCATCCATTCATCAAACACTGGTTGTTGCCTTGATACCAAGTTCAGTGCTAGATATTCAACTAAGAAAGAGGGTAGACATTTAGCTCTGGAAGCAGAAAATCCTGGCTTTTCCAGTAAAATGCTGGGGGACCTTTTTCCTCACTGCCTCACTTAGCTCATCTTGAAAATGGATATTAAAGCAGTTCCTGACTCATCGGTGGCTGTAATGATTATTGTTGGGTGGTAGTGGGGATATTTTAAGAACATTTACCACACGACATGACACATATGTTCATGGTTGGAGTGCTATCATAAACTTACTGTCTGGAGGGAGGCCATAAATGAGTGACCACATAGAGAGTATGCACCCATGGCTCTGCTGTCAAATGGTGGCTTAAATTCCAGCCTCCCTACTTACTGGTGTTCTTGGGCACTTTACAAAGCTTTTCTGAAACTTGGTTTCCTCATCTGTAAAATGAGAATGATAATAGTGTTAACTAGCCCAATTCTCCTGCATGGTACTTTCCGTATATCCTTTGCCCATTATTTTCCATCACACTATGGGGATCTCATGCCTCAGAGAACCACTCAGAGCTCTGCAGGTGCCTCCTATTATTATGCACCACAGGTAAACAATGTATTCCTAAGATGTAGAAAACAATTGTCAATTTATTTGACAAATTTTGGGTTTGTTTTTAGGTTTTCAAAATCATCAGAGTGTAACAGCTGGTGGGGCTTGATGATTCCTTTTCAGATCAAGTTGAATGCAGCTGCAAAGTGTCTGAACTTCGCCTTTAGCTAAGCAGATCCTGATGGGTTCAGTTAGCATTGTACATGCATATGATTCACCAAGACCTTCCTTCTGGGTTGGCAACAGTGCTAATTAAAAAGTAAAAATACCCTTCGTGTCAATATACCAAGCAAGGTTCAAGAATGACAAGCCATCTCAAGAGAGTGTTTCCCAAAGGTTAGCCATTGAAATGAAACAAATCATGGCAAATTCACATATTTGTTGGATGCAAATGTAACCCAATATTTAAATGTATTGCCTCGCCCTTCGGGTGTTAATGGAAAATTTAGAATTATAATCTGCCTTGGTTCATGGATGACCTGGCCTCTCCCACACAGTAATTTGAAGCTTAAAAGCCCAAAGGGTTGAACTGGGAGGGCACACTATGGCATTGCTTAGAGCAGATTTTAGACTCTATAGGGACCTCAACCTATTCCCTGTGTTGTCTTGGTCATCGTCTATGGTACCTCCTCATCTTTGTGCCCAGGTAAGGAGTGTCTGCCATTACAACCCACAGTTTGCTTTGGAAGGTGCAACCTACCTCCTTAGCAATGGTATAAGTGTTGGTAACTTTAGAAGGGAAGGTCAGACTGAATACTAATTTTACAAAGAAGAAGGAGAGGCAGGTGCCTAAAGCGTTTGACATCCCCAGGGGCTCATCTGAATGGGTAGACCCATTTCCTTTTGTGCCCCCTTGTCAGCTGATCTTTAAGAGATGACAGCTAATGTCATTGTTAAGTTTCTACAATTAGCCAAGTAGATCTAAAGACTCAAAATGTATTAATTCATTTATTCCTCAGAACAACCCTTTTTTGGGGGGATGCCTGAATGGCTAAGTCAGTTAAGTGTTCCACTTTGGCTCAGGTCATGATCTCATGATTCTTGAGTTTGAGCCCTCCATTGGGCTTTTGGCTGTCAGCACAGAGCCTGCTTCGGATCCTTTGTCCCCCTCCCCACTCTCCTCTCTCTCTCAAAATTGAAATAACATTAAAAGAAAAAAACAACCTTTTGAGTGGCATTACTCTGATTCCCATAGTATAGATGTAAAAACTGAGGCTCAGAGAAGTTGAGAACCTTGCCCAAAGTCACAAGGTCAGCAAATGGGGCAGTGCAAATAAATAATCAGAGAAATTCAGAGGCTTCAGAAATTGCATTTTATAATAGCTTCCTGAGTCTCTGTCTCTCTGTCTCTCTCCTAGTCTATTTTCTACCCTGTGGCCTGTTATTCTCATAAAACACAGGTCAGGATGTATCATCCATTTCCTCAGACATCCTTCATGGATCCTTCATGACTACTAGCCAAAGCCTAAACTTAATCATTGACAGCGGTTTAGGGCAGAGCTTTTGGGATCTGATAGGTATTGGTTAAGGACATGACTCCACATCTTATTACTCACTTATCTTTCCACTACCTGTGTCCCTGAACTGTTTCTTCAACTCTAAGACTGGTATCAAGAATGCCTACCTGACAGAATTATTAGGGAAGCTCAACCCTTAGCCTCTGTAAAGCAAGGAGCGCAGTGCCTAGCATTAAGCACAGAGTAAGTGTTCCTTACATTAGTGCAATTGCTAGGTCTGGCCCATGGAGCCACCTACATTTGGCTTCATGTTTCCAGCGTCACTCTCCTCAATAATCTTACCTCACTGTGGCTCACAACAGCTGCTCACTATTCCCCAGTATGCCACGAAGTTTCATGTTTCCACCTGTTTCAGCCACATTCTTTAAGGAGCATTTTGTCCAATTCTTCATGTTCCCCTTCTCTGGCTGTTGAACAAACAAATCCTAGTAATTCTACATGAATCATCTTTGTTATCACTTGACCCTGTCTCTCTCCTACCCCCCCCCCACCCCCCCGCCAAGTCCTATTGCATCACTACTTAGTTTCTCTGCTTGGAACCTTGTTTTACGTTGCTTCCTATCAGCTCTTATGGATATGAGCTAGTTTGAAAAACAGGGCATCCCATTCATCTCTGAGTCCAGAACTGTGCCTGACCACCATGTTTTGATCGTTTTCACTAAGTGGGAGCTCAGAAAATGCTAAAAGGATTAATGAGTAGATGCACACATTAAAATGAACAAAATACTTACATTATGTTCCTTTTTAACAATACTTACTTCTTTTGAATTGCCATTGTAGAAATTCCTTGAAGACTAGAATAAGAACACAGAAACACTGGAATATAAAGTTTTCTTCCTTTTGCTCCTTTAAGTTGTAGACTTATTTAAGATGCCTACATATTTCAAATATGAAAGAAATTATGCACACGAAGACTCTAAATCTCTGTAGAATAACTTAGAGTTTCATACGCATGAATTCCGTATTTTTGATGGGTGTCACGTGGTATCAAAGTATGTGGACCATGGGTGGAAATTAAGTGAATTACTTTTTTTTTTTTTTTTTTTCAAGTTCCCAGCTGGGAATTTGCTTTAGGATTAGGGAGTATTTTCTTATTAAGTCATGCAGATCTTAGTAAAATAACTACCTTTATTAATATGATACTTGTCTAATTCTTGTGAATGGATGAAGCATTTTGGGGTAAGTTGGAGCATTATGAGATCTAGTTTCCTGAGAAATGAGGAAAAATAACTTATAAATGTTTCTGTGAAGATTCTTTGATGAAAAAATTTAACAGAGAAAGTTTAGAAGAGGGGCTGGAACTTAGTATGCCAGGGTCTACTCCATGTGAGGCTGAAACATGAAGCTTCACGTAATAGAAGTTGCTAAAAACTGTCACAGAGGTATGTGCAAGGATTTTATGAAGGAATTTACATGAATTTCAATTAATTCTCAGAGCAATCCTATGGTTAGAATACTACTAGCCATTTGCCAAAAGAAGATCCTGAGGTCCAGAGAGATCCATGAATGTCCCAATCTATTATTAATAGACAAGTATCATATTAATAAAGGTAGTTACTTTACTGAGATCTGTATCACTTAATAATTATTGAAAACTCAAAATTCAAGTTTTGTTTACTGTGGGTCCTGAGTTCTTACCATTTTACCTTATTGTCTCTCATGACAAAACCACAAAAGCAAGTATTTTTGTCCAGAAACTTCCTATGTTTCTTGTAGCTGAGTCTACAATTTTTATTACTTACTGGAAATTATGCTGTAAAGAAAATATCACCCAAAACGAGTGGGGATGAAGTCTCACATTACACACATAACTTTTGATTGTTACCATTGTGGCCCTTGGAATATTTACCAAACTCTTCATGACTTTGGTCTAGTTTTAGGACTTTTCCTTCTCTCACATGGAGATGTTGAGTGGTGTATTGATCTACCTTTCTGCCTAGCTCTCTTTCCTTCATTTTGTTTTCTTTGTTTTTCAAAACATTGTACCAAATGGCTTGGTGGTTCTTTGCTAAACATAAAGGATTGGCTATGGGGAATTTTCTTTTGTTTTTAAAAATCTGTTGCATATCTTTTAAAATTAGTTATTACCTGGTTTTCTCTACTTTTGTTTATTTTGGGGGGATTTTATGGGGTTGGAGTTTTATACCAAGAGGCACACAGCATATGACAATGTCGACTCCTCTTGAAACTTACACAAACTTTGGGGGTGTCTGCTGTAACTTTGTGTAACTTTACATACACTTTGGGGGTGTGTTTCCTAACTGTAAGAACACACATGAACCATGGGGCGCCTGGGTGGCTCAGTTGGTGAAGCGGCTGACTTCGGCTCGGGTTATGATCTTGCGGTTCATGAGGTCGAGCCCCGCATCGGTTTCTATGCTGACAGCTCAGACCCTGGAGCCTGCTTCGGATTCTGTGTCTCTCTTTCTCTCTGCCCCTCCCCTACTCAGACTCTGTCTCTCTGTCTCTCAAAAATAAATAAGTGTTAAAAAAATAAAAAAAGAATACACATGAACCAGATTACCAGGAGAAATGAAAAAAAAGAGCAGTTTTATTTATTTATTTTTTTAATGTTTTATTTATTTCTAGGAGAGAGAAAGAGAGACAGCGTGAGCAGNAAAAGGTCCAACACCTTTATTATGAAAATGAGGAAACTGAGACTCAGCCAGTTAAGTAACTTAATCAAGACCCAGCAGCTAGTTAACAGCAAGAATGGTACTAAAACCCACACTTCTGCTAGTGACTAATTTAAGAAACTTTTTCAAGGCTTTATATTTTTGCAGAATACCAATTTAGGGAGAATTTTTAGATGTAAAGAATGTAGCAATGCATCTTTGAAAAATACCCTTTGTGACTCATAAAAAAAAAATGGAAGTATTATCAGCAAAGGTACTTCTTTTATTTTATAGAGAGGTCTCTCCCATCCTTGAGAGCAGACCCTGCCACAGTGATTCTGTCAGGATCTGATGCTGACAGTTCTTATACATAAAGATAACCATACCAAGCTTGCCTCGATAGTTTTACCGTTTCTTGAGATTACATTCTTGAGATGATGAGACCAGCTTGAATTTTCACTGTAGTTGTGAGACCTTTCTTAGGTTGAAATGAATTCTGATAAGCTGATTATCTCTCTGAAGAAAATATGATGTCCACATTTCATAGCTTAGTTCCTATCACTTTAGTGCCATTTTTATTCTGAGACATCTTTCCTGGCCTAAATTAAATAAGGTAATAAGGTGCTCTGGAGTCCAACACATATTAAATAGAATTAAAAAAAAAAAAAAAGACCTACAGGGTAGAGGATGGGTTTTCTTCATGGTATATTTTCTTTCTTCATGTTGAAGCAGGCACTGCTAGCTAGTTTCCTTTTCTTTATGGAGCAATGAGTTATGAAGCTCAAAAATAAAGTGTTCTCAGTGGTGTAAATAAAGCAGTAATCTGAGCAAATATATCACCCTGTGTACTGAGGGTTTTGTCTTTCCCTTTCCTTTTGTTTATGTTTTTTGTTTTTTTGTCTCTTTTTGTCCCTTCTCCACTACAGTCTCATTTATGTTGTTGTGTATTGTTGACACATTAATCTTGGTAATAGAAATGAAAGCTACTTTTCATTGAAAAATAGATTCAAAGTAAAAGATGATTAATGAACAAAAGCACCATGCATTCCCAATGATGTGCTTTGTATCCTAGCTCTCATAAATCTGTCTGTATTTCAACCTCTCACACACTCTCCGATTACTGTCTCCATTCTCCACTTCACTCCAGTGGAACTGGTTAGTTTAGCCCCCAGCCTTCCAGGTGTCACGGAAGAAGGACAGTGAGAGTCATGGGGAGGATCTTCCCCCGGGCACCATACACCGGACAAAGGGAGTCTGAAGGCTGGCAAGGGATGCTTGCAGTGCAGGGAAGAGACTGTTCCTTCCAATCACGATGTATGAGAGGCCTCCCTTTGTAAGCCTGTTGCTCGTCCCTGTACAGTTTCTCTTTCAGTGACAAAATGTAGCAGAACTAGTGAGATGATGGATAATAACCAAAGGGAATTGGCTGGGCAGAGATGATCTCCTATGCAGTAACTTCCCCTGTGTTTTAAGAGCCATGATGGCATCACAGCACAGCTAAGCTCCTCTCTTGTAAAAGCACATCAGTGCCTCTGTTAAGTCATCAAGGCTCTTCTTGGGAACCAAGCTTCTCTGAGCTGCCACAAGAACAACATGTTTAGTTAGAATAGGAGCATTCTCTTTAACAGCAAATATTAGGTAATCACCACTCAGATCAGGGTTCAGGTTGTAGCTTCTCTGTGGGACTTGCCTCTCTGAATATTATGCTTCATCTGAAAATTAAAGCTAATAATGGCCGCAGCATGGGATACAAGGATAATTCAGTGGGATGTTCCATGCAGGTTGTTTATCACAGTACGTGCTACAGAGTGGGCAGGGGGGTATTGTTATCATTATGATTATTATTCTCTTGATAGTTTTATTGTCTTTAGATACCCTAACATATATATGTCCCTGTCTGTCTCCACTAGATACTTCCTGAGTTCCTTTAATATCGCATTCTTCTCTGTCACCTTTCCTTGTTTCTCAAGACCTCACCTTGGCAGGAGGACTTCAATATGATTAAAGTAGGTGCAGCTCGAGAACACCCACTGTAGCCATACTCCAAGCCCTCTTCCTAAGTAATCTCATTTAATCGTTGTAAGAATCTACAAAGAGTAATTTTCTTCCTGATCCCCATACATGAGAGAATTGAGACCCAGACATATAAAGTAATTTACTCAAGGTCACCCAGCCAGGAAGCACTGAAACTTGGGTTTATACCCCAGTGGGGATGACTCCCAAGGTCAAAGCTTTCCCTTTATGCCTACGGTGGTCTCTTAAAATGTTATGATCTGTCTTCCAATTGACTTGCAAGAAGCGGGACCCCTGGGTAGATAGGGAAGTTGGGCCTAAAGAAAGAGCTTTCAGGACAGAGTGGTTAGCGTTGTACCCTTGGGTCTCGGATTGAGACCCTTGGGATCCCAGGGGGAAATGTGGTTTTGTTCTGGAACTAGCTATTCACTCATCTATTCAGCAAATATTTAATGAGCCCCAGTTTTGTTCCAGGTGCTGTGTTGGGTATAGAGCATTCGGAGCAGAACAAAACCCTGGGTGTCAGAGTCCTCATGAGTATGCAGTCATGGAGTTCAGCAGGAGAGGCAGATACTAATCAAATGGTGGTGTTCTGCAGTGCAGTTATAACTGAGATAAATGCAAGGAGAAGGAGCCTGTCCTAGATTTGCTGCAGAGAGGGATCTGGGAGGCTGTGCTAAGGAAGCGATATTTGAGATGAGAGTTGAAAGCACATGGGGTAGAAACCACATGGTGGGTGTGTGGGGAGGGAGTGTCTACTTTCTCCTGGAGCCTGGCACGTTGCAGGTGACACTGAGCCCTCTCTGTTATCACTTTCCTTGAAGCAGCAGAGTTTCCTGTGTCAAATTTCTGCAGAAATTTCCATCCTGAGTTTTTTATGTGAGGAGCTTTGTGGTTTCTACATGGATAAGATCCCTTGGTCTCCTTAATACCAAGTTTGTAGCAGGCCAGCTCCAGACACTGATGAATTTGAGTAAACACAGTTCATGAGAACTCATGAACATTTGCTGAAAAAGCCTCATTCTTCTTGGTGGAAAGAACTCACTGGCCATTTCTACCACGATGGGAAGGAACATTTCTGTCTTCCAAACAGTTTTGTGCAATACCAGTAATCAGCTAATGGTTCCAATCCATTTCTGCTGGTCTTTTATCATTCAACCTAAGAATCTGTCTGCAGGAATTAAAAATCTTTTCTCTTTCTGATTTACTTTCCTCTGACCCCTGGTACCTCTAAGGAAATCTCACAGGCCACCCCTTTAAATGGTGGAAATGTGAAAATCTCTGGGCTCACAGTAGGATTGGTAAAGGAAACTATTTCAGGGAAGCTGCTTTGTGAAGATGGCGGTCACACTTTCTCTCCTGCTAGAAATGAGACGCAGGGCCCCACCAAAGAAGTCAGACTTGATAGCATCTCTAAAAAAATTTATAGGTGTATCACATACGGCTGCAAGTATGATGTTTAGAGTCCTATAGAACCAGATTTGGACACTGGCTTTACTGATTTTTCATGGTAACACCTGGTAAAAATTCTTTCAGATTTTTTAATGCCTAGTTCATCATCACCAGAAGGGAAATAATGGATGTCATGCCCACAGGAGATTTTGCAAGTAAAATGCCCAGTACATGGTAGATGCTTAGTATTGAATAGTGATCATAACAGTTATGATTTTTATTATTTATACATTTATTTATTTAGATCTTGGTGAATCTCTATGGGAATCTGTATAAGCCTTATACATCCAGGGGTGGTAATCTTTTTCTATAAAGGACAAAGTAGTAAATATTTTAGGGTCTTTAAGTCATAAGGTCTATTACAACTACTCAGCTTTGTTGTTTTAGCATGGACATGCCCATAGGTAATACATAGTTGAACGAGTGTGGCCGTGTCCTGATAAAACTTTATGAACAGAAACATGCCGTGTGTTGGATTTTACCTATGGCAAGCTTTATCAGTACAGTTGCCTGGGCTTGAACCTGTGCATGGTCCTCTGTAGGTCTTACCTGGATAACTCAGGTCACCAAAACATGTGTTGGAAGGGGTAGAAATTCATTTAAGCTAGGCTAGCTGAAGGCACACTTTCTTAGAAAGACACACAGTATTTCATGTTCATCCTCAGTGTAGAATGTTCAGCAGGGCATCAGGAGTGGTGGAATAAGAAATATGAATGCTTCTGAGGCCTAGGTGACAAGCTAGGCACACTCTGTCCCTTCCACAGTGTGGGCTCGTCTGCTTCTCTCAGCATTGACTCCATTTACCCTGCATTCCACAGATGAACTTGCTCTGCTATGCTTTCTCCTTGTCTGCCACAGCTACTCTCAGAAGATGCCCTTGGTTCCCAGACTTCCTCACTGTGCTGATGCCATGCTTACAAGCTGACATAGTGGTAACATTGTTTTCATGCCCACATTGTAATTTCCTAAGATAGTGCCCCTAATGTTCATCGGAGGGTCAGGACTCCCTGCTTCCTATCACCTGTCCAGTGGGAAACAAGGTGACTATGAGCAAAACCAGGTGCATTCCTGGGCAGGTACCATTCTTACAAACAGTGAGGTGGAGTATAGAGGAGCACCAAAACTATCCTCCCCTTCATTTCTTCTAACACAGAACTTCGCTCAGTACTGTCTCCAAGTGACACTGCTTGCCTCAATACCATATTTCAAGTGCCCAGCATAGGCCTGGCTATAGGGTGATCTCTCTGCTTGTATAAGAAGAAATTGATGGCATTTCCCACATGAAAGAACATCCCTCTTTCCTCTCACTCTACACCAAAAAGTTTTAATTATATTTAAATTAAAATAATCAGGTCTCAGGTATATTTTCTTTCACAGAGTTGTTATTGCATACTTTGATTTTGATGTCCTGTCTCATCTCATGTACTTGGTAAAAAAAAATATATATATATATACATCTTGAAATTTCCCTAGAGTTCAGCTTCCTTTTGTACTAGGTGTAGCTAAAGTTTGGAACAGAATAAAAAGAACCTCATTGCCTTACACATACCCTGTTATCTCTGTGGGTTCAAATACAATTTCTCTAAGAAGGCTGTGGTACCTTTGCTCTTTCTAGCCTTGAATCTGAGAGTCTCAGGATTTCTTTGGAGTACACATAGCAGCATCTTTTTGACAGACAGTGCAAATTAAAAGATCCAGTGTGGCCTGGGAACCAGGGACCCAAACTTGCCCCTTGGGTTTTCATTTACAGTTAGGCACTGCAGACACAATTATTGCTGACAGGGAAGCAGAGGCTGGTGGCAGAGTGCGTGTGACGGGAGGCTCATGCCAACCCGTAATTGGGAGGATTATTTTTAATCAGAACATACCCTACAGCCCAAACATTAGAAATCTCCTGTAAGGGCAAGACAGGAAATTAAACACACCAACAATAAGCCTCAAAGCGGGGGATGGCATGTGGGATGTAATATTGTTAGTCTTTCGAAGGTCCCTGGAGCTTTAAGTAGAAGTTTGCTTCCCTAGGGAGAGAGACTGGGAAGAAGCTTCCCACTGGGAAGTCACAGATCCTGTACCTGCGTCCTTGCTAGACAGGTGAGTATAGCCAAATTAAATGCAGCAGGCAGGCTACTTGATGTTTATTGCACTTAGTATAACAAGTCAAATATAAGCCTTGGAGTAGCAGCTATAGTTATACTTCATCATTAAGGGAAAAGCTTCATTAGTTCTTTATTTTTAGAAATCTTATTGAGCACCTACTTTGTGCCAGGTGCTGTGTTAGCCACTGGTATGCCTTGCCTCTGCTGTTGCAGTCATCTGGATAATCTTATCCTCTGGCAAAATTTTGCAAAACATACTAAGACTTTTTTTTTTTTTTATTGGAAGGACTGTTGTTGACCAAGTAGGCATCATTCTTGGGCATTTACTGAATAACAATGCCAGGTAATTACATTGTGTAATCCTCACACCAACTCTCTGAGTAGGGCATTATTATACCCAATTGATAGAGAAGAAAACTGAGGCTCTGAGATGTCAGGTAGCTTGCTTAGAGTCACATGGCTTAATGAATGGAAGAATTAATTTGAACCCAATTCTGTGTCCAAAATCTATATAGTACTATCACTCATAAATAAAATAAATCACAGCCTAGGGCTTTAAAGTGTTGAGGACTGTAAATACATTGGAGAGAACAGACATAGAGACTGTTGTCTATGAGTGATGAGTGCTCAGAATCAATAATGGAATTCTAAGACTGGGGAAGAGGGAGCTCTGTATTGTGGCTGGCCAGGGCTCCCCAGTGACATGAAGTATAGGTACATGTTTACCTGGGAGACAAAGAAGGAGCAGAATCCCAACCACGGGACCAGCTAGTGATAGTAGAGGGCATGGGGCATTCAGTTTTAGTTGAGAACTACTATTTCTTGGATTTTGTTCTTGTTCAGCTCAGTCACTTACATTTAGTAAATATAAGGGGGGGGAAGAGAATATTTTGGGAATACTGCAAGCAGAGACCAGGCATCTGAAGGGATGGGGTAGGATGCAAAAGATGATGTGAGAGAATCGACTCTCAAAGTCTTCCTTGCTGCCCTTGCTGCATAGAATGCTTATGTGTGATTACAGTGGGAGATGGTCTTTAACCCATGGCTCTCCCTAGGAAATAAACCACACATGGACAGTAAAATTACACATCAGTTCTTAGTCTAGGGCTCTCCGTGCCTAGATCCTATAGTGAATCCAGGGACATACTGAATTGTTTGCATGCTCAAATGTGGCTGGTCCAGTCATCCACCTGCAGTAGTGGCCATTGGTCAGCAGCCTCATCTTACATGCCTGAGAGTCACTGGATTCCCTTGGAGAGGGTCTCTGTCTCCAACCTAAGGAAGCTTCCGTGTACTCCCCACCTTGGCTCACTCTCATCCCATCCCCGATATGATCAATACTAGCTTCTCCACACCCCATCATTGCCAAATTGCACATAATCAGTCCATATGGTACTGGCTGCATTACTGTGTTTGATGTGACTATGGACCCTTTTTTAGGACCATTAAACTTAAGACACCTGAGTAGGTTTGGAAAGTGTGCACCCACTCACAATCAGTGATTAAGAAACAGCTTCCTAATCTGAATGAAGCACTGGTAGAGAATCCCCCTAGCTAGTTGAGATGCCACCCTTTGAGACCAGTGTCTTACATGTGCCTCTTTTATTGACATTAACAGAAGCCCACTCAAAGTAGCTCAAAGAATGGAGATATTTATGACCCGTCATAGGAGTGAGTCCTCCCCCCCCCCCTTCAGAAGCCTCCCTCCCATGGCCTCTCCAGTCTTGCCTATTCTTGTCTCAAATCCATTTTTCTTGCTCCAGAGCCTGGCTTCTTCTCTTCTTCTCACTGAACACATGGCAGAGAATGGGGATGCCACAATTACTGAGTTCTCAGTTCTAGAAAGTAGCAAAAACTGAAGAGTACCTTCCAAATTCCTGGGAGAAAATTGAACTGAGATCCGGTGAGGGTTTCATTACTACTGAACACAGTCCTAATGGAGCCAGGATAATATATTTCAGACAGGATTTCCGGATCTATTCTAGGCAGAGATGGGGTAAGGGGAAGGAAATAACTCAAAGAAGCTATGTACTCACCCAAAGCATGTCTGAAGTTAGCAACAGAGTGAGGAAGCTTTCCTTCCACCCCTCCTCCCTTCCATCTATTCTTCCTTTGACAAATATATATTAAGTACTTTCATATTCACAACAATGTGGTCAGAGCTGGTGTCAAAATGGTGATGGAGAGAGACACAGCCCCTGCCCTCATGGAGCTAATATAGTGGAGACAGCCAGTTAAATCATTTGTACCTGAGTGTTAAGTGACAGCCATGATAAGTGCTGTGAAAGAAGGGCTCATGAGACCAGGTAGTAGGGGTTTCCATAAGAAAGTAATGATGAATGGGAGTTAATGAGTGTTAAGAGCATCCCAAGTCGAAGATGCAGCATGTACAGTAACCCCATGGCAGATGATGAATAAGGTATGATCCAGGACTAGAAGGTCCCTGGGTCTGATACACTAGGGGTCCAGAGGGAGGGTGTGCCTGCTCACTAATAAATAAATAAAGCTGGAGCTGTGGCCAGAAGCAAACCATGCAGGATATCAGGCTATGTCACAAGGTATAGGCTTTGTCCTGAATGGAATGAGAAGCCATCAGTGCAGGGCTTAAACAGTCAAGCAGTACAGTCACAATCACATTCTGTAAAGATTGTTGTGCCTGCTCTTTGGAGGAATGAGAGGCGCAAGCCTAGAGACAGAAGGTGATCTCTGCAGCCTATTGCGGTCATCCAAGTGGGGAAATCCTCAAGCAGTCTGTGGCAGTCTGTGGGGGTGGAAACACTCCAGTACCAGCCCGATTTACCGAGTGAGAGAGTTAAACTGCACGCTGCCTGCCCAGGGGTCATCAACTCCAGTGTTTTGGAAGTAATTGGTTTGCTATTTTGTGCGTCCATTTGGATGGAGTGCAGAGGTGAGGGCAGCTAATGCAGGAAGTGAGCAGTCACCTCTGTTCTGCCTGACTTTGTTCACATTTTGTTCACTCGCAGCCCTTTGGCTCCGGCATGGCCTCAGTATGATGAGAATTCCACCTAATTCCTCTGGGACCCAAGGTTCTCCCTGGTCACAATTTGCTCTTTAGGTGGTTTGCAAGAGTATTTGCAAACTCAGGACAATCTTCGTTCATTTTTGTTTTGTTTTGTTTTTAACATCTATAGCTCCTCTGGAACTCTAGAGAGCATCTTAGATTTTTCTCATTGTCTCGTGCCATTGCTGCTAATGACCGTTTCTATTCTCACCTTGTAACAATGGTTCTCAGCCTTTGTTTGCTTTTATAAAACAATCTGCCTGGAGAATTTGATGGATTCTTGCTAGTAAGGGGAGGAGGTGGTTATAAAGTTCATTTTGACTGCAGGTTGGATTAAAAGCAGATCTAAAGGTGTGGGCATAAAGCTAATGTGGATGAGAAGTTAACATTATCATCTGGGTACCAAGTATGGGAACACCAGTGAATACTATTTTGCTTAGGGAGAAGTTCTCTCTGGAATGAATTTCAGTGCCCTTCCTTGGAGCTATACCACTTTGGTTCAATGAGGAATCACTGCTGATTACGTCCAGTGTAGTGAGCCGCTGCTAAGTGGCTGGGCACTGTGCCAGATGATGAGGCTACCAAATTGAGTAAAACATTGTCCTTGTCCTCCAGGCGCTCACAGCCAGAGCAAGCCAGCTCTACAGTGGGTCAGAGTGTATGATTCCTGTTCAGATAGAAGGGTGTATGGAAGACCACAGGGCCCCTGGAAGAAATTCAGTCCAGCTGGACAAGTCAGTGAAAGCTGCAGAGAGAAGTTCACACTTGGGTAGACATTGAAGAAGGAGTTGAAACTGAGCCAGGATTAAGGTAGTTGAGGAAGAAAGATGTGACCAAAGGTATAACAAGGCTTCTGTCTTTGAAGTAGTTCAGTTTAGCTGGATCCTAGAGTATGTAAGTGACTGAAGGGAAGGAAGAAGTAATTAGAGAAGGTTGCCCAAGAGTTAAGAAGGTGGAACCTGACAATAGAAGCTGCTGTTATTTTTAATAAATAAGAAGACACGTGTAGTTTTTGATACAAAGCCTGGGTGTACTGTGGGTTCAATAAAACTATTACTACTGCTCTTGTTTCTATTATTATTATCATTACTATTATTATTATTATTAGGACACAGATAATTCTCTAGCTGAGGCATACTATGAATTTATAGAACATAATTATATATTTTGAATATTCATTTCCTAACTCTTCCTACCTCCTTTTTTCAAATCATATTCTGTCACTTCACATGGTTACATTCTTCTCATCATTAAGATCTCAGTTCCATTGCTGCTTCCTTAGCAAAGTCTTCCCCAACATCCCTAACTAAGATCTGTCTTCCGTATTGGACTGTAGGCACCAAGAGGACAGTGCTTGGCATAAAGAGGGGCTTAATAAGTAATAATAAACTTTTATACAAACTTCATTATAAAATGAATGTCATGGGATGAAAAGTACATCATAGGGACTATAGTCAATAGTATTATAATAACTTTGGTATGGTGACAGGTAGTAACTAAATTTATTGTGGCAAGCATTTTATAATGTATATAATTGTCAAATTAGTATGTTATATACATGAAATATAAAATATTGTATTTCAGCTATACTTCAGTAATAATAATAAATGTTTAAATGGCATTGACTTTGTGCCAGGATAATGCTAAATAAGCATCTTATAAATACTAACTTCTAATACTTATCTCAGCCTCTTGAGATAAGTACTATATTTATTCTCATTTTATAGATGAGGAAGTTGAGACCAAGAAAAGTTAAGTGACTTCGTCAAGGTCACAGAATAGTAAGTAGCAGAGCCATGGATGACTGGGATGGATGGATGAACAGAAGGAAGGAACAAAGGGCAGATAAATGACCACTGTCGCCACCATCCTTACCACTTCATGGCTGTGTATACTCTCAGGCTTCTCTAAATGCAAATCTCTCTTTTTAGTAATTTGGAATCACTCTGTATTCTCAGATGCTGTAATTCATCAACACCAGTGGGCTCACCAAATTGAAAATAAAAACTCCATCATATTAAGCTATTAAGAGGGGCACCTGAGTGGCTCAGTTGGTTAAGTATCCGACCTCAACTCAGGTCATAATCTCATGGTTCCTGAGTTTGAGTCCCACATAGGTCACTGTGCTCACAGCTCAGAGCGTGGAGCCTGCTTCAGATTCTGTGTCTCCCTCTCTGTCTGCCTTTCCTCTGCTTACTCTATGTTTTTCTCAGTCTCTCAAAAATAAATAAACATTGAAAAAATTAAAAAAAGATATTAAGGAAAAGAACATATTTTCCAAACATATATCTGTTAATAGTGTGTATAATTAAGCTCTGAAACTTGTGAGTTACATTGAATCTGGGCATACACTGTGTCACTACTCGAGAAATAATGGAACACTAGATCAGGATTCTAGAACCCTGAAAACCAATCTCATCTCTGCTACTTCCATTTCTCCCAGAGTGAGAACGAGTCAGGATCAACTCTCTTGGGTACAGGATGCCCTGTAAGTCTCTCAGATCTATTAGTAAATCTTTCCAGTTGGAGATGACCTCTCCCCCAACTCACTGAATTATACAAAATTATAACGGCCATTTGTAGTTTGGGTGGTATTTGGTAGTGTACATGGATCTTGCTCCTTCTGATTGGGAGATGATAGCCGTATTTATGAGATTGATTATTGATGGGACACCTTGTATCACAGTCACTTTGAGTGTTAGCCATCATAGGATTGAGCATTATAGAATCCTAGAGTACTAGAGTTGAAAAGATAGTTTATCTCATTTTGTCTAACTCCAGGCAGGAAAACCCATAATAATATCTCTGACAGATTGGCATCTCATCTTTCTTTGAACACATCCTGTGGCATAGAGCTCACTGTAGAAGGTCCATGCATAACAGACTGGTTTTAAACTTGGTATTCAGTTGCCACATTCAAATCAGGGCTCTACTACCTTCATGCATACTTTGTGCAACTTACCTGAGCTGTCTGGACTTTGGTTTCCTCTTCTGAACAGAGAAAATAGTAATACCTTCCTAATCAGAGTGTGAAAAAATTAAAAGAAAATATATTGAAAGACTTGATCTTAATCCTTTCCATCATCACCACCATCGTTGTAAAATACACCATTTCATCAAGAGCCTATTTTAGAGGTTAGCCAGAAATGACGATGACAAAACAGGTGCAGGCACAATAGGAGAGTACATTCCTCGAAACTCAAGTCTCCCCCTCTCTTCTTTCCTAGGAAACTGCTCAAAGAACTCATGCCAGTGGGACTTACAGCTTCCTTGATCGGGCTCAGCATTCAGTAAGTGCGACCGCTTTTGAACCTTCATTACATAAATACATCTATTTCTTTGATCGTGTTCGCAATGAAAAGCTCTCTTCTGCAGGCCTGAAGTTCCCACAAACACTGTGCTGCCTGCCTGTGTCTTTCTTTTCTGCACCCCTGCATTGGATTCAGAGGTGAGAGGAGGGTGTGCCAGGCAGAACCCCCACAAGGAACACAGGAAATGTGTATGCACCTCGGGGGATTAACCCTCCCACTGCTGGCTAGGGGTTAGATTAAAATGTGCTTTTGTTGTCCGTTTGTTCCCTAAGCTTTTCTCATGAAGAGATATCTTGTCCCTCTTTCCCAGCTGCACGACCCTGCAAAGTAGAAAGAAATGCCAGCAAAAACAGATCAGTTAGTGAGACCACATATTTCTTGAAGTATTTAAGAACAATTCATTTTGCACCAGAATACATTCCTACTATATAAAAATTACTGCAGAAAAAGAAATTCTGTACTTTAAGATGCAGGGGGTACATTTCAGAAATTTCATTTGTTTTTAGCAGGTAAGCACTTTCTGTCGTCTGCCTTTCTCATTGTGCCCAAGGACTTTATTTCTGGTGAAGCCAGCAGTATTTTCTCTGATTTCCCCAACCCTTATTTTTTATACTTTATGATACTATGAGCCTTTGAGGTGGTGGCGTTGGTACACAAGACATCAGCTCTCCTCTGTGGTACTTCTGCTGGTGAAAAACAATCTGTAATCATTTAACAACAAATATCACAGTATCAAAAGGCTAACTAAAGGAAATATTTTCTTTTTTTTCAAGATGTAGCTAGCTTCCTTCATAAGGTTTGAGAATTTTAAAATGTACGTTCTGCTTCTCAGATGGGTGGTGTATAATTTGATACATCAAATATCATAAAGGGGCAGGTGAAATCAGAGGTTGTGAGACTCCAGGCCTAGAAGAGGCTGATCAAAGGGAATTCTTTTGCCCTCAGTGGTACTGCATGACTCCCCTTTTTGCTATGGAATTTGCATATGTGAATGGTCGAAGGAGGAGGAGGCAGAAAGAAATGAAAAGATGCTGTATTTGCTGTTTGCAATATCAGAGTGACTCAGTGTGACCCTGATCAGCTAAAGCTTGTATCACACAGGAGATTAGACCCACAGCTTTTGTTCCCAATAATAAAGGAAATTTCGTGTCTAATTCCCTACATGCCACATCTATCTTTCAATGCCTTTGAAGTTCAGACTACAGCATTTTCTGAAAACTGCGAGGTTTTATAAGTGGAAAGGAGAGGCTGTTTGGCATGAAATCTGTTTGGTATAAAGTTAAATATGCATGTTTCTTTATCTTCTTCTGTTTCAAGCAATGTATCCTTCCTTTTCTTCTCATAGATGACTTTGTGGTGCTGGAGCAGGCAGGGTAGAGCTGGAGGGAGGAAGGTTTCAAGGATGGGTTTTCAGATTATATGTGACCCTCTCACCTTTCTACCTTCTCAACATGATACAAATTACTGCTTCTCAGAAAAGAATTCATGTTCCATCCCTGGATTGGGGCTGAAATTTCTAACCTAGGGGAGGCTCTGGTCCCCGAGATAATTAGTACAGCGTTGTAAGGAGCTCATGTTAATTTGTCTTTGGGTATGGTATTTCCATATCTACGATTGCAGTCTAAAGAGAAAAAAAAATTATTAATTTGCTACTCCACACCAGTGTGTAGATATCTGATAATTTAAAAAAATAAAAGAGGAAGAAATGGAAAAAACTCTTCACTGGGGATATTTAGAGCAGCTGCCCAATTCCTGGGTACCTAATAGATTTCGGTGTTCTACTTGTGGTACTGGCTTCCCTTGGAGCAGTGAATCTCAGTCAGCATCGAAGGCTAAGAGGTCACTTCCCCTAGAACAGAGAGCGAGTTCCAGAGGGTGGCTTGGTGATCAGGAAAGCAGATGGCCTGACCCCTATACTGACCATGTGTCTGGGTTTTGGGCTCTCCTCACCAGTAGCATTGCTGCTTAGGAAGCTGCTCCTCATTGGATTTTACTGGGAGCAAAAGCTCTGCATTTACAATTTGTATACATCTAACGTTGTGCCTGCACTGGTGTGGCTACCCTACCTTGGTCAGAATTAGGGTTTTGAGGTCTCTGCTGGCTTTAGAAAACCGGTGTCCATTTACTACTTCCAAAGTCTGGTTATCTTTCATTGTTTAATCTTTTCCAGAATGTTCCATTTGCATTGGTGCCCTTTGACACAGAATGGCTGATATATATGATAGAGAGTTAGCTTGCACAATCTGACATCCATGTAGGATTTTAGCTCTCCACATCCCTTTGTGGCCTATATACACAAAGGGGAGCTATAGGAGGCTGTTGGTTGTAGAGTCATTTGTTGAATTTCAGCCTCCAGAGTAATTTCCTGTAACTTTTTATTGTTTATTTATTTATTTAAAAGTTTATTTATTTAATTTTGCAGAGAGAGGGAGAGGAGGGGCAAAGGGCAAGAGAGAGAGAGAAGTGAGAGAGAAGAAAAGAGAAGAGAGTCCCAAGCAAGCTCCATGCTGTCAGCATGGAGTCCGATGCAGGGCTCAATCCCACAAACTATGAGATCATGACCCGAGCTGAAATCAAGAGTCAGACACTTAACCAACTGAACCCTCCACACGCCCCTAATTTCTTACAACTTTTAAATTGGTCTAAGCCTTCCTTAGATCTCTATTTCTTTTCAGATTAGACTTCCAATGGCACGCTATATCAGAATTATAATTAATCAATTAATTGACCAAAAATTAATTTAACATTTGTCTTTTTCTTTTGTCCAGTCCTATCCACAAGAACTCTTTGTTGTGATAGAAATCTTCTTTTATCTGTGCTGTCCAGTATGGTAACCACTAGCCCATGTATGGCAAGTGAGCACTTGAAATGTGGCTAATGTAACCAGAGAACTAAATACATCATTTTGTTTATTTTTAGTTATTTTAAATTTAAACAGTATCGTGTGGCTAGTAATAATATATCACATTGGACAGGCCAGCTCAAGACTGGAGATCCTGTGAATACAAGGGTCCGGTTCTGAAATTTCCATCCTTGCATTCAGGCGGATACTCAGCTGGTAAATACCAGTGTGGACATTGTTTGGTAAATTGCTGCTGTCCCAAGGCCCCTAAGCAACTTTATTCCCTGCGATTCCATATGCATTATGCCCCTACATGAACCCATGATCCAGAATGAAAGAATTAATGGTCCTCCAATGCCATAGAATGTGTTCATTCTCACTAGTTGGTGCGTATCATACACTGGTTATTAGACAGCATATGACTTCTGATTATAGCCACAACATCTACTGAAGTACAGTCCATAGTAGGTCAACAGTACTTGCTGGACATAGCTAGGGGTAGGCACATGGAAGGATGAATAGATGGATGGACATATCTCACTTTCTGATGGAGTGTTATGTGAGTGGGAGAAACAGAATTGACTGTAGACAGTAGACCTGCCCGGATCTCCATGATGGCTGCCTTTGCCTTATACTCCCTATTCTAATTCTTGTTCAAAGCTATGGCCTCTGCTTTGTCAAGACCTAGATAGGCCTAGAACAACAGACTCCAAATGTATCTCTGAATTTCAGTGTCCTGTGCAGCACAGATTGGTCTATATCTTCACTTACTTCTGCTGTCACTTTGGACTCCAAATGCCTAACACTGCGATCAGACATACCCTATGCTCTCCCCTCTGGACACCACTCTGTCACCAGGTACCCCAGTCCCAAGCTTCAGTCACCACTGACTTTGTCCTGTTCATCACCCACCACTATGAGAGGAGTGAGGCTTTGATCTACACCTCCTAGAACCCTCATTTCCATTCCCTCTGTTGGCATATCACTCCTGGTGCTACTTCCTCAAGTGGCTGTGGTTTCAATGCCTAAAGCTACCATCACCTGGACTCCATCCTACATGTTGGAAGAGTAATATTCCCAAAACATGAATATCATTTAGCTACTTGTTCAGTTAGCTAGTTTCTTTCTAACATTCTGCCTTCTCTCTGAGAATCCCTAGGTAACGTATTTCAACCAAACATGTTGATCTCTTGACTTCCGAATGTGTTTACTTCCTGACTCCAAAATTTGTTACCTGTGGTCTTACCAGTAAGAGTAACCCTTCCTTATTCTTACTATACACTTTGGTATACATCTCAGTTAAGAGCCTCCTGATGAATATGTCTACTTTAATTCCTTGATTCCTCTTGTAGGGTAAAGAAAATACTAAGTCTGTTTTCAGTGTAGAGGTGTGACCCCATGATAATATTATTGGAATCTGGACTCTGTGGAGCAGACAAATAGTAGAACAGCATAATGGAGAACAGAAAGAGAAAGAGCAATGGTTATCTTCAGAAAGTGGTTAAAAGTCAGCATATTGGCTAGAAATGAGAGAGGTCAGCCATCGGCTGAATATAGGAGGGAGAGAAAGCAAGAACAGGAGCAATGTAAGAGCATTCATTTAAATGATGGCCAGGCTTAGGGTGGTTTCATGCCAGTTCATTTTAGAGTCTCATGGTGTAGAGGGCACCACGAGACACCCTCTTTTGACCTTCCCATATGCTCTGACACTTGACCACCCACCACCAGACATCCACGTTCACACATTCCATATGTGTATCTCTTGTCTGTCTTAAGCTGCTGCATAGTAAGCTGGGTAAAATCCTTCCTGCTCCTCCTGGCTTCCTTCTTCTAGAAAGGGAATAGGAACTCAGGGGATCTTTTTGATTTAATGAACATATGAGACTGTGAAGCAAGAGAGTCTAGGAAGATAAGTTAAAAAAAAAAAAGAAAAAACATTTTCTTTCACTCCCTTATTGTTAGAACAGAGGAAGATAAAAAAAAAAAAAGAATCCAAGTTACAAGGAAATTGTGTATGATTGTAGAATTTCAGGCCATGGATTAAAAAGGAGAGAAGCCCAGGGGCACCTGGGTGGCTCAGTTGGTTAAATGTCTGACTCTTGATTTTGGTTCAGGTCATGATCTCATGTTTCAGGTTCATGAGTTTAAGCATTGGTCTCTGTGCTGATCGAGCAGTCTTGGAATTCTGTCTTTGCCCCTTCCCTACTTGTTCTCTCTCTTTCTCTCTCCAAAATATTTTTTTTAAAAAAAAAGAGAGAGAAGGGGTGCCTGGGTGGCTTAGTCGGTTAAGCGTCCGACTTTCGCTTAGGTGATGATCTCGCGGTTCGTGGGTTCGAGCCCCACGTCGGGCTCCAGCTCAGACCCTGGAGCCTATTTCAGAGTCTGTATCTCCCTCTCTCTCTGACCCTCCCCTGCTCACACTGTCTCTCTCTCTCTCCTAGAAATAAATAAAAATATAAAATAAAAAAAAAAAGAGAGAGAAGGGGTGCCTAGGTGGCTCAGTCAGTTAAGTATCTGACTTTTGATTTTGGCTCAGATCATGATCTCATGGTTTGTGGGATTGAACCTCATGCCGGGCTTCTGCGCTGATGGCATGCAGAGCCTGCTTGGGATTCTTTCTCTCCCTCTCTTTCTGCCCCTCCCTTACTTGTGTTCTCTCTAAATAAATAAATAAATAAATAAACTTTAAACAAATAAAAAAGAGAACCTTAAGTGGTACCCACTCTCTATCTGGCTCATTATCCTTCAACATTTCACCCAGCTTAAGTATTCCATAGCACTTCTCATGTGCTCTAATTATTGTATTTATTGCTTGTGCATAATCTGCCTCCTCCACTTGTACTAGAGGATCTCTGAAGGCATGATGTGTGTCTTTCTTGCTTACTTCTCTATCCCCGCTATTGGCATAGGTGCCAAGTGCATATATAGAGAATGAATTTACCTGAGCCACCCAGGTGCCACTTTGTGAAGTGACCACATGATCCTTAACACATTGACCAATCTGACTTAGATTTCTTCATTAAATAATAACAATAACATTAAGGAATTTAACTAGAATAGTGTGTAACTAAGACCCTTCCAACTTGGAATTTAGTAAATAAACAAGAAAGACAGAAATGAGGCCATAGAAGAGAAGATTGAAGGGAAGTATCTCGGCAAGACAGCAAGTGATGAGTATTACCAGCAGTGGCTCCTCTCTGCCTCCAACCTGTAGGCAAAAATGAACACATTTTCTTCTGGACAAGAAAGCGAATATATTAAGTAGGTCTGGGACTAGTATATTAGTGATATTTTGCTTTCTCTTTACTGTATTAGTAAACTGATATTGGTACGGTTTGATCCACATCCATGGGTTGCATTATAGAGTGAAAGGAAATGAAAGCAGATTTGCCTGTAGCCTCTTCTAGTGGAACATCTAAGAAGTAAAATCTTTGTATTCATCCTAATTATTCATCAGTTCCCAGTAGAATGACCTAAGGACAACAATGAAACAATGACTTGGGGTTTCTGCTGAATCCCTTCAGTTAAGCTAAAGATTAGATCTACTTGCTGTTTCTACCCTGCATTATAATGTGAGGTTGTTCATCTGAGATGCTGGTGAACCTGTAGCAATGGCTGGAAATTGCAAAGAAAAAAGGAAAACAAGAATCGCTGATTAATAAGTTATAGAAACAAGGAATTTGGTTTTTCTAAATGAAGGATGCTACAGATTTCTGTTAAGAAGCTCCATAGAAAAAGGATAAACTCTGTCCTGTGCTGACAGCCGGAATATGTTTTTTATTTTTTTTATTTTATTTTTTTTTAAATGTTTTATTTATTTCTAGGAGAGAGAGAGAGAGACAGCGTGAGCAGGGGAGGGTCAGAGAGAGAGGGAGTCACAGACTGAAACAGGCTCCAGGCTCTGAGCTGGCAGTCAGCACAGAGCCCGACGTGGGGCTCAAACCCACGAACCGCGAGATCATGACCTAGGCGAAAGTCGGACGCTTAACCGACTAAGCCACCCAGGCTCCCCCGGAATATGTTTTTTAAAATCATGTGGCTAATTTCTTTAGAATCCAAGCACTTATTTTCACAGATGAATATTCTTGCCTCAGAAACTGCCACGCCCAACTGTGTGCTGGGCATACGGTCAGAGGTAAATCAATGGTAGCACTGAGAACTATTCAGAACAATTACATAACTGAGAATCTACTAGGCTACCTGTGCATGCATGAGAATTGGTGAGTTGAATCACTCATTGGACCTGGTCTCTCTAGGTAAGAAGGATAAATTATCTTGAAAAACTGTATTGTGGAACATTGCAGCTCAGGGTGCCATGACATTAATAGTTAAGTCAACACTCTTACCTTGATAACGTTATCATTCATTCATTCATTCAATCATTCATCCATTCACTTACAAGTAGGTTTAGTTAAATTATCATGTTGCATCTTTGCTGAATGTGAGGATGTTAAAATGAATGGGACCCTGAATGTATGGTAAAATTATAAAATACAGTTCAAAATAAATAAAACAACCCAAGCTGTATTGGTTATCACGGACTAGCCAATCATAGACAGGGGTATATGTTGGGCTCAGAATCCAAGGATGTGATTAGATCTGTCTCAAATGTGGGAGAGTTCCTGTTACATGTAAATTCTTCTTTTCCATATTCTTAGGTCAGGGTTTTCCTCTCAGAGCTGGCTGGCCTTCCTTACCCTTCCCTGAAGTACAGTGCCCTTGCAGGGTGCTTCCTCCCCCAGCAATGACCATTTACACTCCACAGGGCCAGACTCTCCCCACCAAGTCCATAAACCTGCACTCTGTGCAGAATCAATGCCCATTTACAGCTGCTAATGCATTAATAACAGAAACGTCCCTGGCCATGACCTACCTGAGTCATTACACACTAATCATCGGAGGCAATTTCAAGCAGATTGACTAGTGATCGGTGTCCTCCTGGCGTCCAGGCAGGAGGACACACGGCTGCCTTCGCAGCCCCTGAGCAGATGGTCTGAGAGTGTAATCACACACTACAGCCGGTGTGGGTCTGGCTCCAGGAAGGGGAATCTCCATGTCTTGCATGCAAAGATGTGCTCTCTCACCCAGGGCTCTGCTCCAAGTGCCTGCCTTTCATTTCAGAACATAATCCAAACTCTTCTCTAAAGACATTGAGGCAACAAGGTTTACCTGTGCCTGAACTGTTCTAGCATGTGCTGCTGCCACGAAGCTGGTTTAATCCCTTTCCCACATTGCCTTGCAATCCCTCTCCAGATGTATGCTCCAAAACTGTCATCATCATGGGCTTGTGATTTGGTGTTATAATTTCTGTTATTTCTTCTCTTAAGTTGTAGCTTGTGCTTTCTTTTGCTCTAATACTCCCTATGATCATAATTCTAAGGGTTATACAATGTATCATCAGGGTAATGTTTTATTTCTTAACTCTGGACTATCTAAGACGTTTCTGCTCTTCTCACTAACACCACTATTACCAGAGTTAATCACTCAGGATCTGTAGAGTTTTCTTCCTTGGGCTAACTTCCTAAAGATAAATACCCCTGAGAGGAATTGTACAGTCAGAGGATATAAGCATCTTTATGACTTTGGATGCTTATCCCTAAATCGCTTTTCAAAATGGGCTTTGGTGATTTATAGCCAGCTCATTGTCTTTTGGGCTTCCTCCTCTTAGCTGCCTATGTCTTAGTTGCCTAGAATGAGGATTCGGGTTAAATGGGGTTAGAGATATGAATCACGTCGACTCTTTACCTTCAAGGAACTCACAGAATAGAGGGAGAAGCCAGATTACAAAAATAATTCCTTTGTGACCCGTTAGAGCCTTAAGGAAAAAGAAACTCCAGAATCCATGCATTCTGGCACAAGACATTATTTCTGAAACTAGTGGAATTTTGGAATCTCTCTTTGATGCTATCTGTTGACAAGAGTTTTGTGAGTTTGGAAATCAGGAGTCCAATGGCTCTTGAGTCTTAGATATACTTGTTACGCCCATAAATTCAGGTATAAGAACTTGTTAATCAGTCTAGTTTGTGGAGCATATCACACACTGAAAAAATTTTTGGCTCAAGTTCACAAAAGCTTTGCATTGCTAAGACAAATAAGCTGTCAGTCTTTGGGCTGTGTGCCCAAGAAACCCAATGGGTCACAGCTTGCAGTTCATTGAGATTCCAGTAAAGGATGCTTGTCTGAATGAGAAAAGCACAAGACATTAAGACAGACAAATGGAGATTCAAATCTTGGCTCTCTTTTTACCACTTTTGCAAACTTGGAAAAGTTACTTAATTTTTCCCAGCCCCAGTTCCCTCTTCTGTAATGAAGATGACCATGGCAACCCACAGGTTTCTTGTAAAGATTAAAAAAAAAAAAAAAACCCTCCTTTTTGCAGGGAGAGGGTTCTTTTTGGGAAAAGCCTTTTGGGGTGGAAAGTGGGACTCTGAGAACGTAACTTTGGCAGTGATTGATTTAGCAAATGTAGTAGCAAAAATAATGCTCCATTTTAGTTAGAGAAGCCTCATGGTTAGCTCTATGAAGGGAGGGGACCCAGAGGAATCCGTAGCTGTTACTAAAGTTCAGTTTGAAACCCTTTGGTTTGTTGTAACTTTATCCCTGTATCTACCCCATACCCCTACCCCCTGAAGAATAAAATTAACCCTTTCCTTCAAAACTGTTAAAATGTTTTCAAGAGTGAGCTTTTAAGGGAAGTTCTGTGAAGTGCTCAGTTCCTGCCTAAATCCATGCAGTGGAAAACAGGTGCTGTCCTCTGCACTTCTGAAGATAAATAGCTGATATGTGGGAAATCTGCTCATGGGCCTGGCCGTGGGTTACGCATTTTGCATGCATTGCCTCATGCATTATCCTCACAATGACCTAGTAAGATGGGTCTTGCAAATTACTGCTGTTTTACAGATGAGAAAACTGACCCTGTGTGGATTGCTCAGAGTCAGATGGCTTGCAAGACTTGAAGCTGGGTTTCAGCTTTAGAGGCCACACCTCTGACTAGTGCACTGACCTCTTTCAGTATGCCTGACCCTGGGTCGCAAGTGCCCATGGGACCGTACATTTCATCAAGGAAATAGTGCGCGGCAAGGAGTTTTCGTTTCAGTGGGGTTTGCGAAGGGTGGTGCCTAACCATCTCCTCTAATGTCTAGGTTATATTTGTAAGTTTACTTCTCTAAAAGATAGATGAAATGGATGACTGGTACAAATAAGGAAAAACAATTCTACTATAGAGTTCTCATGCCATGTTCTTTTCTCTACGCAAGAAAGAATAAGAACATGAAGTACAGTGTACTATGAACATGAAACCTGAAACGTTCTCTGTGGTTACAAGGGACTGTGCATCAAACAAGTACAGCCAAAGTAGAGAGCCACAGCCCTGAGTTTTCTGATGCCCAATATGCCTGTAGCCTCATGGTCATCTGACATTCCCTCAAGGTTTCCAGTGGGTTGTATCTGAAGTTTCAGTCTGAGGAATAAAACAAAAAACACAGATGAAGCACTAACAAGCAAGGAACTGAATTGTACCTTTGAGATTAGATAGATAGATAGATAGATAGACAGACAAATATGTGTGTGTGTTTACATATATACATGAGTTTTCACATATTAATTTCAATACATATTTCAATAAGGAATTGTGGGGATGGGCTAGTTAAAGGATTATAAGTATTTCAGTCTAAAGTAAAAAAAAAAAAATGCCTTATTATTCAGAGCACACGGTCCTGCCACCGTACGGTGGTGGCTGACACAGACTGTAAGCTTCTTCTCTAAGGCTGACTCGGCAGACATGTTTGAAGAGCCTGCAGGTGCGCACAGCTGCACAGAAGCCTTGTGCTTCTTTGCATCCCCCTCAGCAACCCTCACTGTGCTGAGCTCAAAGTCACTGACAGTACTTTGACAGCCCTCTGTTACCCCTGTGAGAGTTTTGATTAGAGATGTCATCAAAGGTGAAGAATCAGAGCTGGCCTACCGTTCCTGTGATTCTCTTCCTCATATCTTTTGGAATTGCTCTCTTGCTGTATCAAGCAGGTGGCTGAGGCTTTCATTCACTCAACAAATACATATCAAGTGCTCTTCTTTGCCAGGCATGGTTCTAGCTGCTAGGGACACAGTAAGAAATAAGACAAGCAAGTTTCTCCAACCCATGGGCTTAAATTCTCTGACAGTTATACAAATAAATGTATAATTATAAATTGTAGTAAGCACTGTGACAAACACTCAGCATGTTATGAGAGTCATGCAGAGTATAGTAATTTAATTTGGGTGATCAAAGAATTGATATTTAAGTTGAAACATTCTAGGGAAGAGTCTCTGGGCTGTGGCAAGACATTGGGGTTATGAAGAAGTAAAAGAAGGTGTGGTTAGAACAGAGTACTGAGACAGTGTTAAAAGAGCTGATAGGAAGAAATATTCATCAAAGGTCAGATTTTAGATTTTATTGTAAATGCCATTGGGCAACCATCAAGGGATCCAAAAAAAGTAAGAAATATGATTATATTTAGGTTTTTAAAAGTATTACTCTGGCTTTTATACTGAAGCCAAGCGGAAACAGGAATAGTTAAGAGCTGTATTGAAATAGTCTGGGAAGGAGGAATGATATTGGCTTGGCATGGGGTTCTAAATGTGGGAACAGAAAAAAGTTCAGGGATCTTATCTGTCTGCCTCTCCATCCATCCATCCATCCATTCATCCATCCATCCATCCATCCATCCATCCATCCATCCATCCATCCACCTATCCTTCCATCCATCATCATGATCATCATCATCATCATCATTATCTCTTCAACATTTTGTAAAATCCAGCCATTTGCTTAGTTCTTTAGTGCATCAGTGGCCATCCCCAGTATATTCTAAGTACTGCAGAAATCATGAAAGTGGTTTTCTTTTTGTTTTTGTTTCTTTTTTTGTCCCAGGAATGGCTAAATTGTTTCTTCTTCCCCTATTAAAATTTGCTTGGAGCTAGTCCTGTTGGTTGGCTCCTGCATTCCCCTTTGCTGCTCTCACAAGTTTTACCTCAGATGACACCGTTTGCTTTACAGAAGTTCTTCATGCATTGAAGGCTGACATTCTTAATAGTTCTGTCACCTGTGTTACAACAGGCTGCTGAAAAGATATGAGTGATCCCTGCAGGAGATAGGAACGTCTCAGCGGTTTGTGTAACACCAATGGGGTGTGAGGTAACAGGAAAATAATTAATTTAGTTAGATATAAATGGAAGACAAATGAAGACACCACTAATATGTGAATGCCTGGGAGCTGGGGTGGCCTGCTTCGTTTGAGATTTAAGGAAGAATAATTGAATCAATAGCTATAATAATGAAAGCCATATTAAGAGACTTTCACGCAACATATAAGGTGGGAAAAGCTAAATTCAATCAGCGTGCATTTACTGAGTGCTTATTATGTACCTGTCACTGCGTGAGGCATTTTAGCCAAACTAAAGGGGAAAAATAATTGCAAAACATAAATAAGACTTTACACTCTCTATGAGGAGCCAAGATTTCAGAACATATGAATGCTTCAAGCATATATTAGAAAGGCTGAGTAGCAATTGTAAGCTACATTAATAGGCAATGCTGTTAGGGACAGCAAGAATAACACTGAACATTAAACATCAGTGACTCTGTTACTATGCTTAATTTACTTAACCTCTCTGAACATCAGTGCTCTCCTTTATGAAATGTTTGTATCACAGCACAGAGTGCTGTCTTCACATATGCACATGCACACATGTGAGCGCACCCACACACGGATGCTGGTCAGGGCTTCTCAAGGCTGCATTGGTGGTGTTGGGGCAGGGTGGTGCGTGGAGAAAATGCTCTCCATTATACTTTTTTGGTGAGTTACACGGAACATTCTAGATGTTCAAAGAAAAGTAAGTCAGCATAAAGCATGCCATGGACTACAACAGTATATCAGTGTTGGAAAAGATAAAGATAAATCTTTCATTGACTATGCCCTCTTCTTTCCATGAAATTATAGAGCATATGTGAATCAGTATATTAGCTGCACCTTACCAAGCATGGGCCATCCTAGTAGATCTTAGTGTCACTTGAAATCATGCTGTAAGTATTCAGTGTATTTCATTATTGATCCCAGTGTCATTTGTTGATGTCATTTCTGTATTTAAAAAAAATTTTAAATGTTTATTTTTGAGAGAAACAGAACATGAGTGGGAGAGGGGCAGAGAGAAAGAGAGACACGGAACCCAAAGCAGGCTACTGACTCTGAGTTGTCAGTGAGATTGAACTCACAAACCGTGAGATCATGAGCTGAGCCAAATTTGGACACTTAACCAGATAAGCCACCCAGGCGCCCCTATATTCTCAAGGTTCTAACACCTCTTTCCTATGGTATGTTCTTGTATGTTGTGTTAAGCTGTTTTTACATCCAATACTTCTTGTTGGTTGGTTTGTTTTCTCCTAAGATTTCTCCACTTCTAGTCTGTTTTTTATTCACTGTCTTTTTTTCCACTGTCTTTTTGTTAATCTCTCTCTTTACCATCATGACTTCTCTCGTCTGACAATCTTTTATATCATTTATCTAATTTTTCATAGTTTTTCATTTTTGAGTTTTCACAGTCCTTTTCATGGAATGGTCCAGTCATTCCTACTCATCTGAAACTTAAAATTGTGATTTAAAAAATCAGAAAGATTCTTTTTGTATGTTGTGTTAAAACCCAGACAACATGCCCCAAAAGGAGTTACTTATGCTAACCCCCACATCACCAAATTGAGCCTTAATTGTAACTTCAACTCTCCCAGAAGCGGAATCTTAAGCCAGTTAGTTGGGAATCACCTGAGCAGCACCAGCTGGGTCTTCTGCCTGATAGACCCTGCCGTCCCCAAAGGAAAGCAACCTCGCCACACACAACCAGTTGCTTCTTTGCCTACTTTGGCTTCCTTGTTCCAGTTTCCTTCCTTCAGCCTATTAAAGTCTTTCGTTTTTTATAGCTCCTTGGAGCTTCTTTATATCTGCTACATTGGAGGCTGCCCAATTGATGAATTGTTGAATAAAGCCAGTAAGATCTTTAAAATGTGTTCAGGGGCACCTGGGTGGCTCAGTTGGCTGAGCATCCAGTTTCAGCTCAGGTCATGATCTCGTAGTCCTTGAGTTCGAACCCCCTATTGGGCTCTGTACTGATAGCTCAGAACCTGAAACCTGCTTCAGATTCTGTGTCTCCCTCTCTCTCTCTGCCCATCCCCCACTCTCACTCAGTCTCTCTCTCTCTCAAAGATAAATAAGCATTAAAAAATGTTTTAAACAATTAAAAAAATAAAATATGTTAGCCTGAATTTTACTTTTTAACAATTTCAGTAAGTTTAAGGTGACACATATTTAAATTTATATCTTGTAGGCATTATAACTTGGTTTTCAAAATGTAAATGAGTGCTTAGAAACCTCTAGTTTTTCTAAAATAATACTATATGTCACCTTTCAATTTTATTATTTATCAGTTAATAGAAAAGTGATCTTTCATATCACTAAATGATTTTCTACTTCCTCATTTGCTGGAGAAATAAAAGAAAGCCACCTTATGCTAACCCTTAAAAGGAACATAACTACTTAATGCCCTGCGGGCTTTAGAACAATTAAAATGATTTAAAATTACTTTATTTTTAGAGTGGGCAAGTAGGAAATGGAATGGTTAGATTTAGAAGGATTTTTCTAGAGATAGATTTTACCAGCTGAATGTATTTGCCTTGATTAAAGAAGGAAGTAAGAGGTGCGCCTGGGTAGCTTAGTCGGTTAAGCGTCCGACTTTCGCTTGGGTCATGATCTCGTGGTTCGTGGGTTCAAGCCCTGCGTCGGGCTCTGTGCTGACTGCCAGCTCAGAGCCTGGAGCCTGCTTCAGATTCTGTGTCTCCCTCTCTCTCTGACCCTCCCCTGCTCACGCCGTCTCTCTCTCTCTCTCTCTCTCCTAGAAATAAATAAAAATATTTAAAAAAACATACTTTTAAAAAAAAAGGAAGGAAGTAAGAACTTGGAGAGGAAATCCAAGTAATGCTGTACAGGGTTATTGAGAATTACTGGCTAGTGGTGCTGAGAAAGGACAACTGGTTGGCCATAAGAAAAGTAGTTTTATTAAAAGTCAACTGAAGATTCCAGAATGGTCATTATATACTGATAAATAAGATTCAACATCCCATGGATTTAGGCACCCTCAAATCTCAGCGTGTGGACTGCATCATAGGAAGTTTTGTGTCTAGTCTCAGTGAAGTAAAACTCTAGATAGAGGGCACGCAAATATATTACTTCTTGCTTGCCAGTTCGGATTAGTAAAGGCTCCCTGTAGTTTTGTTGAGAAGATTGCATCTGAGCTCAGCAGGAGAGTGCTGTGATTGATTAGCAATGTCTTCCAGGGGTACAGGAACAGGGAGATGATGGCACATGTGCCAAGTTTTACCATTCTATTCTAGACAGGAGGACATTTTCCCTTGCGGTCAGAGAGTGGAAGCTGTATGCTTCTGGAGACTGTGTCTACTTGACATGGTGAGTAATATTAAGATGATTTTGTTTGACATTACTGTCAGCCAAGAGGGAGCAGTGCCATCCTGGAGTCTCAGGAGTAAGGTTACAGTTCAGTTGGGGATACCCATTAGTATTTCTAACCAAATTCTTTTTCAACACAATGGTTTAATTGCAGGAAAAATTGCTTAGGGAATACTATTGGATGGGGTTTAATCAATTTATGCTATTGGATTCTGCTACAGATTACACTGTTAAACACATAGGGCAGACTGGGAGACTTGGTTCCATTAATTTTAGGTAAAGGCAACTCAGAATGGAATACAATGGCTTTGAGGTTGGTCTTCTAATTTTTGAATTTGTACGGGCCCCAGGTGGAATATTTTGGCACTGTGTGCTGCTGTATCTTTCATGCATCTCTCTATGCAGATGCTTTATCACAGAAGAGAGCCAGCAGAGGGAGGAAATTGTAGAGATGTGCTATTGGTAAATGTACCTGGGGAGAGCAACATTTCCTTAACCAACCCTATTAATCATAGGAAAAATGTAGAACAAATGAAAATAAATAAAAATGAAAACCATGTCATAAAAATATATGAACTGCCTTGCAATATTTTATATACCTATCATTACTCCATGTGCACTGCTTGGCTTTCCAATTGTACAATAAGCATAAGTGGTGGGTAGGAGAAGCAGTGAGCCAGGGGATGGGAGCTGACAAACATAGAATCAAGCCACCATCTTTGAGCCAACCCCTGACAGTTGGCAGCTTCTTGACCTCCTGAGCTTTGGTATTCTCATCTGGAAAATGGATCAACAAATCGGAAGGTTCAATAATTGTTATCTATCCTTAGTCGTATTTTCATATAAGGACATTGTGACTCAGAGAAGTCAAGTCTCACAGGTAGTAAGTGTCAGAGCTGGATTAGATGTTCAGAATGATACCTGAAGAGCCAGTGCATTGTGACCTGCTGTACAGAGGACTGGATTTATTACCAATGGAGGACTGGATTTGAGCCTAAAACTTGCGCTTCAACTCCCACTTCATCATGCACTATTTGTGAGATCTTTGCCAATATCAAACTTCTCTCACCCTCAGTCTTCTCAGCTGTGAAAGCTCTAAGATTCTTAAAGATCTGGTGTGAAAATCAAATGACATGGTACATGTGACAAATTTTCACAACAGAACATGCCTTGCAAATATAGGGTAGCAATATATGCAAGACCAGATGTGTAGCTACAAGAGAAAGTCAAAGAGGACATGGAAATCCTTTAGCCTGTGAGGGAAAATGATCTATAACAAATTATTTCAAAGTTTCCTGGAGCCTAGTCAGTTATAGCATATTTCATAAATATCAGATTCAATAAATATCACTTATTGAAAGTGTGCTATGTGCAAATCCCTTCTCTAGTTTTCCTTTACGATGAAGGGCAGCTTACAACAAAATCCCTATCCTTAAAGACCTAAAAATTTCATTGAAAAGAGCATTTTTCAATGTGACCCATTTTTTTTGAAACCTAAGAAGTTGAGAACATTTCTTATTCCTCAACAATTTCTTTCCTTGGGGATATTCTAGAAATGCTTTATATTTTTATATGTTGTGAACCCTCTTGCACATTGATCCCCCTTTCTCTCACTCTCCAAAATACCTAGGAAGGATGACCCTGATGATCTCCCTTATCCTTTCGTGATGCATTTGGAGTCAGGATGCTGATGCCAGGTGTTGTCCTTACTCTGCCCTCCCAACAGTGATGGTTTCTAAGAAGTGGATCTAGGGTAGGGATATGAATCACTGCCATTTGTTTGAAAAGTCAAGATTGTACTAGGTCGACCCAACCTTAAGCAAACCCAAAATGTGAGCAAATGATAGAATGAGTATATAAATATGTGTCATAGGCCAAGAGAGTCGAGATCATAAAGGAGTTGAAGGATGTGAATTGGTGAAAACAAGTGACTCAGAAGTAAGTCTATAAGCAGTGTACTTATCAGACACCACTTTCCGACGTGAAGTCAAGCAGAGGCAGATGTGTAGGCCAAAGGGACACATGGGATAAAGCAGCCAGTGCCATTTATTGTTTCTACTTTTTTCTCTAATAAATGTCATAGGGAGAACTAAACAGTCATTTGGTAACATGCCTTTTTGCAAGACTATCTCTGTTGAAAAGTGTTTCAAAGTAACAGTAGCAGAGAACACCACAGAGAAAGGATCCTCTTTTTAAGTATCCCTACGAAGATACCTTTTATGTCTCCATGGTGGGCCAACATTTCTTGGGTACCAGCTAGTACGTATAATAAAGGCAGTGTGCATTTATGTCAGTCCCAATCCATGTCAGCTACCTATGTGGGTAGCATTTTCTAATTTGTTAACAAAACAAGATTTTGATTCTTACACTTTAGTTTTTCTTGCTCTATGAGGTATGGGCAACACTAGACACTTTTTATCCAAGAAGTGTATATTCTATATCACCTGCCTTTGGGTAATGTTACCTATTGGTGACAATAACAAGATGTCTTCACTTGCTATGAAACGTAATATTTCATGAAAAGTATACTATCTCCAACCCCTCATTTGAATGCCTTCCTGCTACAACACACAAACATGTACATAATTTCTCTATGTTCCATAAGTATAAGCTTTAAAAAATTCTTTTTTCAGTGTAGTTGACAGAAAACCTTTCATAGTTTTGGGTATAAAACAGAGATTCAATGTCTCTATATGTTATGCTGTGCTCACCACAAGTGTAGCCACCATCTGTCACCATACAACACTATTACAATATCATTGACTCTATTCCTTGTGCTGTGCCTTTTATTCCCATGATGTATTCATTCCATTAAAGAGAGTCTAGATCTCCTACTCCCCTTCATCCATTTTGTCCATCCCTACACACCTCTTCCCTCTGGCAACCATCATTTTGTTCTGTATTTATGGATCTGATCTGCTTTTTGTTTGTTTGCTTATTCATTTGTTTTGTTTTTTAGATTCCACATATATGTGAAATTATATTTTTCTTTGTCTGATTTATGTCACTTAGCATAATACCCTCTCGGTCCATCCATGTTGTCACAAA
The DNA here is from genome assembly GCF_008692635.1 of Crocuta crocuta. Lineage (NCBI taxonomy): Eukaryota > Metazoa > Chordata > Mammalia > Carnivora > Hyaenidae > Crocuta > Crocuta crocuta. The sequence goes on from NW_027531893.1 coordinate 4,924,073, forward strand.
GGACAAGATCTCATCCTTTTTAATAGCTTCATAACATTCCCCTCTGTGTACACACACACACACACACACACACACACACACACACTGTATCTTCCTTAGCTATTCATCTATTGATGTACTTTTAGTTTGCTTCCATATATTGACTATTATAAATAATGTAGTAAACATAGGACTGCATATATCTTTTCAAATTAGTGTTTGTGTAACTGTAAGATTTTAAAAGGAGTATATCAAAATTATGTATTTTTTATATCATGTTACTATTTTGGCAGTGTACCATCCTTTAAAGTTTATTAAGGTGCTGTCCATGACAATTCCTGAAACTGTGTACTAGAAAATCAGGTTATAGATCCTAAAACAAAAGGTACATAGGTGTGCCTAGGTAGGAATCTGAATTTTTAGCAGGCACATAGGATGATTTTTTATTAATATTGATGTTTGAAAACTATAGCCTCATACAAATAAAACAAAGAAAGACTAATTCTCATATAGTGAACATTAGGACCAAAAATTTTATTAAACTTGGTTACTGGATGAAATTTTAAGGTCTTGCATTTTCTAAAGAATACTTCAAAGGTTAAAAATTCCCAATAGATAATACCTAGCTATGTAATTCCAGTTTTATTCCTCTTTCAAGACAAAATAGCAGCCGAGAGACCTGACAAAGTTAATTCTTTCCAAAGAACCAACTTTTTAAAGGTGGTGACCATTACTATCATTTATGTTTATTTTTGAGAGCACGGAACATTTCAAACCATACAGAAATTCATTACAAAACATTTAACATTTGCTTTTGAGGTAGGTACACAATAAAGATTTCCTTCACTGAATGGTTGAGTCAAGAAATAATTCTCATAACTTAACAGGGGGAAGAAGGAAGATCAACTGGGAAGGATGGTGTGTGGGGCTGGAGGTCTAAAAGATTACCCCACCGAATGTGGTAATACCTACTTATGTAGGGACCTGGGACCACTTTACCTGATTAGATAGAAGGGTCAGGGGTAGAATGGAATATGTCTAGAAATATGTGTGAATGCAGACAAAGACTATGGAAAAATTAAATCTGTTTATTCGTTAATGTTGTATTAAGTGCCTCCTCTGTGCCAGGTCCTGTACTTCTAGGAATGCAGACTTGATAGGGTGACCAGATGTCCCAAATTTCCCAGAATGAGGGTTTCTTGAGAGGTGGGACTGCCATTCTAAAACTATAATGTTAGGGTGATTCAATTCTACATGACTCAAAGAAGTGCTAACAAATGTGATGAATGTTATAGGTCCTAAGGGATCATGAAATAGGTGCATCTGCCTGTTGTCACTGAGGAATGAGGAAGGACAGGAATTGTGGAAAAGCCAGGCATCACTCACCCATGACCTACATCATGAGCAAGAGCAAGCCAGGAAAGATGGGTATTCAAGGGAGAAGGAATAGCATCTTTGTGGGATGTGTGGCAGAACAACCATTTGGAAATTCAGAAGGAAAAAAAGGCAAGAGGTAGACAGAAAGTGGCATAGAATGAAGTTGCAGCTAAAGAGTGTCCACTTTCTTTAGGGCTTTTTAGGGAGGGTGTGTATTAGCTTCCTACTGCTGATGAAACAAAGTATCACAAAGCTGAGGGCTTCAAACAACATGCATTTATTATCTTACAGTTCTGGGGCTCAGAAATAGGAATGAGTCTCTATGGGCTGAAGTCAAAGTGTCAGTCAGGCTGTGTTCCAGCTGCTTAGAGGCTGCCTGCATTCTTTGGTTCCTGGCCCTCTTCCATCTATAAAGCCAGCAATGGTGGGTTGAGTCTTTTTCACATCAAATCACTCTGACACTGATTCTTCTTATGCTCCTCTCTTCCACTTACACGCGTCTTACAATTACACTGAACTCACCTAGATAATTCAGAATAATCTGCTTTATGTATGTATGTATGTATTTATTTGTGTAATGAGCTGGGGAGAGGGTCAGAAGGAGAGAGAGAAAGAAGCTCAGTCAGGCTTCACATTCAGTGCAGAGTCTGACAGGAGCCTCGATTCCAGGACCCTGGGATCATGGCCTGAGCCATGTTGCCCCCAGAATAATCTTCTTTTCTTAAAGTCAGCTGATTAGCAACCTTAATTCCATCTACAACCTTAATTCCCTTTGCCATGAAACATAAAATACTCACAGGTTCCAGAAATTAGGATATGGACACCTTTGCGGGGTGGTGCGTTATTTTGCCTACTACAGGGCATTTTGTGTTAGGTCTGAAGAAGGCTTGGAAAACCATCATAACCTTTATTTGCACTTGAGTGTTGGTGGCCTATTTGCATTTTAAGGGCTTATTCTTTTGCACTGGATGGATGGGGAGCAAGCTGTCCATGGATGTGGGAGGAGCTGCTGGGAATCTGTCATAGGGCTGCAGGTGAAAGATGTTGATGGTCTGGACAAGGGTAGCACGGTGGTGGAAATGGCACATGTAAATGAACTCTAGCCATATTCTGCAAGAAGAATTGCCATGCATTAGAGATAAAGAACAACGGAAAATGAGGAATTCCCATCTTTTTCCATGTTATCTTTTATATTTAAATGAAGAAGAGCACACACTGTAGTAGGGGCTGTTTTGAGACATTGCCGGGGAGGAAAGAATGAATTCAGCTTCTCTTTGCTGAGTGGCATCAAATAGATGTCCAGTATGGTGTTAGGTATACATGCCTGGGCTTCAGAATGCACAGTCCCATCTATTTCTTCCAAATACAGCATTTATTCTTCCAAATGGTTTTGAGAGATGTGTTTGGTATTTGATAAATCTCTCCTGTGCATATCTTCCAATTTGGTGTTAGGAGCCTTATCAGGACTATTTCTACTCATGGACTAGTCTATGCTAATCACCTTGACATTTTGTATTCATTCGGTGTGAGAGGACTGCTTTATCCTGCATTGATGGGGACACTTGTTTCTAATGAGAAATCTGATGAAATCAGGTGCTTGGAATACAGAACATGTGCAAACTTTTGTAGCTTTATAATTCTCCTAGAGTTTGTCTTTTCCTTTTGGGAGAATACCACAGTTGGTTTTGATGCAAAACCACATCTAATAGTGATTTCTATGTGATAAGGATTTTACTTTAAAATCCATCAAAATGGAAAAGTGACATTTTCTAGTGGGAAGGTGGGAGAATGAGTCTTGGTCTGTCTGGAGGTCTCTCATTCCTTGTCCACTCTGTTCTTTTCATAAAAGATCATCTCATCAGCAATTCAGGAAAAAGAAAAAGGCTTTTCCTTCTTATTCTCATTTTCTGACATTCTTACTCTAAAAGTCATTATTAATGGAGAAAGTTCTGCCTATTAGGTAATCTGTGTCTTCCCCTAGCCTGGTGGTATTTCATTATCATTTAAATATGCCACCCACTGCTCCGTCTAAAACCTTTTGAATGGAGGGTCATTAGTAGATTTTTCCCCCTAAATTATGCTCAGTGGTTGTTAAAGCAAGTTTGTCTTCAGTGAAACTCTTTCCACATATAAGAAGTAAAGTGGGGATTGAGATAATTATCTGGATAATTCGGCTTCGTGTTACCTCTCCAGAAATGAAACATATTTCTCGTCCTCTCTTTCTTTCCTTCCTTTCATCCCTTCTGGGTTATCTTTGCCAAAGAAAGGCACCTGCCATGCTGCCTATAGAATATAGCAATTTTTTAAAAAAATGCTTTTTGATGTGCTACCTATTTTTTATAGGCATGTCAAACTTCTAATACTACAGTTAAAGCAGAACTCCTCTCATGGTTTGGATCAGCTATCTTTGTCATTTCAGGGGACAAATTCTTTTTCCATGCTTAAGATTCCCTTTGGATTGAGGATTACTCCAAACGTGGGCTTTGTCTTCATTCTGAAGAATCATAGTCATAACCCCCTCAGAATTAAAGATGCTTCTTCTGGTGTAAATTGCCAAAGGTTTTCAGCAGGTCTCTTGCTCTTATGAATGTCAGCTGAGTACACTCTATTTTTAATCTTAATGGGATGACCTTTCCTGGGCAGCCCTGAGTGCTGTGAAAAGAAGCAATCAGTCATTCTTGATTCCATGCCCCATACCCAGTACCAGGGAGTGGTGACCCTCATTGGACTATGGAAACCGTCCCTGGAGGATCTACTTCTAGGACAGGTACTTCTTGGTCTTCAACAGTCTTTCTGGGCCTCAAGCTTTCATCTGTAAAATGGTAACAAAATATGCCAACATTAAGGTATGGTGTTGATAAAATGAGATTTTTTAAAAAAATGAAGACATTATAGACATGTAAAATATTCACCTATTTACCTCCTTCCATGTCCCCCCTCCCCTTAAATAGACCCAGAAAAGCAGCTTTCAATAGCCTGGTCACACTCTCTGTGTCCCAGTGATGAGGCAGACATAATCCCAGGAGTGAGGACACATTGGAGAACAAAACTGAGTCCCCGCCTTCATGGAGCTTACACTCTCCTGAAGAGGAATCAGAATATAACAAATAAGCAAGTGCATATTTATTACAGTGCCAAATAGTGACAAGGGCTCTGCAGAACAAGAAATCAGGGTGAGAGAATAGAAGTAGCCAGAGGCACCATATAAGATCATGTCTGGATAGTGTCAGGGAAGGCCTCTCTTTTGAACAGAGAGCTGAAATAACTCCATAACTGAGGCTTGTCTTGAGACTGTTGATATTAATCATGTCAAATGCTGGCTTCTCCCATATATCACCAGAACAACCTCTTGATAAGATGCGACTGAGTTTACTGCTTACTGAATTAAGGGAGAGCCCATGCTACCTCTACAGTGTCTTAGTAGCATCTTGGGAATGGGCAAAGTCCGAATATTTATTGAGTTTAGAAGTGTATTGAACGTGGGTCTTTCCACAAGGGACTTGCTTAGGAGTGGGTAAGAATTATGATATAATAGTTTAGGATTGGTGGGCAGAACAAGGCAAGGAAGGATATTAGGATGAGGAGTTGAGAGTCTTGCAGTAGAAGAGGCTCTTTGATGCTTTTTGCTGAAAAGCTGATGGGTGTTTTAAGAAGCTCTGAAATGAGTGATAAGGTTATTTGGATTCTTAACTTCCAGGGCAAGGGTTTCCTGGAATAGTAAAGTTACGTGATGAAGGCAGTAAATAGTAAAGTCACAATAATACGGACAATGAGCAGTATGTGTTTGATTCTCAACCATTACCATCATCATCGTCTGCTAATGTTTATTGTGGGCTTTCTATATCCTGAATACTATGCTTGGTACTCAGGTGACAGCAGGAACAAATAGGCGTGTGTCTTCCTCCTCATGTTGCTTAGAGTCTATCCATGGAAATAGATGCTAAACAAACACTTGTGTTAATAATTAATTATAAATGTGATAGATGCTGTGAAGGAAAAATGTTACTTGCAATGATAGTGTAGTATAAATTAGAAGGTTCTGAAATGGTTCTTGTGTCTGGTAAAAACTTGCATATGCATGCTAGGTGGGTATGAGGCAAGGAGGGAGTTGGGTGAACGGGACTAAATCTTAAAGACCAAAGAGAAACAAAATGTCCCTATATATCAGTAAATATTATATCCTTATGTTCACACACAGGTTGGCACAAATAATATCCTAAGATATATTCACATTACACAGTGACACTGTTCAGAATCATCCACATTGACACAGTCAGTCTGCAATTGCTTGGCCCATTCTTCTAACTAAACAGCAGTTGTTTGTTGAAAGAATGAGTGAATGTTGAATTAATCACCACTGTTGAGTTGCTCAGTGACCTCCAACAGCTCATTTGCTTATGCAAAGCATACAGAAGCTTGATAGAAGTCTTGTTTGCATCCCAGCCCAGCCTGCTCAGGAATGCAAGGAAGCAGGCAGAAATGCCTCTCTTGGTCATGCCTAAAGAGCAGGATGGAGATAACCCAGGCCATTTGTTCCAAGTGATTGATTTTAGCTCTCCTAAGTTTGAGGCTAGCGAACAGGGAGGAGCTGGGAGTGCTCTGAGTGAGGTTATATCTTAATGAATTGGTCTCTGTGGTTTGAGGTCTTCACTCTTTGCTTTGAGCACTGTTGGAGATGAGATTGCCTTGTGATGAAATATAGGGCATACATGGGGTCAGACTATCCAGGTTTAAATTTCATCTCCAACATTTAGAAGTTGTGCAAACCTGGCCAAGTTATTTAACTCCTTCTTGCCTGGTTAGCCTATCTGAAAAGAAAAAAAGATGGTATCAGTAACATCATCTGGCTCTTGAAGGAATAAATGAAATACTTCAATGAAAGGCACTTACAGAGCCCAGAATATAGGGAATATGTTGTATGTGGCAGGTGCTGCCCTCTTGTCAAAGGAGAGCTCTCTGGCCCGCTGTAGCCCTACACCCATCCTGGGAGAAAGAGAACAGGGAAGAGCTGCTTTAAGTTGTCTGGTGTATCACAAGGCATAGCAAAGGGCTTGAGCAGATTTGCTTGTATTTGGAAATCAAGCACTTGAAAAGGGATTCTTATCTTAAGGTTTGATTCCTGATTTTATCCAGATCTAACATCAGGTTTTTGTTTGTTTGTTTGTTTTTTTCATGGAAAAGAGTAGCAGTTGGCATGGATCGCTGATGTTATGCTATGGGTTGTTGGTGTCTCTTTTAAATTCCTATCTGAAATAAGCCTCTCTCTCTTTCTCTCTTTCTCTCTCTCTCTCTCTCTCTCTGAAGCTGAACCAAGCACATCCTTATTTTGACTTGAATTTTAGAGAGGTTTAGAGCAGCTGGGATAAAGCAGGAAAGTGCCCTTCAGGACTCAGAACCGATAAAACTTTTTGTCATCCCCTACCTTGCCAATGAGTTTGAGTGTGGAATTCACTTGGCTGATAAGGATGCTGACATATATTCTCTTTGAAGGTTTATCAGATAAAAGTTGTGCACAGCCATATTTACCATCCATTTTGTGTTTCAAATGGATAAAAACAAAAATCTTGAAGATGTGAAGACTCTGGTGAAATAATGTACTTTGGAAACATCAAATGAGTATGAAGTTACCCCCTAGGATTAAATGATGAGGATGAATTTAAAGCTCAAATGTGGAAATCCCTTTAATGAAAACCGGAGAGAAAAGCTCTCTTCTTGGCATATGTCATTAATGGATGGCATAGTATTTTGTATAGTTTACAGGACACTGCTAATATTTTTAATACTCCACCCCCAGATTGTAGAGAGTACAGTTGTAGTCTTACTGCGAACACACCTTTGTCCCTGAAGAGCAAACCTGGCATTAAGAATGAGAGCTGAGAGAAAATCCATGGCATTTTCCATGAGAAAAAAGGCAGTGTGAGTTGTGGGCCAAGCATCCAGGGTAGCCTTGGCTACTTCCACAATTTCTATTCATTGTTTTTCAATACTTATAGAAGAGAATGATTAATGATATTTCCAACCAAAGGGTTCAGAGGTTCATGGACATAAGATAGGAAGGGAATTTTATTTTCTTACCCATAGAGTTCTTGTTCTCTACAGCGGATGGCACTGGGGGCCACTTGGTGAGCTAAATAGCTCAAAATCTCCGTGCATACATGGATTAGCATGCACCCCTTATTGACAAAACAAATGGAAAAAAAAAGACTGACTTTACTGTTAATTATTTTGTTATACTCAACTATCTTTTTCAATGTCCTTAAAATTCCAAGAAGTCTCAGATTTAAGAAAAGAATCATGCAGTTAATACTGGATTAAATGTATTTGTGGCATATAGACAAAACTCAATTGTGGAATTCATACAAAACAGAATGTAATCAAGAATGTATTCCCCAACTCTTCTGAAAGTACTTGTTTTGACTTAATGATTTACAGAGAATGTTTGTTTAAGGATAGTGCTTGTATGCCAAATATGACACCCATATGTCTATATCCATACCTGTCTAGCTATGAACCACCCTTTCCTGGTGACTTTTTAACTTCCTTCTCTGTTGTTGCTTACCACCACTTTGTGAGTGCTTAATGGGCACCCAAGCATTTTTCATGTATTCTCATATTTAATCCTCAATAACAACTCCAAGAGGTAGGTGGCATTCATTTTATTTTACAAATGAATTCAAATGAATTTTACAAATTAATTTGAAGCAGGGCTTGGAGAAGTTGGAGGCCCATGCTTTTAAGCAGCGTACTACTCTGCCTCCTTTCCAGCTGGTTGCATGACACCTGGTCTGTGTATGAAGACTATGCACAGTGGGCACTTGGCTGACATGTAGGAACCAAGGCAAAGTTGTCCCAAGTTCCCTTATCCATCCACCTTTTCCTGTCGCTTCTTCATCATAGCATTTGGCAAGAATTTATGAAGCAGGAGTTTATAATATAAAAGATGGATGTGACAGAGTTCCTATCTTCTTGAAGAGGCAGAGTTAGCTTCCATGGAAATATATAAGTACTCCTAACAAGATGATATTTTTATGTGTGCTTATCATAAATACACAAACATGTATCTGTGTTTATGCATACACATATGTTTGAATTGCATTATAATATATTAACTAAAGGTTATTTAGTTCACACATGGGAGTAAAGATGAGGACATTAGCATTTCTTGAAGCCTACAAAATGCTGGGTGCTTTGCACACATGACTTCACAACATACCTGCAAGATACATGTTTATTTCACAACACCCCTACGATATGTATTATTTTGGCCTTTATACAGTTGGAAGCTATTGGAGAGATTATAGAACTTGTCCAAGTTCAAAGAATAACTATATAGTAGAGCCAACATTTGTATCCATGGCTGTATTTACCCAAACCCACCTTTTTTCCTACTATACTTTGCCTACAAGGCAAGGGGAGTCATTTGAATGATCTAGATTACTGCAGATGGATAAAGTGCAATTGGTAGTTCATAGAGGTTTTCTCGAATCACTCCACACAGTAAAATGCAGGCAGCTATCTCAAGGCTCGGAACAGCCTGCCCTATATGTTTTGCTTTATTTTTCTCCTTAGCTTCTCTGACCATCTACCATATTATATACTAACTTGTTACTCCCCATCTAGGATATAAATGCTACTTAAGCAAAACCCTTACTTCTTTCATTGCTAGGTCTCTCTGCCTAAAATGGGTAGTAGGTATTGAATACAATGTTTAGTACCTATCTGTTGAAATAATGATCACATTTGTGATTGAATGTATTTATGACAAATGATCAACATTTAGTGTTTATTTGTAATGATTATGATGATCTGTGATCATTTGTGAATAATGATTACCACAGAACTCTTTGTTTGAAAACTTTCTGAAGGCTTCCCTCCCCACCCCCGAGGAAACAAAGTTGTTGAGTTGTGAGTGGAGGGAGTAAAAACAAAAAAGGAAAAAATAATCTATTTCTTTTTGCTTTGGGTTACCATGCAAAGTCATTGGTTACTTTTAGAAATAATTCATACAGTACTAAAAATGGATATTCTCTGTGTTTGGAAATGAGGAGCATTTGTCATACCGAAACAGCTTAAACTTTACAATCCCATCCATTAACTCACAAAGCCCCAAGTTGGTGCAATGTTGCCTTGCCCATCTATTTAGTATTTCCAGACAATCAGGGTACAGTACAAAGCAATTTGTTTTTATATAATTTCCTTCATGCTCACAAACACAACATGCATCACAGAGAGACTCAGTCATGGGCTAAAGAGAAAAAGGGACGATTTAAGGCAGGAGAGTGGTTAATTTGCTTTAGGGTATGAGAAACAATTATTTCAATAGGCCAGGGTTTCTGCAGCAAGTCAGGTGTATCCACTGGCCTGCTGCTTTCTCAGGGGGCTTGCTTTGCTTAAGTAACTTTTTCTTTTTAAAGAATTTCTCACTGAGCCCTAAATTCTTTTAATGTGATAAAGGTTAGGTTTGCCTCATATAAACCTAAGAGCAGGGTTTCCATTTCCCCCCACTTTCCCCAAAGATCATCTGTCTCAACATGGAATCACAATTGGAAATACTGCCGCTTTTATCATCTGTCATGCATTTGAAATGCACTTGGATTTTAGCCATGTTTGAGAATCTGATCTTCAAATAAATTCCCTTTTAGCTTTATGAACACCTTAATTTATGTATTTCTTTGCTTTGAAGGATTAGCTCATTTGCCTTTCTAGATATACCTTTTTTAAACTTCCTTTGTATTTTACTGACAGATTTAAGTGGGTATTTATTCGATTTCTGTAATAATTGGCAAACTAATAAAGATGCCATTAAATTTCATTCATTGTACTAGAGGGTTTAAAGTTTTAGAGAAGAATAGACACAGGGATGGCCTCAGGAAGCTTTCTTGACCCTAGAGAATTAGGGAATATGGGCCCTTGAGCCCAAATCCATTATTTGTGAAGGGTTCAGAGACTTCTCCATGATCCCTTTGAATTTAGAGGGGCTTATATCTTATGATCCTCTTTGTCCCTGGCTCCTTGTTTTCTGTAGTATCTCCTGGATGTTTGATCACTGACATACAAATTCTTTGTGAAACTGGTTTCTATAAAATTCACACAAGCCAATGATGAGATTAGCAGATGTTTGTGAAGATCAGAACAACATTGGAGGGCTTGTGTCTCATAAGACACTGCCACATGACTCATTTCTGTTTTCCAGAGTCCTCCCAGCTTTTCCTGTCTTCAGTGAAGAACATGGTTGTGTGGCTTCACTCTTTTTACTTTTTGACTCCCTTTGGAGAACAGTAAATGCACAAACATTCATCATCCTGCAGAGCACGTTGCAGAGGTTTTGCCTGAGGTTTTGCCTTCCACCATCCTCCGTTCTCAGTCATTTTTGCACATGCCATTTTCTATGTCTGGAGTATTTCCCCTCGCCTAACCTCACTAATCTCCTAATTCACTTGTCTCTGTAACTTGGAGGTGCATTTTCAATGTTTAACACAATGCTCAGCATTTAGAAGGCGCTCACTAACTACTGAATGAATCAATACATGAATGAATCAGTGGAATGCAATGAGAATTCTGAGATTGCCTTTGAGATGGCATTGCCCATCCAATGAGGTCTAAGTGCTTTACAGATTCATACCTACACAGGATACCAGTGGGATAGTCACAGGTTACTATACACACATGGTAGCTGAAGGGACCCAGAAGCACTGACATCCCACTAGCATTGAACACACCTAGCATCCAGGTCTTGGTTTCTAACACCATTTTCTAATGACTCTTGAAATGGCTGATTCTAGGAAATATAGGAAGACAGGAAGGTAGGAAATATACAAGATGAGCTACACATAGTGATCTTGTACTGCCAGAAAGTATTGAAGTATTCAGACGAAACAATGATGGTCTATGTCAGGGAGATAGAGAAGCTTGAAAGAGCTCTCAAGGGCCAAGGCTGGAGTAATTTAAGTAACAAAATCAGGTAGTATTTGATTATGACCCAAAGTAGAAGATAAATGTCCACGAGTTCATGCTGGTACAAATAGATGCTTTAATGAACTAATAAAGGGGGGAGGGTGAAGAAACAAATCTCCTGTGTGGCAGAATCCCAATTAATTTATGTACATACCCCATCCTCAAAGAGGTAAAGCAGACCTCTGCGCTCTTACGTATTGGCTACACATAGTGATTTTTTCCCCCCAAAGAGTACAACGTGGAAAGGGGAAGAGGATAGAACAGCTTTACAGTAAAGAAACCTGATAGACATTTCCTTAGCCAGGAGATCAATGTTGCATCAACAGTGATAACTTATGTTGATTGTAGGTATCCTTGGTACAATGTGATGGAAATGGGATTTTACCTTTGTGATGTTCCCCCAAGACTCATCACCCCATCGAATTGTGAGAAAAACATCAGACAAATCCCATCTGAGGGACATTCTACAAAACTCCTGAGCAGTACTTTTCACAACCATCAAGGTCTTCAAAAACAAGCAAAAACTTAGAAATGATCATAGCTGAGAGGAGCCTAAGGAGACATGATGACCCAAACTATCATTACTGTGATATCCTAGATGGGATGCTAGAACAGGAAAGGGATATTAGGTGAAAACTAAGGGAATCATTCCAAATGAGGACTTTAGTTAATAATAATTAATATTGGTTCATTAATCTGACAGATATACCCTACTAATGTAAGACATTAATATTAAAGAAAATTATTGACAGGTGTGGATTATATGGAAACTCTCTTTGCAATTTTTCTATAAGTCTAAAACTGATCGAAAGAAAAACTCTGTGAAAGGAAACTAAAAGCAAGGGGCAATCACTCCTGTGGCAGCCAGTGATAGATTCCCTTTTCCTGGTGCCCTGGGCCAAGACTAAACTGTGTCTCTGCTCTTCTGCACCTGGGGACAGCTATTGGAGCAGTATTCAGTGAACAGTAGAAGCACTCAGCCTTCCCACCGCCTCCCCTCACATACCCTGCATACAGATTTATTTTCCTTTGCTTCAGATAGCACCCAGCTGCTGCCACAGGCAAGTATCTGTCTGCCTTGTACGCTGTTGTTCAACACACTGGGGAGAAATGAGCCTTCTTGCTGGAGTCTGGGTCCCTGAGCAAATAAACAAAAAAGAAAGATGACACATGCAGAGGATCAGGAGGTCAATAGAAAGCCTGAGAGCCAAATGACTTAGAAGTCTATCTTTAGCTCAGGATTTGAGGAAACCCTACCCTTTGCCCTTCTCAGTTTGCATTATTCCTCAGACTCCAAGAACACCCCCTACCCCCACAGCCTACACCCAGCTTTTTGGATGGGGGAGGGAAGGAAAGTATTGTTGGCCCTGAGTGTTCCCATTCCTAGAGTTTAGATGTTGGAAAGAGCTCTTCAGAGTCTATTGCTTTTATGCTAGTTTTGGCGATCTGCATACACTGTCTTGTGCTTTTTGCTTTCTTTTTTTAAAATTTAAAAATTTTTAAAATTCTGGTATAATTAACACATAGTGTTATATTAGTTTCAGGTGTACAATATAGGGATTCAACAATTCTACACATTTCTCAGTGCTCATCACAATAAGTATACTCTTAATCTCCTTCACCTATTTCACACCTACACTGGGCTCTGGAAACACATGTGGACTGAAACTGATGGTATGCAAAGACCTTTGGGAATTCCAATGTGGTTTTTTGGCAGTCTGAAGTTCCATCTTCCAAAACTTCTCAGAATCCTACTGAGAGTTTGAAGTGAAGAATAGGTTCTGGGCCTGCCCAGATTCACCCTCTGGTCGTGGAGAAGCCATTTACCCTCCATGAACGAGATGTGCAGAATGGGGAAGTACTGATACCTGCTTCATAAGACTGTGTGAAGATTAAGCGCATCAGCACACTTAAGGGACTTTTAACAGTTCCTGCCATCTGGCAAATTCCCACTAAATGTTAGCCCCTCAGAATCAATTGCATATACTTAAACTCTGAAGCAATAAGATTTCCCATTTTACCTCCTCTTGATGTGATGAGGTAGAAAGCCCTTGTCAGGCCTTGTCTTGTCTTAGAAAAAGATTAGAAGTTGCACCTAAATGTAATATTTGTAATTGAGAGGGCTTACATTTTGTTTGGATTAATAATTCACTAATCAATCCCATAGGTAAAGATCAGGCTGAGAAATCTCATTTTTTCCCATTATTAATAATATGAATATTCCATTTACTGAGCGATTATTATGCGCCAGACTCTGTGCTAAGTGCTTTATGTGATTATGTCTAATCCTTCCAGCAGTAGGAGGTAGATACTGTTATTCATTTCACTTAACCTAACATCAGAGAGGTTAAGTGACATTCAAGCTTGCCGGGCTCGTAAGAGGTGAAGCTAGGATTCAGAACGGGACTTACAGATTCTAGAGATAGTCTCCGGATTGCTACACTCCATTGCTTCTGTTTGTTCAATAACCTAGAAAAGTGCTAAAAAAGAATCTTCTATCTCCCTCTTTTTATGGAGAGAGGGGATGAAGGAGAGGAAGTGCTATTTGCACATGTATGAAGATTCAAAGCCAAGGGGCATACGGTGTTTGAAATGCCTTAGTAACAAGACTGAGATCCTCAAGTCTCTTTTCCTCCCTGTTTATCTGTCAGTTCCATTGGCTTCCATGGAAGCTGGATTGGTAGAGTTTTCTCTCAGCCTGGGTCTAAGGAATCAGTTTCTTATAGTAAATCATCAGCTTGTTTCTGAAAAGGGTCTTTTGACTGTTCATGGTCCTCATTCCTCACTGAAGATGGAGATTTTCAGCCACTTGATAGGAAGATTTCCTGTGATGTGTTTTATGCTATTTTAAGGGCTAGAGTATATTCTCAGAATGAGAGAAACTCAAAGAAATATTGTCTCCTGTTAGCCCCAAGCTCTTATTAACTTTGCTTTGCCATAAGTATATGGATATGATCAAAATCCCTTTATCTAGAAAGCATTTCTTCACATCCGTTGTCTTTTATTATTATTCCTGCTGTTTCCATAATTCAGTAGTTTTATAGAACTTCAGTCTGCTGATCCCTTACGGCCTAAAAAGGATCTGGCTTGTAATAAGCCAACTAGGATTTGACAACCTACTATGTGTGCCTCATGGCATCACCTAAGCCAACAAAAACTGTGGATATTTTAAAAAATGTACGTGAAGCCATTTAATAGTATTTATATAAATTATAAAGCTTCATCCAGTGGTTAAAATTAACATTGGGATATTAGATCATTAAATTAATGGGATGTGATCTATGTCCTCCAAGATTTCAAAAACATCATTTAAAAAAATTGTTAATTAGAGAAAGCAGTGATTATGGAACATGAGAAACCATTTTGGTTATTTTCAATGTGCTCTGTGTGATTATGTGAATTATTAACTCTGAGTATTCAACTTAGTACATTTCTATGGCTTTATGAACTATTTCCAGTCAGCATCTGTTCTTGTTTTCAATTAAAAAATAGGACATATAGATTTTAGTCTGTACCTTGTAATGAAAACATGAAAAAATAAACTTTCTTGTACTTTTCCTTAATTGTGTAGTATTTCTTTGTAGAATGTTTTCTACTGTGTCTGTGCCTTAAAGACTTGTGTTTAAGAGATCATTATGTGCTTAAAGTTTTGCAAAGAAAATTTGTGCTTTTATTGACTGTAAAGTTAATGCTATTATACCTGCCCTACTAGAACCAAATATTTTTTATCAGATTTATTGAGATGATTTTAACATTCTGAAACACATTTTCCACACTATATTTGGAAGAAAAAAATCCAAATGAAAGTTAGATGCATTTGCACCTTACATCTCAGCCTTTACTAAGGTTGACATTAGACCATTTTGAAATTCACTCTTTAAAGTTTTTATTTATTTATTTTTGAGAAAGAGAGAGCATGCATGCAAGCATGGGAGGGCCATACAGGGAGAGAGAGAGAGAGAGAGAGAGAGAGAGAGAGAGAGAGAGAGAGAGAGAAGGAATCCAAAGTAGGTTCCTTGCTCAGCATGGAGCTTGACGTAGGGCTCGATCTCAGGACTGTGAGATCATGCCCTGAGCCAAAATCAAGAGTCAGATGCTTAACTGACTGAGTCACCCAGTTGCCCTGAAACTTAGTCTTGTGTTTTGTAGAGGTGGGAATGCCACTCATTTCCTCTCATTATTGTGCAGTTATAGCATTCTGGGGAAGGATAGACCATCTAGTACTTGATAGAGGCTTTGTAAAGTAGGTTGTGCAATTGCAGGAATATTTGAAATAATCTTTATGGAAATGCATTTGCCCATGATAGATATTAATACAGATATGCTCTGGTGTTAGGAAACTGTTCATTTGTGTTTCAAAGATGAGCAGGGAAGGGACCATTTTACTGCATAGCTTTGTGGATGTCTTTACACAATAGCAATGTACATGGTGCCCCCTATGTGTGTAATCTACAGTCTCAAAGAATCTAAATACATTCAAGTTATTTAAGCTGAAGACCAGCGTCTTTGCTGTAACAGGGTCCTGGCACATCATGTTGTCTTTTACTCCTTTGGGCAGGTAATACTTTTCATTTGAAGGGAATCTGAAAAGAGCAAACTGAGCCCTGTGGCTAAAATTTTAATCTTTAAGTATTCCCCTCATAAGGTATTTTCACTTTCTTATGTATTACAAATAAGTGATATTGGCAAACAGCCTCAGAAGAGATGGGACATGGTGTTGAGAAGAACAACAGAAAGAAATGTTTGGGGTGGGGACACAGGCATCAGTATAGTCTTTAAATGTCCCCAGGGGTTTCTTGTGCACAGTCAGAACTAAGAGCTGGTGGGGAAGGGGGGCACTAAGAAGGGAAAATGAATATGGGACT